>NC_054878.1:11227717-11582854 GCF_018320785.1 Cheilinus undulatus | reverse complement strand
TTTATCATAACTGGACAACATTTCTTTATTCAAACAAGGGCAGAGAGTAACACTGAAAGCTTTTCATAACAGAAAAGATGTTTTTGCTTCTCTGATCTGCTTCAGTTTGCGATCGTCACAGGAGGGGTTTTCTGGTTTGTCCAATGGTTGCTGCTGTGGTAGCTGTTAGCTCGGATGGAGCTGTAGTTGTAGGGAAGCGGCGGTTCAATCAGAACTGGACCATATTTCTTTTTAAAAAGAAGAACAAAGAGCAACGCTGAAAGCTTGTCTTGGCAGAAGCGATGTTTTTGCATGTCCCGCTATGTTGGCACTGGTCTACACAGGCGGGACTTCTCTAACTGAGTCAGTAACTTCACTTATGGTGCAAAAGTGTCAAATGTGCAACAGAATTCTTGGAAAGCAGATTGAGAGATGACTGTCAAATAATTTGAGTACAATTTTAAAAACACTTAAAATGATCGAATACTGTTAATTTGAAACCTAATAGTGTGTTCTTTCAATTCAGAAAAATAAAGCTACCAAAGCTGTTTTGAACTTTAAGTTAACACAGCTAATTTTTGAAACAACCTTTAATTCCTGAAAGGTGGACTCTGACCCAAAGTTTGGGTGTGTAGTTCATCATCCTTGCTCTGTTTGAACTGGTCAACACAAGAGGGCTTCTCTAGCTGAGTCAGTAACTTCCCTCATGGTGCAAAAGTGTCACATGCACAAAGACCTTCTGGGAAATCTCTGCAGATTAATTAATTAATTAATCATAATAATCATAAATCATAATAATAATAATTAATCACACCCTTTCATTTCATTTTAAAATTCCACTATTTTGCATTTCAAACTGTTTTTGAGTCATTTTTGATTTTTTTCTACTGTCTTAAACTAGGGGTAATTGACTGAACTTGATTGTTTAGACACAGACCTATTTTCATTGGTGGATTGAAGATCTAAACATGAACTTAACCACAGAAAAAGGAACTTGTTATGGATTGAAAATTTAAAAAAAGAGAGCAGGTTCAGATAACTTCTGATTTGTCCACTGTCTGTAATTCTTTACAGGTAAATGAGACATTGAGGAGCAGTGGCGGACTATTTCATATCTCTGTGGCTGCAGGGAGATGCTGACATGCCTCAACCAAAGTGTACTGAATTGAAAAATAAAGCATGAAATTAATCATGAATAATAAAAATTAGTGCACCAATTATGGACCTTTATTAATCAAGATTAACTCGATTAATCTTGACAGCCCTACTTGAAACTAAAAAAGTGTTCTAGTAACTCTGAAAAATAGAGCTGACATAGCTGTTTTGACTTTTAAGTTATCAGTCGACACCTGAAAAAGACATAAAGGTCAGCTGCCATGCCTCTGCTCCAATGAACCTGCAAAATGGAGCAGTCCACCTTAAATTTATTCATGTTTATACTGAGGACATTGGCTAAAATAAATGAGTTATTTTCAGAATTGCATCAGAGTTTATATAAATTGATTTTTATTCCAAGATGGACTATGAGTCAGGAAGTGGCAAAAAGAGGCAAATCTATATAAAATATGAATTTAGCAGTTCCAAACAGCTGGAACAGAGTGATCCTTGTTTCTATAGCAGGTGTTTAACTTTGAGATTGGTAGTCAAATGAGGCTATTTGGAACAAATCAGTGAATATTTGATCATTTTGGGCTCACCCTTGGTTTTATCCATCCAATTTAATACAAAAGGGTTTTGTGAATACCTCCTCCTGGAAACAGACGGGCTTTACCAGTCATCAATCTGACACTGCATCTCTATCTTTCCTGTCTTTGTCTCCTGTGATCAGGCGACATATGTTTCCTCACAGAAACAGGCTGTCGACCAGATGATGTCACTGTCTGTCTGTCGCTCCATTTACCGTCCGATCACTCTGTCTGTCCGACTGTGGAGGGAGACTCGCAGTTGCACTACTGAACGCTGGACGCACAAACGCTCCACACCCGTCAACAGCCAGAGCCTCGAGGCGATGCAAGCGAGACGCAACAGAGCGGAATCCATCCATCCATACATCTACATTCAGGTCAGCATCTGTGAGCGAGGGGGGCGTATGAGTGGGTTTGTATCACAACACAGCTTTCAATCTACAACAAGGCCTTCTCTTTTCTTCATATCACGTCCTATCTAAGGCAACAAAGAGGTATTTAATGTTCAGACTTTCCTTCTGGAGTCTTCCTCTTTCATCCCAATCTTATGGATGAGAACTTTAACAATGAAAATTCAATAATAGCCTACATTATCCTAACATTTTGCACCCTTACAGACATAATAGAGAGCATGTGAGCAGATGCAAGCTCTAAAGGCTCCATAGGCTTCACTTTGTTGTTGTTTTCCTACTTTCTCCACAGATGCAACAGAGAAATATGAGTGGACGAGACAGTGACAGATAGCTGCTGTGTGTAGCAGGAACCTTAAAGTTCATTACAGTGACATTGAAATGCTAGCTCATCACAACAACAAAAACAGAACACCAGCTGGCAGGAGACCAACAACATTGATGCTCATTTTAGGTCACTATCAACTAACAAAGACGACAAGTCCAACATGGCCAAAACAGTTTGATTATAAATGCATTTTTCTGAATAAATCATGTGTTTCTAATGTGCATGGGTCACTGTCAAATATATGTGTTCGAGTTAGTGGGTCTTTGTGTGTGGCTGCTGTCTCTGCATGCATCAAGCACAAGAAAAAAAACTTCTAGTGACAAAATCTATCACCTTAACATCTCAGGGAGCGTCGTTATCCTGTTACAAATGGCTCCCAGAGTGGCAGGCGTGTCAAGGATGAGAAATTTCACACACTGAGGCATGCAAGCGCTGGACTGTGAATTGTCACCGAGGCCACTCTTCCATTTTTAAATCACTGTCTGGCATCGGCAATGCCACTGAAAGTGGAAATCCTCTGAGGAAACACCAGCAGGAGGTCAGGGTAATGATGGTGTGGGATTTGAGGAAGATTTATTTTGAGGTTATGCTTATGTCAGGAATAAAAAGGCATGCAGCGAAACTTGAGGGTGATTGTTGTGAGTGCCAGACTATTTTGCACTACACTCCTGTGAAGAGTTTTTAGCACACTGAAACAGGCTGAAAATAACAATGATGACACTAAATGACCTGCAAAAGAAGACAAGATCATCAGAGTGGAAATTGAGTTATTTATTGAGTTAGACATCTTTTATGTCTGTCACCCCGCTGGGTAGGTGTCACATGAGACAATTAACAATACACTGAAAAAAGCCTTTTAAAAATGCTCAACACAAAAGATTTAGGCATGTGGGCTATATATAAGACAATTTTTAAGCTGGATCTCAGGCTATAGCACCCCTCAATCCCCACCCCATATCATGTTTTGCTATTTTTATGGATACTGCCATCCTTATCAGTGCTTTTTATTGATTTTATAATGATACTTTTCTGGTGCTGAGAAGAGCTTGACCTAAAAAGTTTCTTCAAGTTTATCTATTTTATACTGCTAAAAATCACAAATCCTCTCCTCCTCATAATTGTATTTATTTAGGTTTCTTATTGAAAGTGGAATTTTTGAGCTAATTAACATTTTTTCCTGAAGATTTCACCTTCGTTTCAATACTTGGTTAATCAGTGGCAGACTTGAGATGTTTTATATGCAGGGTGAAGATCATAAAATTTGCACCTGTTGAATGCTGTTGTGTACAAACATTTAAAGTGAAATAGTTAGAAACCCTGGTTAAGATGAACTATTCTTTAAGTTGCAATTCTACTTTGTAAGTATACAAGTCTAATAAAATAAATCAGGATTCGTTAACTATTCAATCTTTTATTTTACAGAAATGCACAAAAGAGGATGTTAGTGAAAATTAACTACACCCCTACACATTACACCCCTACAGTTTATGTATTCGTCCCAAGCTGTTCTGAGGTCACAGTGCTCGTTGTCCCACAAAGAATACGTCCAAACCATAAAAAAATTAAAATGAAAGAAAACAAATGTTACAGTATTTATCTGAAAATGATGGCAGCAGTAATGCTGGTATGTGGTTGCTAACTGCTATTAAACCACCAACAAAGAAGCGGAAGTAGCCAGCATATTAAAGCACACGAAGAAGAAAAGTCCGCTCACGGCCTCCGCTGCCCTTTTTCTCCCTCTCCTCATCTCTGCACTATTTCTAAAGACCCTCCAGGTGTGAAAGCAGAGAGTGTCGAATATATTACCACTGCTAATACACTTTAAAGACTAAACACGAACTGGTAGAAGTCGAGGACAGCGACGTATTTGAGCGCTCTGCTCAGACTCTGATGTAACGTCCCATCCTGTGTTTGCATGAGCTGGTCTGGGATCCTTCACTGACACACAAGTCAGGATTTTGCATGAGGAATCACTGCACCAGCTATTGTTGCACTCTTCATAAATCATGAATATGGCACATTGTTCTAAAAAGCATGTATTTTAATTGGTGAATGTATTTATTTTATTGTTGAGGACAGAACCTCAACATTTACACACTAAAGATGACTCGTTTTCCTTTTACCACTAACTGTACTGTTTTCTTTACTATATTATTGTTATGGTTAGAATTATAATTATTGCTTATATTACTGTATATTTGTAGGCATGTTTTTCAGTGATGCCTGTAAAGCCTGAAGATTTTACTGAAATGTGCAGTGTTAGGCCGGCCACACACTACACGATTTTTAAATCTGAAATGATTTTAAAACTGTGTGAGACCACAGATATGAGGAAAATTTCAAAAGATTTTTCATCTTTAATCCTCTGAACGCACACACTAGATGACTGAGCCAGACTGTCAGATCACTGGAGACCACACATGTGCTGACCTGCCAATGACCTCAGTGATCATGTGACTTCAGAAAAAAACAAACAAACACGGATGTCTGTCGATACCGCCTTGCTGTCTCTCCACAGCAGGCTGCCCTGGCATGTGCTACAGGTGAAGCAAAAATCATGAAACATGGGAAAGACTCAGGATGAAATCCAGGCTGGAATTAAGTTAAAGCCATGTTTATGGTTGTGAGCGGTGAAAGTATGTGTGATCTGGCCTTGACACTACCCCGTCTGCTCGCTCTCATTGGTTGTTGCGGGTAGAGGTGCACCGATTGCAATTTTCTGGCCGATCACCAATCACTGATCTTTAAAAAGCCTGACCTGCTGATTCTGCTTTTGGCCGATACTGATTTTTTTTATAACTGACAGCATACACCTTCAATAATCCAATCTTATTTTATTGAAAAACATTGAACAATACCCATGAAACAATACAAACTTGTTGTTTTAACTGCACGAGGTAGTTTTCTCAAATATAAATGAAAAGTTTAGAGCATTGCCGTCCAAACTATTAAATTAAATCATTTCCTTTAGTCTTCATTTTTCACATTTTAGTAGTTAGATGTAGATAAGATCAGTGGATAAGATCGGTTTCATATGTAAGTATCGGCCGATTGCCGCTCTCCCAAAATTAAGGAAATCGGCGCCGATCAATCAGCCGGTTGATTGATCAGTGCACCCCTAGTTGTGGGTGCTCCGACAAGTTTGATATTTACATTTTGGGATTTTGAAGGCAATGATGCGATTTGGAGAAGTAAAACAATCGTGTTGACACCACACATGAGGATTATACAGACAAACAGTCGTTTGCGACGAGGCTCCTCTCGGGATATGCCCCACGATGGTCGGGTGAGGCAAATCTTGCCCCAAATCGGGCTTAAAATCCTGTAGAGTATGGCCCGCCTTACTCTCCTTTGGCAAAAAACTGAATTTTCTTATATTCTTTACAATTCAGCTACAAATTACTGGTACAGTCAAGGCAATGTGTCACTTTTTCTACTGTAGGAGTCACCTAGAGAAAAGTAATCAAATTTCAGGATAATAAAAGATCAGTCACAGGATTTTTTCTGTTATAGATTAGTTTGGGTTCTTTCTGACCCATAAGACAACAGAGGGGTTAATATGAAATTCAATGCCTTTATTCCAACTTCAGACCGACCTATTCATCTTTTCAGCACTCTTCTTCACAGTAACTGATTATGTTAATGAAAAATGTGCATTTAAATAAGTTATTTTATTTGAATTGATGTAAAAGTGGGCATTAAATCATACAGTTATCATTTAGAAACCATTTAAATTCTTCTTATCTCAAAATCTGAAATCATAAAACCATTTAGCTGTTTTTCTGGATCCAGATAGTCATCAATAATTAGTTTTAAAATAAAAAGAAAACTGAAATAATTAAGATTGATCAGTCATAGATGATGTGTTATTTTAAAAATGATATGTCATCCATGACTCCTCTGTTCAGAACAAGACTAAGACAGAGATAACAGCAAACAGAGATACTGCAGATGATCGTCTGCACCACTGCATTACCTGTAAATATCACTGAGCAGCCTCGGATACATACATCTATTATTTCCAGCAGACATGCTTCACCTGCTTTCTTTCCCTTTGCCTGATCCTTCCTCTCCTCCTGCTTTTTCATGCCTCGGTCTCTCAACTCTGCATTTTTATCACCTTCTCTTCCTCCCTCTCTTTTCACAGCCTAAAAGACGATCACCTCCACAAAGGCAGATGGACTTCAATGAGAGAGAGAGAGAGAGAGAAAGAGAGAGAGAGAGGGGGGGAGCACAGACAGGAGAAAAACATGAAAAGAAGAAGCAAGGAAAAGAACAGCACGTCTTCTTTGGAGCTGAAAGTACAGAGGGTCCATGCGGGTGGTCCAGAGGAGAGAACACTGTAGTTAGCGTCCCTGCAGAGGTCTAAGGTGTAGATTTGTGCAAATGTTGGAGATCTGAAGGGACAGAGAAGGCTTGGAGATGTCTTAAGATTTATGATGTATCTTCATATTTTAAAAATGATAGAGGGTAAGCCCATAGTGTTTACAAAGATATATCTTATGTTGATGTTGAGTACAAAAACCAGGCCTAATGCTCAGTAAAAACAGTAAGAACTACCTCCACTGCACCTCAGTAAACACAAGATTATTGTTCTGGCAGAGTGATTAGTCTTTAGGTGTGTAATTGTGCTGACCTTAATGTCTGTGGGTTGAGAGCTGAAGGATCCTGAAAGTTTAAACATAAAGCCCTGTTGGCATGAAACAGTTAAACTAACACGCCAAATTGACTAAACATTTTTCACAGTCATCTGGGAAAGCTCCCATAGATAGGATTTGGGAAGGGCAGGACTTGCCCTCTGGTTCTGTCCGTCACATTCATGACGGGCTATCAGAGCAATAAATAGCGTAGAGCTCATGCGCCAATCTTGTGAAGGCCACCGCTGCCATAGATTGTTAATGGCGGAGCTTCATGTAGAATTGATGCCAAGGTCGCTCAAGATGTGCTAAAACATCATCTCTGCTAAGACAAGCTTTTGGTGACTCTTTGCGCTTGTTTCAAAAAGTATGTCGTCCAGTTCTGATTAAACAGCCGCTTTCCTACAGCTACAGCCAAGCTAACTGTGGCAGCAGCCCCTGGGTACCCCGGAAAACCCAACCGTAACGATCGCAAACCCATGCCAAAACAGAGCAGTAGAGCAAAAACATCTCTTCTGTCATGGAATGCTTTCAGCGTTGCCCTCAGCGCTTATTTTAATAAAGAGACGTTGTCCAGTTCTGACCAAAGTGCTGCTGTGGCTAAGTCTGAGCTAATCACTCCACTAGCCGGCCTTGTATACAACCACCCGCAACAACTAAGATTTTCCCTGTGACTATAATAAACTCACGCCGAAGCCGGTCAACAGAGGAGCAAAAACAACTTTTCTATCACGGAAAGCTTTCAGTGTTGCCTTCAGCGCTTATTTTAGATATAAATGCTGTCCAGTTCTGACCAAAGTGTCGTTGTGGCTAAGTCCGAGCTAATCACTCCACTAGCAGCCATTGTATACAAGCATTCACACCAGAAATGACCTTTTTCCTGTAACAATCACATACTCATGCCAAAAACAACATGAAAAGCTTTTAGGGTTGTTTTTATTCTTTATTTCATACAGAAACGAGGTCCAGTTCTAGCAAAATGGACGCAGTGCTAAAGCTTTATCCGAGGTCATCATTACCAACAGCTTTCAAGTACAACTAAACCCCGCCCATAGCGCAACTCTGTATGTATGGCTCTGAAAGTAGAGTCACTCAGTCAGTTAGCTACATACAGACCTCAGCGGTTATTGATAGCTGATTGATAAATAGGTCACAAAAATAGAAGTCTAGACACCCACTACTGGGTAATTTGTTGTTTTTAAATATTATGAAAATGTAAGGAAGGTCTCACTACTTGCCAGTCCATGCACTTTTTTAAATGTTGCCAATATATATTTGTGCAATGTTGACAGTGTCCTCTCTTCTGATTAAGATAATTATTTTAATGTAGTCCTGACAACAAAAATCATCAGAATTATGGAGATTTTATCAGAGAAAACAAGTGGCCTTATTGTATGTCTCACCCAAAACGTCTTGGCATGTAGCACAGCTGTCTGATGGAGTTGTAATTTTAACGTCCAGCCCTCACATTGTTTAAATAGCAAATTAACCTCTAAATGCCTCCGACCTCTGAGACTTGGTCTAGGTACTGCAGTATAATGTTGAAAGCAGGGATCTTCATCTTCAGGATCCATCAGCTCCAACTTACAGACAAGTAACGACCAGAATTTGATTCCATTTTGCAGAAATTTCATAATTCTGGTATTCATCATGCATTGTTAGTATTCTAATGATTTCGGTCCCAAAGAGTACACAAATCATCTTCAGTCATATTTTTAATCAAAGCAGAACACCATCTTAATTGCACAAATAAATTGGTAACATATGAAAAAGTGGGTGGAACTGGCGAGGAAGGACGGTTTTCCTAGCTGCTTGCCAGTTCCACCCACTTTTCTGAAGGTTGTCCATTTATTTGTGTAAAAATGTGCAGGAGTTTGCCTGTAATCTTTGATCATTACAAATTAAAAACTACTTATCGTTGGATGTCTAGGACTTCTATTTTTGTTGCCGTGTTATCGAAGGTTTCAATATTGTTTGATCTTGACAAAAATGTGTTATTTCTTCACAAAAAATAACAAGCTTTAGCAGGGATTTATGGCATTATTAGCATAATTTCAGTATCAGCAGATAAAAAATGTGTGCTGATATTTATAACTGATACATCAGCCACACATATCAGCAATAACACGGCATGCATTTCAAAGCAAATGTCCATTTTAGGTCGTTTTGACATCTGGTAGTCCGTGGGGCTCTGTTCTGGTTAAGGCTAAATTTGCAACATTGCTGCACTGTCATGTGGTTTGGTTTTTGCCATCACATTACACTTGGTCAAACAAACCAGAACTTCATGATAACATCTGGCGGTTATACGTTTGTGGCGCTACTGTCCCAAACAAAGAAGAAAAAGTTACGGAGAGGAAGATAAAACAGCTCATCTACTGGCCACAACAAAAACCATAAATCCATCTCTCTCAGAAGGCTTTCACACCACAAAAGCCATGCAGCAAACACCAAATGTATGCTGTCTTAGCATTTGTGCTTACACTTTGGTGTTGACCAGCAAGTGAGGTGCTTTCGAACTCCACCAGGATTTGCTTGGAAGCAAACCAAGAGGGAGACCAGAGTTCAGTTGTTTGGTCCAGAGTTAAAATGAGCTTTAACACCACTCTGAACAAACCAGACTGTCAGGGGAAACGTACCAGGGTTTGTTTAAAGTGGACCTCTGGTGTGAAAGTGACCTTAAAGTCACATACAAGCAAATTCAAAAACTCCTAGAGATGGATGAACATCTGCATATGCTAGCTTGACGCTGTTAGCACATCATGCAAACAACTTCTCTGAGCTCTCAGATTAAGCGTTGTTTGGTGTATTATTCAATTTAAGAATGATGTATTCAACACTGGCAAACATCTAATATTATGCATCCTTTTTTAGAGCTGGGCAATAAATAAAAAAATAATAAAACTAACATTAAGAGCCTATAACTGATGTAAACCTTCCGTGTCAATTGTTTCATTTTTCCGTTGTAATTCTTTCTCTACTAACTCTACTACACTACCACTCTCTACTTCTGATTCTGAAATGAATAATGTACCACCCCCTTAAAAACAAACTGCTGGCTGTGCAGGCACAGTAGATGGGCAGCCAGGTGTCGCAAGGCATGTAGCCTGCAGATACAAGAGAAGAAGAAGTACTAGTCATATGACATCACCCCATCCAATTTGCTAAAACTCACACGAGGGCCAACTGTGCAACGTGAGCAGCCAAGTTATTTTCTTTATTTTCTTTGATTTTTTCCCAAAACATTTTCATTTCAGCTGATGTGTGTCTTGTTTAACTGTTTCAATAAATAACCATAAATTGTTCATCTGTGCAAGTTCCTTTCACTTGTTTGTTTTAAAATCAAACAAATATTTACAGAAAAATCAGAGCGTGAGGTTGTGGGTGGCATAATCGTTCATTAATCTTAATCGAGGTAAAAAGTTCAAGTAATCGTGATTTAGATTTTTGGCATAATTACCCAGCCCTAATCCCTATACAGAATCATCAGCCTATCAGCTCTAGACAAAAATCCTACATCTACTAAGACATATATATCTCATATCAACATTCAGCAGAAAATTATCAGGATCTGATTTTTAGTCCACATCGCCCACTCCAACAGCGTAGGTACAGAAGAATTAAGATGCAGGTGTTCAGGTGTAAGTGGATCCCTGCCTATCTTGTGCCCGTATGAGCGAGGTCACCGTCTCTCACACGTTCACACGCCACTCTTCCCATTCACTCCTGATGTCTCTACTTCATGACTCCACTGCAGCTAATGAGTAATAAATAATGTATGCACACTTTCTTTCACTTGCTTACTCTTCCCATCTCTGCTTCTCGCTTCCAACCGACGCAAACAAACTGTTCTGTCTCCGTCTCCCACACACGAAACATATGACCCCCCCCCCACCGCAGCACAAACACAGACTCACTCTTCACAGGAACAATCTGTCCTGTTAATGTGAGGTCGCAGCAGACCGTTTTTCCACTTATCAGCTCTCTGGATTTAAATAAAGCCCTATCACTGATACACTGTTGCCTAGGAACACAATAGGATGCATCAATAATAGGATTTACCCAGAAGCCTACAAGACCCCTTTAGATGTTCGCTGTGTCGCCCCCTTAGCGCAGCTGCAGATTTCCCTGTGCCGTAAAGAGATTTTCAGGGATATCTCTTTTGTGTTTGTATCCCGCTATCAGAGCTGCCAACTTTCTCTTATTTCCCAGGAGTCCAGGTTATCTCTGCAATTGGATTTGAAAAGATTTTTCAGCAGGTTTAATGGAACAAATTGGTCCAAATGGAAAATGTCATTCCCGGTGGTGGCAGGTGCCCTTTGTTCTGATTTATCTTCAGACCTTAGCAGTCATACCTTCACTTCTTTCTGATGTTGTCAAGATTTTTTTCACTCTTTCTTCTGGTCTCAGTGGATGCATGAGCTCTGATGGCATTTAAAGGAAGTGCACCCATGACCTTAGAGTCCAGGCGGGTCTTATGTAACCGCCCCCTGGTTATGAGGCATTTCCTGACACCAGTGATAAAAAATGAATGCCTATTCTTACACTTCTTTAATGGGAACTACCTGGGCGCTTAAGACTACAGACTAAGCTGACACAAGATGCTGAGATGAGATGTAATAGAAAGGCAGGACTAACATTGCACTAACATGCAAAATGAGTCATTTTAACTGACTAAAGCAACACAATAGTACAGAAAATATAGTGAGGCTCTTAATTTTAAATGATCAGTTCGACTCAAACTGAACCATTTAGGTTAAACACTATGGAGAAACAAAGTATCCATATAGTCATCATACAATTACAATATTACACTTTAAAAAGATTTACCTGACTTCTTATCACTAATTAATGACTCCTGATGGTGAGGCTTATAACATGGACAAACGTCATGTAAACTGATGTTAACTGGCAAAAGAAGAAGCTGACAGCAGAATAACAGAAGAAGAAAGCAGTGGGATAAAGTTTAACAATGGTGGACGGTCAAAAAGTGAAGTTATAGGTGAAACTGACTCCAAATTCCTGTTGACAGGTGAAAAAAAAAAACAAACTTTAATTAGATATCAAAATGTATCATTACGTGGTTGTAAAACAACGGTTCAACTATCACTGAATAACTGTCTCAGGGTGCTGTAATTATTGTAGTATAATGTATCTTATCATATCAAATCATGTTATGTTGTGTCGTATGGTATCCAATCATACCAAACTGTATCAAACTGTACTAAATGGTATCATGCTGTAGCATGTTGTATCCTATCATATCTTAGTATGTGTGACATATTGTACTTTGCAATCATATCATATCGAATAATCATCGTTAAAAGTAAACTCAAAACCTTCCTTTTAGGTCTGGCCTTGAACTAAATTTTAGCTCATCAATTTTATTTGTTTGACTGTTTTAATATTTTAGTTTTAACAGGATTGTCTTTTAGTATTTTATCCTCACATCATAATCTACCATGCTCTCTTTATGTGTATTAGACTTATTTCATACAATTGTTTTGTTTTTACATTTTAACCTAATCTCCAGTGTTTCCTCATTTTGAATTTTAAGAGTGTGTTTCCTCAGTACGCATGCTCCTGCTCTTACTGAATCCATTGTTCATGATTTAAAATTGACTTAGTAAAGTGATTTGAGGTTGTTTAGTGGTTTTCTAGTCTTCTGACTACTCAGTGCGCTTCATGATATATTTGCCAATACTGTGCTTGGATTATGGGATGGGGATGAGGGGACAGAGATGGGGTGGGAAAGGGCTAAGGAGGGAGGGATGGGGTAGGGTGGAGGGATGTATTTCTCTTTTTTATTATTTTGTTTGTGTGTAAAGCACTTTGTGCTACATTGTTTTGTATGAAAAGTGCTATAAAAATAAAGATTGATTGATTGATTGATCATAATGTATTCTATTGTATCACACTGTATTGTCTCATAAATGTATCGTGTCATATATCAAATCTTATCCTATTAAATCAAATTGTTTCATATCCTGTCCTATTGTATTGTAACAGATCATATCCTATCCTATTATAATGCACTGTAACCTATAATGTCATATTGTTTTAAATCCTATCCTATCTAATCAAATCCTTTAGTTTCCTATCCTATCCTATTGTAAAGTAGCATATTGTGTTGTATACTATCCTAATCAATCTTATCCTATAGTATCATATGAAATTGAATCAACTTAAATCAAAGCAAATTTGATCATAAAATTGTAACATAAAATATCCTATCAAATCATATTGAATAATTTTGTTTTGAGTTTCCTTTTGGATCAAATCAAACCGTTTTGTTTCATATTCTATCCTATCATATCCTATTGTAATCAAGACATATCCTTCTATATTCTATTCTATAGAACTGAATTGGAATGAATCAAGTTGTCTTGTTTTGTAGTCTATCCTATTGAATCAAATCAAATCAAACTGTTTCATAACCTATCCTATCCTTGCCTTTCCTATTGTTATGAATTATATCCGATAGTACCCTGTTGAATCAAATCAAATTGAAAGGAATTGAATCTGTTTGTTTCGTTCTGTTTTGTATCGTTTACCATCCAATGGAATTGTATCAAAATTGATACGAATCCAATCGTTTCATTTTGTATCCTTTCTCACGCTTTTGTATTAAAGGGTATTGTGTCATATCCTATTGTATCAAACTATGTCATTTCATATCATATCTTATTGTTTCGTATAGTAATGATTGTATGGTATTGTATCTTGTTATATTGTTCTTTTTCGCACTAGATCGTACCACACCATATCACATTGTACGGTACTTTATAACACTGTGTTGTACATCATGTTGTACTGTATTGCATTGTATCAGATCATATTGAAATCGTGTTGTACTTTATCAATTCTTTTTATGTTGTTATGTTTTGTAGAATCTCATATCTTATCTTATTGTATTGTATATCATATCTTATCCTATGTATCCAATTGCGTAAATGTAATGTATTGTTTTTCACTAAATGTTTAGTATCATACTTTTTATCTTAATTAAAGTAAAATCAAGGTCATCTAGCAGTTGAATGATTTTTAGGACATGTTTTTATATCTTTATTCATCTTTTTTAAACATAAATGAAAGGGGGCTAAGTGGGTCCCTGATAAGGTAGACCACCAGCCAGGAAAAACTCTTCCCCTGCTGCTATTAACCACAGACCGTCCCATCTCTTACAGCTTCAGTTAGTAATTTCAGTAATAGCTAAAGAAGTTCACTCTAGTATTGAATATTTGTTTAGTATATAGTTGTAGCCATTAACTGCACTACCTCATCATTATTCCATTTTCATTATAAGATCATATTATAGTCTCTATGAAAGTGCCCTTTCC
Source organism: Cheilinus undulatus (assembly GCF_018320785.1). Taxonomy (NCBI): domain Eukaryota; kingdom Metazoa; phylum Chordata; class Actinopteri; order Labriformes; family Labridae; genus Cheilinus; species Cheilinus undulatus. The sequence continues at coordinate 11,568,475 of NC_054878.1, read as the reverse complement.
TGTTTTATAAACTAAATGAATAAATGATGGGTTAAATTCACATGGCTCTGTTGGAGGTAATGAGATACGGTAGGCTACATATTAGCATTAAAAGATAATCATCTGAGCGCCTCTGATATCTGCCTCTCTCTTGGTTTTCTGCCCAGATACAGGAGAGGCGAATGGGAACATGGCAGGGTGCCTTCTAAAATCTCGCATGGTTTAGTTTAACAGGAGTGAAATTTCCCTCTGTGGTTTCTCTGGTCATTCAGAATATATTCATGACAAACCCTGTTAGTATTAAGAGACGGAAACCCCACAGAGAAAGTATTCTTATCTTTTTAATAATAGACAAACTGCTAACAATTAAGACTGCTGAATGAATAATACTTCTGCTGCAGTTGCAGAGATTACCACTAACAATGTTACTCCTGCCATCAATTATATATAAGAGAAGCCTGTTCTTGTGCAAAATTTGAGCTTATTTGTTCTTTAATAATCTGTGAGTTGAATGGCTAGGATAAAAAAAATTATTGTAGACCCTGAAGATGAGACATTGCAAATTGTCTTTTTGTATCATTATACACAATCCTACTTCTGTAACCCTCTGACAAAATCATGACTCCAGGCTAATGGTGAGATTTAAAGTCCGGAGTCGGTGTGTTGTTAGGAATGATAAGGAACATAGAGTTCCTCTTCTTTTCTTCTCTGGTTTCTATGTGGGAAATAAACAATCGATTCGACTGTTTTGACATGTCGTTGGATTGCCCGGTTGTCTTGAATGCACCATGCCAGTAAAGCTGCTGCTGTCACTTTTAAATGATGTCACATGACTCAGGAAGATGGCTGCCCCTAAGAGGATGAGAAGACGCCAGCTTGCACATTACCAGACTCTAGACTTGAGTTAAAATCCAACCAAACTGAAACTGAACTTAAATGAAGCTTGGGCTCCCTGCACACTTCAACGTCTTCTAGAGTGAACGCTGGAGGCCCAGCTTATCGAGTGAGTGGGCTGGGTGAGCTTCCCCAGCTCTCTTTCCTTTGATATACTGTAAGTTAGGGCTATTAAAATCTCTGTGTATTTGCCTGGGTTTAAGCCCATAACAGCATTGTGTTGTATTTTTAGTTGCCTTGATGCTTTGCACGTTCTACTTCCTGTTTGGATCAATCGGCTCCAAAGTGGAGCAGATCTTGAGCGGAGATGCACTTCTGGCACCAGCAGGAGACGGATCAGCATGCTTGCTGTGGTATTGCAAAGACTGACAAGACAGGGAGAAATTTACAGAGTTTTATGCAATAATCTGCACACGACAGAATTTGAAGATTATGGCCTGGGTCCTCAGCTGCCGTCTTTTGCGCTGGCACACAAAACTAATGCTGCATGACATTTTCAGTGCTGAGTGTGAAATGAGCCTTGTTGTCAGCTGATTTTTGTTATTATGTCAGAATTACTATTTCCTGACCGTCCAATAAACAGAGGTGGGACTTATAAAACCAGCTTTGTTGATAGCAATGGCAATCTGAGTCATGTTTTTGAGAGTAAAGCTGCTGAAAACACCAATAAAGGATTCATTTACATTGTTTTCATGTTGATATTTCCTTGAACAAAGGAATATACCAGAATCAACCTTACTGGTCAAGTATTACATTACTGCTTTACTGCTTTTTAATATTTCCATCCTATCTTGTGCAACATGTGGGAGTGTGCAATGTATGTGGGCTGTTGGTTCTCACTGGTACGTGCTTCTTTACTGATATGTGCTAAACCGTGTACTTGTGGATCCTGTGTACATAGAAAGATTGTTGTGCTTATTATTTTAATTTATTGTTATGATTATTGCAATGGCGGCTGAACATGTGCAGCCTTTGGAGTCCAAGACAAGTTTCCCCAAGGGGACAATAAAGTGTACCATACCATATCGTATCATATCGTATTGTACCGTATCATACAGTATCAAATCAATCGTGTCGTGTCGTATTGTATCGTATCATATCAATCTTGCCTTGTCGTATTGTATCATATCATATTGATTGGGTCAAATTGTATCATATCAATCGTGCCGTGTCAAACCGTATCATATCGATCGTGTCGTGTTGTATCATATCGTATCAATTGTGCCGTCTCGTATCGTATCAGTCGTGTCGTATCGTATCATATCGATCATGTTGTATCATATCGTATCAATCGTGTCGTGTCAAAATGTATTGTATAGATCATGCCATGTTGTATTGTATCCATCGTGTTGTGTCGTGTTGTATCGTATCTTATCATATCATATCGTATTGTCGTGGATATGTCATGTCGAATCATATCGATCGTGTCATGTTGTATCATATCGATCGTGTCATATGGTTTCGTGTCATATCTATCGTGTCATGTCGTAACAATCTTATCGTGTTGTATCGTATCGATCATGTTGGACTGTATCGTACCATATTGTATCGTATGCTTAAGCAAAAAGGAATTGGATTCCTTTCACTTTTGCTCTCAATGAACAGGAATTAACCATTAAATATAAAAAAAGAAAAAAAAACTGGAAAATGTATTTAAAAGAATCGAGGTGTGCAAAGGTTGCAAAAATGCTGACTAGATAATAGTTACTGTTATTAGACTAATTAATGCAATTGTTACAGCATTGGAGATACAGTAATCAGGAGGAGAAAGTGCAGGATATTTCACATTAATTGAGTTGTGCTCTGAAACTGAGGTTGTGAGTGTCGCTAAAATATGACTGTTGTGGTGGGCAGAGCTAAGCAACCCATCTCTCTTCTCAACTTGGAAATGTCAAGTGTTGCCACAAAGTTACAATGGTCATAAAGTGGGGGATGAAGTTGACAGGACGCCCATCTTTGCCTAACATGAATGTGGTATAGCAACAGAGCGGCAGCTCCTAGTAGCAGTTTATGCTTCCTTATAAAGCAGTCTTTAACATTACATGCAGTGTTTCCCTGGCAGAATAAACATGTGATGTCTGTTGTGGTAGCTATAATGACAAGTCATGGGACATTACAAATATAAAAATTAATGATTTCACTAGCTTTGAAGACTGAAATATTTGAAGTAATGCAAACACATAATAAAACAAAGTAAGTAGTGGTCTTTTTAAACGAATGCGGACATTACAGTGGGAAATATGCCACATATAGTACCTTTAGTGAAGTCAAGGCTACATTAGGTGGATGTAGTATTATTTACATGCCTCGTGTTTAAATATTTTTTATCTCAACCAGGATCTGAGTACCTTAGCTCTTTCTTCTTGTGTACCACATGTTGTTAAATGACAACAAAGCCTCACTGAATTCTTGAATGTGCAGCCTAAGCCTAACTTTTACCTAAAAGGGGGAGCAGGTCTGGTTAGGTTAAAGCACAAATAAACTGCTTTTTGGGGGGTTAAACTACAGAACTTTAGCAAACTTAGATCACATTATATAAATGACTCCAATATTTGAGCCTGGGCCACATGTGGGAGTTCCTGCATTGCTAAGTGTGTTGCGAACAAATATTAACGAGTGTGAGTTTTGCAGTGAACAATATTTGTGTAATCCATCAGCTGTGAGTGAGTCAGTGGAGTCTCACCTTGACATAGAGCTGCTGGAACTCCTCCAGGTTGAGGCGTCCGGTGGGGCAGTCCTTCAGGAAACCTTTGTACCACTGCTTGAGCTCATGTTCGTTAAACTCTGTGTTCTTCACCAGATCCTCCATCACTTCAGGGGTCAGCTTGCTGTTCTGTTTCCCCATTTTGCCTGCAGACGAGGACGAGACATACACGTAATGCAGAAACAGAAAAAAGTGGTCATAAGCATCTTTTCATTAAAAAAAAAACACACAAAGACATGCCTACGTGCCTTTAATATGCACTTTTTACAAACCAAAGTCCTCAGGCTGTTTTTAAATTTACAAAGACTGGGAATCAAAGGAAGCTGAAACTGCAAACCAGAGCTTTATCTGAAAATGAGCATTGAGAAATGTCATATGAGGATGTGGAATATATTCACATGCATGAAATAAGTCCTGCAACATTAGTTCTGTCTGGATATTTGGGTCAATTTGTAAGACATGCAACTTTTCTTTTTTAGCCCTCCTTTGAGCAGCTGTGTGTCCTAGTTTTTGTCTCATTTCAGGAGAAATTCTCATCTCCTTGGTTTTGTATCACACTAATCAGCTCTGTTTTGTAAAAGCACATAGATTTAAGGATTGATGACGACAACTGTGCCAGGTTTTTGTCCTACCCTCTGGAAAGTGCATTAAAAAAGGATGCATCTTCTTTAAAAGCCCTTTAAAATATCTCTAATGAAACTCTTTGGCTAATGACAATAATGACATTTTAAAGCTGTTGGCCTGCTGTGACTTTTTAGAAAACCCAAAGTGTGTTTTGGTGTTTAATGACCCTTAATTTCTCTGCTGGAGTCGTTCCCATCCAGCTGCAGATAGCTGATGTGTCTGCTCAGTGCTGATGCTGCCACTTTACAGCTTTGATTAGTTCATTAAACAACCTGTAATTATCATAATTTCCAAAAGATGTTAGGAGTTTTTGGAACCTTCCTGCTCTTACTCTCTGCTGAGATGTTTTATTAGCCCTCTTTTAGCTTGAAAAGACCAAGGGAGATGCGAAGCAGCAACAGCATGTGCGGTGCCAATCTGTCTCTGTGTGTATGCACAGTGTGAGGAGAGGAGGCGCAGGCAGGCATCCAAGAGGTGCTGCAGTCATATACTGATGCCTGCCATGCTGCATTGCTCTTTGGAAAGGCCATTTAAAGGCGCTTCTTTAATGTGTCAGCTTTTTGAAAGCACACTATAAGTTCTGAAATTGATTTTGTGCCTCCAAGGATGCAACTGGGTTTCATTTCTTTTAAAATGCTGCAAAAAACCAACAATTCTGGGACCTGAGGCTCAATTTATAATGCACCACTTTTCTGTCTCTTTTAGAGAGCAAAGTTGTATCTTTGTTGCGGGGTAACTCTCCCTTTCAAAAAAGTCACGACATGCAGATCTGAAGGTGAGTGCAAGAAATGACTCATGCAGGGTACACAACAAGATAGCTGGGCTGAGTTTTGGACACTTCCCCCCTTTTCAACCAAAGTCAGCAAATGCCCTATAACCAGATGGTTTCTTCAGATTATCTCTTTTAGATTTCCTGTGGTGTAAGGTGTGTTACAAGTGATTTTGGCCTCCCAGATCTGCTTAGAAGATCTGAGCCACTCCTACCAGAAATTGTAAAATCAAACATGCTCAATATTCACTTTAAGAAATCCTGTCATCTGGGCTGGGGATGGGGGTTCAGCCGAACCCCAATGAGCAGGATCTTTACTGAGGTTAAAAGCTGGCCAAATGGTTAAATTCAGATAACTTGGTAGTCAGCACCAGAATTACAGGTCAATTAAACAAATTCTAATCTTTTCTGATCATTTCAGACCAACAATCCCAGCCAAACTCCATCTAAACTCTAACACAATGGCCTGCCACTAGTGGGCACTAGTGTAGTTGTTCTTTTTGACTACATCCTTGCTGCCAAAGCTCTCTAACGTAAACTGACATTACACATTTGCAAAATCAGTTCAGATTTTAGAAATCTTTAGAGTTCTAGACTTAAATAGAAAAAAGTTTTTGAGCAAGTGTAATGCTATATATTCATAGGCTATATCCCAAATAGTACTGATCAGATATTTTAAAGGAATAGTTCTCAATTTTGCTAAATTTACTTCCTAAGTTAAACAGGTTAAAAAGGAGCTTTGTTTGAAGGAAAGTTTTACTGAGGGCTGAGACAGAATGAGTCAAACCCATACACTACTGTGCATAAGTTTTAGGCATGTTTAGGCCAAAACTGAGGCTGCAGTATGGTGTAGTATTGGGTGGGAAGAAGGATTGACACAACCCTGGTTGTGTTCTGGATGTCCTTGCATATTACCAGGGGTCTGGGAAAATAATCATTTGAAAAAATAACAAAGTCCTCTGGGGTTGTGTATGGGATGAATGTGGTGAGTAAACATGCCTAGGGCAGTGGTTCCCAACCTGGGGTCCGGGACCACTAGGGCACAGGTGTCAAACTCAAGGCCTGGGGGCCAAATCCGGCACGTGGAACATATGATGATGTCATATTTCTGTTACAACTGGCCCATCAGTATGAGGTCTGCAGATTTCCTCAAGTATAAAAATATAAACTTATCCTTGATGATTTAAAATTTCCTTGTTAAGTCACAAAATCTGAAAGAGAAGCAAAATTATTTAGATAAGAAGTCAGGAATGAGGGAAAAGAAATTAATTTGTGTTTTAATTTCACATTTTCAATTTAGCATCTCAAAATTAGGACTCAAACTTAGGATTTTGACTTTTAATTTCATACTTTGAGAATTTCAACTCATAATTTTGACTTCTCATAAAACATTTTGAGCTTTAAGATTCATAATTCTAATTTTCAAGTGATATTTTGACCTTTTAAACCAGTTAGCCTATTTTACCTTATATTTTTAACTCCAAACTTTGACTTCATAATCCCATAGTTTGACCTTTTAGACTCATAATTTAAAAATTTTGACTCATATTTTGACTTTTAATTTCATGATTACAAATTTGATTCCATATTTTGACCTTTTTAAAATCATGATTTTGACTTCTTCCTAATCTATTTCCCATTAAAAAACAATTTTTTTCAATTTCAATTTCATGTTTTGACCTTTTTGAACCAATAAGTTTATCAATCTCAGATTGCGAGCCTTTAAACCTACCTTTTTAACTTTTAAATGTCAAAATCATTTATCATCAAGTTTTTTTTTGTTTTTTTTTCGCAGAGCAAGGCCTGCTCTGCTCTGAGGTTGTCATAATTAGATTTGCACATATTAAGTAAAATCATGATAAAACACTTAGTGAACAGTTTAAACAATGGTCTTTTGGTAAAAGCCATTTTCTTAGGGTTTTATCAGTGAAGCACTTCAATGGATGTTGATTTTTGGCGACAATATGTTGAGAATTTTTTTGTGTACGTTTTGGGGGGGCTCGGCTTTGCCTTAACCAGTAAGGGGAGCTCAAAGGAAAAATGGTTGAGAATCACTGGCCGAGGGTAGCGTCCAGGTGGGTAGTACAGTTGCCATGAGCCCCTGGTCATGCTGTGGATGTCTCGAAAACCACATGCAGTCTTTAGGCGTATTACCAGGGGTGAAAAGGCCCAGAAAAATGAGATGTTGTCGAGCTTGACCTTAGCTGCTGAGTGACATACATGTCTCCCCACTCTTCTACCTAGGCTGTGGCACATCAGCCCCCTGATGAATCCTTAGTGTCCTACGTGCCTCAAACTCATGTACATGACTGTATATCAGAAACAGACAAGAAAAATAGTACCAACTCCTTTATCATGGACAAAACAAGTTTCCTTTACGCACAACCTTTCTTTTGGATGTGTTTGTGTTGGTCATTAACAGTGTTAAGTCAATGCATAATCAGTGATTTATATCCATTCTGGGCATCCCACCACCAAGTGGTAATGCATTGTGTGGATACAACCCTAAGCGTACTTAAGACTTTTGATATCTGACACCTCAGACTGCATATAGAGTCGTCTTGGACTCCTTCATCCTGATGAATACTGGCATGCATTCAAGTCAACTAACTAAGGCTGGCCACACACTTCAGGATTTTAAGCCCGATTTTGGGCAAGATTTAACCCCCCAGAACGATTGTGGGGTCGTATACCGACTGGAGCCTTGTCACAAACAATTATTTGTCTGAGTAGTCTGCATGTGTGAGGTGTCAACAAGATTAATTAACTGCTCCAAATCGCGTCGTAGCCTCCCAGACCCACGATTCTAGGTCGTAGTGCCGCTGACCCACAACAACCGATGAAAGCGAGCAGTGTCCTGATTCTTTCCCATGTTTCATGATTTTTGCTGCACCTGCAACGCATGCCAGGGCAGCCTGTTGTTGAGAGACAGCAAGACGGTATTGACAAACATCTGTGTTTTTCTTTCTTTCTGAAGTCACATGGTCATGCGTGGTCATAGGCAGGTCAGCAGGTGTGTGGTCTCCAGTGATCGGACAATCTGGCTGAGTCGCCTAGTGTGTGCATTCAGAGGATTAAAGTTGAAAAATCTTTTGAAATTGTCCTGCAGTCTGTGGTCTCCCACAGTTTTAAAATCGTTTAAGATTAAAAAAATCATCTAGTGTGTGGCCGGCCTTCGTCAGCTAACTATCCTGACTTGTGGCATTCCAGTATTTATGCCCGACCAGCCTCCCTCATCTCTAATTTCCACATACAGCCACCGCGCCACGATCTGCTGGTGAATCGTACTGCGGTGCACATACCTCCCTCTCTAGTCTATCAGAGCATTTCCACAGCCGACACTCCAGTCTGCCAGCTGCGCGTCCCTAGAGCACCTCTCCCTGAAGTTACTCGTCTTCTGTCGTAGCAAACCTGTAGCGCTTCGGTGCACAGCGCAGTCATCCAATGTGGAAATTGTGGGTCAGAGTGATGGGAACTGTGGCTCATTTTAGAGATTGTTTGGGTCAGCAGCTGGTATTTCTGTTACCAAACAGCTCTTCGCTTGATACCATTTTGCCTTTTTTTATGTCTACAAACCACAAAAATGGAGGAAATGGAAAACGGGAGCTTCCTTCTAACTCTTCTAACAAGATTTGTCTGCTAAAAAGTACATCCCTGCGAGTGAGAAAAGCTGTTAAAAAGGCACTGCTATCCTTTTATATTGCAGCTTATTCGCCCACATTCATTCTTATCAATAGCAGCTTAACTGCACTCAGCATGTAGAGATGCAAACCCAGGTTAAGAGACTCATGGAATGATGTAAGGGCTGATTTGGGCCAGTTAGATCTAATATCAGATCGTCATTAAAGACGTGTTGTTAATGCAGAACATAGATGCATGTACTAAAGCGCAGTCACCTGGTATCTGAAAGCCCAAGATAAGCGGTTGATGCAAAATGTAACCTGGGTTGGTTTTTGTGGTACTGTGTCTAATTTTACTGTCTTTACTCATGAAGCATTTAGTCACAGTTCCTGCACCACAGTTTTCTGATGGAGACAGATTTACTCTCTCTGAAATCAAATCCATCCAGCATGACCCCAGCTCATTAAAGTCCTGAGGATTCATCACTTACAAAATCAAGTTAGGACTCATCAGGCTGCTTCACTGCCGGTAAATTAAATGGACAATACAACAATTTATGACTAATTAAGTCTCAACAGGTATGTCAAAGGCCATGATGTCCATAAAAGAGCTCTGAAACATTAAAGTGGGTGCTCCTCATCCTCATGGAGCAAAAGCTTTATGCCTCTTGTAGCTCTTTGATGAATTCATTAGAGATAAGAGGCATTTTTGATCTGTGGCTGTCTGAAAGTGATCTCAGCCTCTTATCATCAGTTTTTAAAAGCCATGTGATCACAAGCTTATTCATTTTTGGGGGTTGTAATTTTGCTTAGTAAAGAAGTGGGAAATATCTGAGCTTAGGGACGCTCGTTATAAAGCAGACATCAAACAGTGCAGATATAATAGTGACTAAGCAAAGTTTTAAGAGCCTTTCATCGACTTGGCCCATAAAGCCAAAGATATAACATCCCATGTTCCCACAGACCTTCCTCTTCATTTCATCAACTTCCTCTTCATGAACTGTTACAACTCTGAGCCAGGGCTCAGTGTTAGTTATGACGCAGATCAGGCAATAAGAGCACAGTAAGAGTTCACATAACCATGTGTATCTGAAATAAAAGCTTTTCAGGAGCAAAGAAAAGCGGCCTTGAGTTAATGTGACCCTCCAGGGGTTTTCAAGTGCTTTCAGTTTTTTTATAAAAAGGAGAGGAAGTTGTACAATTTTCCATTCATAACTGACCCTGTGATCCTTCATCTGTAGCCGACAAGAGGAAATCAACACATTTTCCGGATTTACAGTGCCTATAATCATTGAGCAGATGTGGATCAGCACAGCTTCATCGTTTTGTTCAAACAGTAGTTCTTTTTCAAATTTCTGTCAAAAACAAAAATGTCTGACTCATCTTGCTTTCAGAAATGTCTCTTTGATATTTAAAATGCTGCTGCTACATTCACTGATGGGACCAAAACACAACCTAGAGCAATCGCTTCTGCTAACAGATTTTTTATTTGCCAACTCCGACTGAGAACAGGTTTAATTTTGGATCATGGTTTCAGTTTTAAGTGGGGTCAGGTGCAGATATTTGACCTGAGATTGTTAAAGAGGTACTCAAGTGATGCACTGCTTATATTTATTCACTGTTCTGGGTTAGGCCAGAGAGATACTTGCTGTTATCCATGCTTACGTGATTGCATGATGGCTTCCCTGCATCTGTGCCGTACAACTGCTGCACACATCCTCAAAAATTAAAGCAACACTGACGCAATGGTTCTGCCTAAAACACCACAAATTTATTCGCATATGGCTGATATTTACAGTTGATATACAGCAGGAATTTTCATAACTACCAGTACAGAAAATAACCTTTAAGCTTATAACTGCCAAAACCGTTAATATCCTGATAATATTTTGCAAAGCGATGCATTGGTTAAACACCAGTATCGGCCCTTTGGACAGACATCAGCCACCAGCAAATAATGTAGGTATGTACCAATGTCAGTAGCACATGTATACCTGTTGTCTTGTATCATTTTAATACTGGCATTAACACACCTAACTGCTGATCTCAAGGAGAGATGCGACCTGTTGTTCAAAGCCTGATCTGTTTTCATGGTCAAGCATGAGAGAAAATGTCGCAATACATCAAAAAGAAGTGGTGAAAAAACATCGTTCATTGGCTGAATGATTCAAACACCAGTATCAGCATAGGCCCTGATTTTTACAATTGGTGCACTTCTAATTGTAATAAACAGTGTCCATAACTCTCCACATCTGTATGATATGTTTTTGTCACTGCACCGAGACAAACGCCAGTCATACAGGCAATTTTAGGAGTCAGTCTTTAATTACCATGAAGCTGAGTGCTTCCAGGGCTGTGTTTGCATTAATTTCTTCATCAAGTACAATCTGATAAGTGGCTTCTGACCCACATCATAATAAAAACTAAACAAAGGGTCATCACCTAGACTCTTACTATTTTTAACATCTGGTAAGTTTGTAAGCAAAACTTGATTTATATGCAGAGGTGCAAAAAGTACATGACGACTGTACTTAGGTAAAAGTACTTTCTTTAAAATTTACTTAAGTAAAAGTACTGATCTGTTATCTACTCAAGTAAAAGTAATAAGTAACTTATTTGAAGTTTACTTTTAGTACCATGTAGCTCCTGATAAGTTGTACTGTAAAATATGGCCTTCCCTTATTGGCTAGAACAACAAGGGAATAGATCTCCGGCTAGGTTGTTCGGGTAAAGTCACACCTCTACAATAGAGTAAAGGTGGTTCTTCTCTGGCAAAAAGCAGGGAGTTGACCTTATAGCAAGGCAATGCATACTGATGAAAACCCACTACGTGTCCTTAAGAAGCACCTAAAGTCACAGGCATGAACTTTAACTCAGTAGACAACTTCAGTCATGGTGCAAACGTAGGGAGTTGTGGATTGTTGTATGGAATTATTCTCACTCATGTGCTACTATGTAGTCAACAGAGGTGAAAAAAAGTACAAGAGTATTGTAGTCAAGTAAAAGTGCAGTAACTAGTTAAAACTTACTTAAGTAGAAGCAAAAGAACTGATTTCAAAATGTACCAAAAAAAAGTACAAGTACCCAAAAAACTACTCAATTACAGTAATTTGAGTAAATTTGATTTGTTACTTTCCACCCATTTATATAGCACATGCAAATCAAAACAGATCACGGAGAGAAGGGAGAGAAATAAATAAGACTTCAACAACAGTTGTCATCTGTTGTATTGAAGACATCTTTAAGAATAACTGGCTAAAAGTCACTAGTTAGCACGGTCACTAGTTAAAGCAAAACACCGGGGCTGTTACGTCACTGCATGGAAGAATATATTGGAGAAATAGAGTGCACATTTTACCTTCCTCAGAAGTATCAGACTATTTTGTCAGCCACACTTGTAAATCAGGTTAAAATGAAAACTCATTTAGCAAATTAGCCTGTGCAAGATTTACGAGTCTGTTACACTAATAACCTTATAAACACAGGCTTGAAATCTGGGTCTATAATGCTTTTTTAAATTGTACTGTATCTCCTTTCACTAGAAGCTGATGTAGCTTTAGTCAATGGCTGCTGACTTCCTGCCTGAGTTCCCCCCCAGATGTAAGCATGAGTAGCTTAGCAGTTAGCATGTATTAGGAACAGCGTGGTATGACTGTTTTTTAAGTGGAAATAAAGTGGTATGCAGGCTGTCAAGGGCTGAACCCACGTTTAACTACTCAACAGAAGTGAAAAGATACCACGTATCAAAGTATATTAATCTGGAAAGAGGACTAAGGTTGGCCGAGCTAGCTGATAATGCTAGTCACGCTGTAGAGAGTTTTTCAGGCTAACATCACACCTGCTAACACAATGACTCTATAATGAATTTTTCTGTGTTCGATGTATTTTCTCCTCTTTAGACACAATTTAACTTGGCGTTTAGCCGAATGGGGAAACAGACAACGAGGAACATCCTTACTTTGGAACCACTGACTTAAGGCTCATATAGGCCTATAATCTGTATGCATAATGGATGTGGACAAAGCCTTCAGTCCATTCTGCCCTCATTAGTGGGGATGCTGAGCATCCACACTATTGATATTTTCATCTGCAATTCTGCATCATCTCAGGAAGTTTAAAGATACAGACCAAAAATTGCACTCATAGTCACAGGGCCATGTCCTAACAGTTCAAGCCAGACCTGCAAGACACAATAAAGGTGAGTACTTTAGAAAATGGTGGGACTTTTTGAGTACAGATTGACAATTTGGTTGGTTTTCCTCTGGATAAATGTCTTCATCTTCTCTAAAACCTATACCCATGATTATATGATTGTACTGTTTTGAAGTGCACTTATGTTATCATAGGAAACGGAAGCATAAATGAGCCTTTGGATGGACTTTTGGCTGTCTACAGTTGTTGTTTTGGTTGATTTTAGCCATGTAACTTGATATCTCAGCCATGTTTGTGTTGTTGGAGCCTTTTGGACAGTTAATCATCCAAATATTAGACAAACAGTAACACTTGGTGAGCAGTTAAGTTTACTAATAAAGCATCCAGAAACCCTGGGCTAGGGCTCTTTTAGAGGGTGGCCTTCTTGTCACATTAAATGTGTGCACTAATGAGCTTGTACTGGTGTCAATAGTGGACTCAGTGGTCCCCCACAGATTCCTGGTTTGAGTCCCAGTCTGAAAGGGCTTTTCTGTGAAGGGTATGCATGTTCTTGTCATGCATGCGTGGGCTCTCTTTAGGTAATCACAGACCAAAGACATTAGGCTGATTGGAGACTAAATTGCTTGTAGGTGTGTATTACTTATATCACTTATCCCTGAGTGGGATAAGTGGTGTTAGTAATAGATGGATGGACGGTGTTTATGGTGACTATCCCTGATTTGTCACTGTGACGACTGTCTCTAACACAAAGATATTTTTGGCATCCAGTGTATAAAAGTCTGGACTGCAATTTGCTCTTGGCAACAAATAAGTAAGCAAACGTCCAAGTTTGTTAAGCTTTTTCTTGTCTTCATCCTCCTGCTCTACTATGTGACATCTATGCAGCTGTGTTTACTACATTTGCAAGTTTAATTTTAGTCTTTTATAAACATCTGTGGCGACATCAGAATCTGAAAACCACAGAGGGAAACACTGAAATGAACTTACTAATTAAGCAGCAAACGAATAACCACAGACTCTGATTGTAAAACTTTAGATTTACTTAGCAATTAAAAAGCACTTAAAACTGAATAAAGGATTCCCAAGTTTATGTTTCTCCCCAAGACACACAAGACATAAGATCTCACAGAAAGTTATGGGCAGATTCAGTTAATCTGACTTTTCCCAAATTTTAGTCACTTTAGTATACACAGAGAGTAGAGTGTAAAATGATTGACAAAGCAACCATGACACCACCTTAAAGTTTGACTACAACCTTTAAGGCCCTTCAACAGAGCTGTTTCTTTTGTGCTTTGAATCAAAGGTGTGGAGGCGGAATGGTGCTGACAATTTATTTCTCAAATGACCCCCTCGTGGGACACAAATATCTGTCATTTTTGTTAATGGAGCTCAGCGTTAGTTCATGCAGGACTCAGTAGTCATACGCCCAGCCATGATCAGCTGACGGCCAGCTGATCCTCATTATCGCCTTACAGCACCCACAGCCAATCACAGCTCTTTCTCTCAACGCAGTGGTCCATTTAAATATGACATATTTCTCACTAATCCCTGCTTACATTAATGCTGATGAACCATGCTGCTGCCAGCAAAGCTTAACCTCCTCCACCCCAGCTGCCTCCTTTATAGCATAAAGCTTGTTAAGCCCTCATATTAAGATTCAAGCTACTTCCGTAGCTCCACCCCTTTTCTCAAATACCTCCTCGCAAATGTACACATCCACTGAATCCAATACTGATGGTGGCAAAGCTCTTGTGGAATGATTTGCTAAGCTTTTCCACTGAAATCGATCACAAGAAAGAAAACCTACTACAGCAGCCAGTAGGAATGCTCCCTCTTACTTGAGCCATGATTGGCTACAAGTGCTAGCCTCCTCATTGGCTGGAGCATCGTACCTTGCTGGTTTTCCTCAAGTGAGAGTGTAGCACAAGGAAGCGCTGCCGAAGTGTGTTATTCTGCAGTGTTAATTTTGGCAGCTATTTTTAATTTTAGTCTCAATTTTAGTCATTAAATGAAATGCATTTTAGTTTTAGTCACATTTTAGTCATTTCTATCCTTTTTAGTTTTAGTCTAGTTTTAGGCCATAAAATGTCCTCACATTTAGTCTTTACTTTTAGTCCAAGCATTTATTCTCCTACCTAAATCTGGTACCAAATCACAGTAGTGTGTTCTCTGCACTCTGCTAAACCTGGGTCCCTGCTTTCTACAGCTTAAAGACAGTAGAGACACAGCTGCATTGTTTTTTGACGATGTATCCGCAGTGGAAAAATATCACAGATTTTGAACGTCTGATGAAAACTAAATTACATTTTAGTCTTGTTTTAGTCATCTTGACGAAAACTAAACTTAGTTTTTGTCAGTTTTAGTCATCACAGATCGATTTTTGTTAGTCTCAGTTTAGTTTTTGTCATGGAAAAAAGGCTGTTGACGAACACTTTTAGTTATAGTTTTAGACAATAAAATTAACACTGTTATTCTGTCAACTGGCTTCAATGACAAGACCCTGACAGGTTGTGTTGTTTTTGTGGGCATACGACACTAAAAATAAATCGCTTACTACAGCTTTAACTACCTTTAAACTAATTCTATTGTATTTTCGACCTATTGTATTTTTGATTTTATTGTATTTAGTACACTTTGTCATTTTGAGGATTTCTAGCAATGTGCTCCTTGGAAAGTCAAAGAGTAAAAGTGTATATCCATTTTGCAAAAAAATTGGTAAAATGTAAGATAAGAGTGTTCCTGACTGAGTTCACAGATAAAAAAAAAAAGTCATACAGATGGATGTGATTGCTGTGTTGTTCATTCAACGTTTTCATGTTAAAATATTTTAAAGACACCAAAACATGAACACAGCTGAGGGTTTGGCGACTGGAAGTGGCTGATGGGACAGCAGTCATATTCCTAAAAGTGTATTTAACAAAGCTTTTTCATAATTTAAACAGGTAACCTTTTTAAAACCAGACATTTCATCCTGGCATAGCTCTGACTTTTGAATAAAATATTTTGAATCTGCAGCAACAGTTTTAGCATAGCAAATTCTGAATGTAAAAACTAAAAAGTGCCGACAAAATTTTAACTCATTAAGCATTGCATGTGTAAATGAGCTATTCGGATCATCAAACTAAATAAGATAGTAAGAATAAAGAAAATAATAAACAGTACACAGAGGTGTAACTTCTCCAGCCATGGCTCTGGCTTTATTAGTGCAGCCATCAGAATTACAGCCACAGCTATGGTAGCTCTTAAGGGACATACTGTGTGTCTCAAAAAGCAAACAAGCAGCCTTGTGAGC
Organism: Cheilinus undulatus; assembly: GCF_018320785.1. NCBI lineage: Eukaryota > Metazoa > Chordata > Actinopteri > Labriformes > Labridae > Cheilinus > Cheilinus undulatus. The sequence continues at coordinate 11,552,441 of NC_054878.1, read as the reverse complement.
TCTGGTTAGCACAAACTGTTGTGATGATAACAGGGGAGAGAAGTTTAGCCTGCCAAAAGGCTGTTTGACAGAGCCATAGCATTTCTTATTTTATTTAATTGTATTTATTTGTTTTTGGTTTTATTATTTTGCTTTTTGTTTTTAAGTCTATAATTGCAGAGTGGGCTTGACTGCCCCTGACCCAAAGAGGGGTGTATGTTTGCTTGATGGATGGACAACTCTCAGACCCTTGAGGGGTCTCCATGGCCAGGTCACACCCAACAGAGGCCGCCGTCCTGCCACCGGCTGGACATAATCTTTGGAATATCTGCGGATTTGATATATGCTCATACAAAGTTTTGTGAGGAGACCGCTTCTTTGAGCTGTAATGGTGGACTAAAATCCACCATCACAGCTATTAACAGCTTTTAGAGTAAGTGCAAACATGCAGTAATTCCACGGAGTGACCGTTACCACTGACTTGTAGACAGCTCACATGTTTCTGGTAGCTACTTTGTCTCAGAGTAGAGCCTTTTTTTGTTCCATTGAGGAGCTGATGGCAATGACCAAATGAAGTTTGGACCATCTTATTGACACTACAGTTCTCTGTGCTTATGTATTCTTCATACTTGTACAGTGTAGGCACAACTAATACCTGCTCAGTTACATTATCATCTCCAGTTATTTTATTGAGAACTGGGATTTGAAGTACTGATTTGTAACACTCCTGTGAAAGCATAGCGGGCCACCAGCAGATCCATGAGTGATGCATTTGTTCTGACACAATTAGCAAGTACTCAAGTACTGAGATTACAGTAATATGCCTCCCCTTTTACATAGAATGATTTAAAACACCCCGTTTTAAAAAGTCTGTCAGTGCTGCAGTGAAAGTGAGGAGGCAGTGCACTTCCACAGCAAGTTGCCAACACTTTTCTTTACAACACAGGCTGTCAGTGAAGATGGGCTGTGCCTGAAGACTGGCGCTGCAGCAGGAGACTGATGTGTCCCGGGAGAGAAGTGAGCACAAGGCGCATGACATCCTCTGCATTATATCACTGTGTTGATGAGTGCATGCTGGCCAGAGTCCATGGGCTATACCGAATGTACATAAATGCTAAAGTGTATACCTCAGTTGTGTTTCTCATTCAAGCCAAGTATGCAACAGCATGCACTCTAACTGCCTGTGATGTTCCTGAACGTGTGTGCATTTTGCATTCCAGGACAACAGAAATCATTAAGAATTAAGCTGCACTTCAAGGCACTGCAAGCACATAACAAGCATACTGTCTGCATACATGATGCTGAAGTGCACACAGCATAGAAACCTCTCAGGAATGCATGCATTTTTTAGTTTGAGCACTTCTTAGACGTTCACACTACATCAAAATGCAAGTGTTACGCACAACACAGCTTTCTCTAATGCATGCAACAAGACACAGACCTGCATCTGCATCCATGCAACAGAGCACTTTTTCCATATCATCAGCAGCAGATCTGAGCCTGCCAAAAATGGCTTATATAATAGGATGCAATCACGTTAAACTCACGGGGAAAGACAGTATCTTGAGCGTTAAATTTATGGTGTAAGAAAACAAGCAAATTAACACTAAAATAAGTCACACATTTTCTAATACTGCCCCCGCAGCTCACTTTATATAAAACCTGCAACAGCACAACCTTTAAAGTGACGCACGTCACAACAAGGTGCAATGGAGTAATTTTACCACCCTACACATTATTGAAATACAACCCTAATGTGCTTCACAAAGTTGTTACTGTAGCATATGGGGATTATTCCATCTTATTTTTTTGGTTTCATGCCCATGTCTGAAATCACTGACATTTTTCAGAGCTGTAGAAGAGCTCCTTTTATCCGTCCAGCCTTGTACCGTAACCAATGAGGGTGAGAAATGAAAACCATCTTTACAGCTAAACACAGTCTCTCCACACAGCAATCTTCTGATATTGAAAATGATAAAATTCCTTCTGCATTCTCCTGCTCACTCAGTTACACTTTCACTGTCACTGCAACAGGAGGGAAAATTAATCAATAGGAAAAGATGCACAAAGAAAGCATGCACGCCTGACAGAGAAGAGGATCAATTCAAGGAGAAGGATGCGACGGTGATCAGGGTGTTAGTTGTGAGGCAAAGGACACGCTAAGAACTAAACGGTGAACATGCCCCGCCCCCACTGGCCTTTAATTTAACCTGTGACAATGTTTGTTTCCTTTTGCTTTCATCAGCTGTAGGAGGTAAATAGAGAGACTGCAAGATTAGGGCTGGGCAAAACATTTGGAGATTTTTGGTTCTATTTCAAACTAGAGAATGGGTAAGAAAGTTTCATTTATGTCACTATGATGAAAAAGTAGATGTCAGGTCTGGTGCTCATGCAGAAAAAATGTAGTTTACAATAAGAACAACTAACAGTAATACACTCATGAACCACAAGATAATCTTGAAATGTTTGATCTAGATGTGGAATATCATTTGATTCATTTGGAGAAAAATCAAGCACAGCAACAAAAATAGAAGTCCCAGAATCTATTAATTATTAAATAATTCCAGCAAACTTTTGCACACTGTAAAAAATGCCTAATTTCATTGGCAACATTTGGAAATGTGGGGGAAACTGCTAAATCCATTCACTTTTTCCCAAATGTTGCAAATGTATTTGGGCAGTTTTGATAGTGCTCTCTCTCTTGGTTGAAAATACGACTGAAGCTCATTAAGAACGCCAGTCATTTTAAGAAACGGAGATTTTGTTTTTAACTCCAGGTTAAAATGTTTGCTACCTACACATCTGTTGTTGTTCTTTTCGAAACTTGACCCTCCAGAGAGACTATTTAAGAGCCAAAATAGGGGTTTCTCTTTACATTTTTATAGCTGTGTTTCATATTGCTTGTGGGTGGTGCTGTTGGACTATAACCTTGCAAAGCAGATGGACAGCCTACGCCCATTTCCGTGTTTCTCACTGGCGAATCCATCTTGATGCTTGCTTGCTTGCAAGCAATATCTATTTGTATTGTTGTGGACTTTAAGTCACACCACTAATAGGCTAATAATGGATATATCAATCTCACCTGGATGCCGTTAAATTAGTGATGCATAATAATGGATCAGATCTAAAACTTTAGTCCTTAAAACACACAATTAAAAGATTGAGGATGAACAAATGAATGCATTTTCAGTCTTCAAAACACACATTTAAGTATTTGGAATAATAGTAAAGAAAAAGACTCCAGCTGATGTTGGTCTGTCCAGCCTAAAACTCCCCTAACTTATTTATAGCCAAAATCAGCTGTGCACTATTGGTATAATTGCCTTTTGTATATTATTTGTCAATAACAAAATGATACCAATAATATTATACATCCCTACAATAATTTGTCAAGGGATTGTATACAGTGGTAAAGTGGTTCCTGGTATGCGTCAATCCTAGATCAAGCATCTCAGTAGCTCAGTACTAGACTGATCTCCCTAACAGACTATTTCACATATCCTTGGCAAGGCACATGTATCTAAGCCAGTGGCTCTCAACATAGGGGTGGGACCTCCTGGGGGGCAAATCCCAGTAGCCAAGCCATTTCTTCTGAAATCAAAGAAATCAAATCCTTAAAATATTGGTCTGCACACAACTATTCTTGAATGTTCACATCCATGTTCAATTACACTTCTACCACCTTCAGGGATGGTCAGGGTCCCTGGCACCTTTATTTTGGGAGCCCCTGATGTGATTTGGACAACACCAATTGACAGAACATCTTGGGGGGTGACTGGACCAACATTCTGTCTGTTTTATTAAGGGCCAGAGAAACAAAACACGTGGCACTGTAGGCACGTGCCAGCATTAAAGAGTAAATTACATAGGGTGATCTTAGCAGGCAGCCATTGTCATATAAATGCATGATTCTTCACTATCAGTGGAGGCAGTTAAACACTTAAAGATGTCAGTCAAGAGAAGATCAAAAACATCCTTCCTCCAATGTTCAGTGCAGTTCTTCCCTCTTCTTTCGATAAAGAAATGTCCAGTTCTGATAAAACCACTGCTATAGCTGCATTCACGATCATTTCCCTGCAGGCTGCTAGCTAGCAGTCGCTTCAAATAAACCACACTCACAGCCACGCCTCTTTCCCTCAATGATGCTGATTGGTCCAGTCATTCTCTGACTGGGTAAAGGCAAACCAGCTTAAAGCTTTGCAAAATAGATCCAACTTAAGACAGACATGGAATCTGGACAATCCATCGAATCTGCAAGTTTTTTGTGTGCAATTTTTGATCAATAAATGGGAAAATTGCCCAGTGTTGGGTGTCTACGACTTCTGTTTTTTGATGCTGTGGTTTCAGACAGCTTTCAACATGTGCTGCAGGATTTTGCAATAATGTGCAATTGCAATTATACTAGGCAATATTGCAAATTGCAATAATGATAATATGTAAAAGGTATCATAAGTCTACTTGCTTGGTTATTGAGGAAAATGCATAGAGCAGTTTTTGAAGTGTGTATTTCTCAACCCAAAACTAACAGAGATTATGTAGCATAAAAAATGAAGACATCTGAGGTTTTAATAGCAATGCTTTAAAATAATGATAGCTTTTTAAAAAAATAATAAAAATTTGTAAACTTTTTTAAAATAAAGGTACTTCTACAAAGTGCAATGTACTAGGTAAACTTAAAGGCATTTCTGCTGGCATTTTTGTTAATCTTTCATTTATTTCTTAAAACAAAAATAATTGCAGCCTTTTATATAATTATGCAAAGCACAGCCTGACATTGTGATTGCAATTGCAACATCATTTGATTTTTACTTTAAAAAGTTAATAATTCTGGTGTTGTAACAACCATTTGTTAGTTCTCTTCAGAAAAACAATCAATATATTCAAATATTACATTGTCTTTCTGCTAAAAGCATTCTGAGATAGGATTTTTGGTCCTTGTTGCCCAGCCCTAGGCAAGAGCATCACCACCAGATCTCACACCTCTTTTTATATGAAGAAATAAAGTGGCAGCGTCTGGGGCAAGACCCTCCGGGTCAGTCTGCAGTGCAATGCAGAGCAGAGCACCATGCTGACTCTAAACCTGAGTCATAGCCCTTTGTCTCCTGGTCCACTGGGGCCTCATGTGAGCCAAAGTGAAAAAAATATCTCCATTTTAGTTACACATCAGCACGCAGGTGTGGAACAGCACAGAGATATAGCTCCAAATGAGTAATTTTAAAGACCTGTGATCACCAGCAGACCTGCCCCTAAGTCAGCCTCTTACATAACACTGTCCCTCCACCATCATCTGCCAACAAGGGATGACCTTGAGAGGCAGGCAGAGCCCCGGCAACACTACACAGGAACAATGGTTAATGGTTTGATTAGAGCAAATCAGGCAGATAAGTGTGTGTAAAAGTGTGTGTGGCCCAGAGGAGAGGTACTGTGTATTCAGCAGTGCGGTACAGTTGCATGGGATGTGTTAGAGCCTGGTTGATTTGTAGCCTCATGGTGGGGATGATGTGGGTTAAGGAGACACACCACACCCCCATCTCCCTACTGCACACATACACACACCCTTGCAACATCAGCACCTATGCCAAACCATCACACTACACCGTGCCATGCCATGTCGTGCCAAGCACAGACACCCCACAATAAAGTCACAATTTAGTCGATATAATTCACATTGCCCTGCAGTGGCCAGCGTGAAGCAGCATGAATTAACTGAGCTGGTTTGAGTGTTTTCACACTTTTTTGTTGAATCAAAAGCCTGTTGTGTTTGTAGGCAGTCAGAGTAAACCCGAGCAAGATACAACCATGGTAATGTGATGTTGAAAAGTCGCATATTTACAAGCAAAAGCGTGCAAATGGCGCCAAAGAAGTAAAGATGCTTAAATGAAAAATATAAGCAGCCTATAGTAGGTAGCTGTCATGTGCCTTGTTATTAACATGGACGCCAATAAATCCATCAATATGAAACCAAACGCATGACGCACCAGGTTGCATCATGCAAGTCAATGTGCACACTAATTTATCTTCTCCATGCACAAATTAATCCTTTGACAACATGTCACAGAGCGTTCATCCATCCTACCTTGCGAGAGTCAACGGGAGAAGTCCGGTCTGCTGTCTGGAGTGGCCAAAAAAAAAACCCTGCGAGGACGGAAAATAAGAAAGCGATTCAAGCGTCTGAAGCTGCTCTTCTGTCGAGCTAAAACAGCTTGAGACTCTGTCGTGTTTTTTGTCCTGTTCTGTTTGTTGTTGTTTTATTTTTTTAGCGGGAGACAAGTCAGACTGGAGCGAAAGTAAAGCGGTGCGTGTCCGTGAGATGATGCTGTTGAACACACACTGCTGCTGATGCACAGAGAGGAGGAGACACATACTGACAGGGAGAGAGAGAGAGAGAGCAGTGCATCACTGTCTCTCCCCCTGAAACTGGGTGGTTAGGTATATATGACACTTTTTAAAAAATATTTGATATTTAAGTACCTTACGGTGCTAACAAACGGCGTAGTTTTATCTCAGCCTTGCTTGTAGGCTAAATGTACATTGATGGTAGCAAGCTGCAGTTTAATCAAATAACGGTCGATTAAAAATTCACAGCTCAGCCTGTCTGTTTTTGTAAAGGACAATTAGAGAAATGGTTTACCGGTGAACATTATTTTCAACCTTACAAAAATGATGTGTTCAGAATTTCTGTACCTTTTTTTTTAACGAGTTCATATCTTAATTAAAGCCCTTAACGTCATTTAAAACGATAAAGAAAAGGAACTTCCGGATATTACAGCAGAATAATACAAACAAGAAAAACAATTTTTTTCTTTGAGCTGGTTGTGTTGGTTCATTCCTGGTTATTGGTGACTTTACAGCGTGCACACTTTTGAGAAATTAATAAATTTTTTCAAGTTTTAGTGTTTATAGATAGATAGATAGATAGATAGATAGATGTGTACATATACTGTATGCATACTGGATATGTACCCCATTTACTGAGCAACAACTGTTTTACTTGCACAGATAAACAATATTTAAACATAAATCTTACACTTTTTTTTAATGTGGCTTACTTCTGTCATAATTAATCTTAGCAGGTGGAAGCAAGAGTAAAACATACAAATTGACAGCATTAAACTTCTCAAAAGGGAAGACAGAAAAGGTTTTGGATAACCACAAACTAACATGTTGGACCTTGATTTTGGGGACACAGTCATGTATAGAAAAAACAGGAAAAATTGTTTCCCTTAATGTATTATATAATTAGAGACATTATAACCCGATTTTTCAAATAATAGTAATTTATTAATTTATTTTATCTGATATTGCAAAGGTGTCTGAATGAAACTGAAAAAAACTACCAGTAACATCATAAAAATGGTCTTATGCATATGAAAAAGGTAACTAAATCGTTTAGAAATACATTTACATACAGTATTGTAAACATTACACTATAAGACCTCATCTTAAGTCTTTATTAAAATACTTTTTATTCACTTTGAGTAAAATACTATAATTTAAATCTCTGGGACATAATTATACTCAAAAGGGCATTTGTTCAGTCACAGTTGCCATGTATCAGTGGGAAGTTATTTTAACATAGGGTATCTTATTTGTGTCCTATTACTCCTCTAGCTTTAAGGATTTAAACCAAATTCGACAGAAAAACCAATTCAGGTGATAATGTCAAGATTATACCTTTGTGAGGCGTATATTTTGGAACAAAAGTCAGATTTTGTGTTTATCATACCACTGTCTTCAGAGGCAGACGTTAGAAAAACGGGATTTTCTGTTTTATTCATCTGAGATTGTCAAATTAAAAGATGGAACCCTTTGTAAAATATGATTGTTACATGAAATACTAGTTTCAATATCATGCATATGAAGTGGACATAAGTTATAAATATTCAAACGTAGTGCAATCTTTGAAGGAAACCGTTTTTTTGTTTGTCTTCATTACCTAGCTTGCCAGCCGAACGCCCTTACGCCATTGCTATTCACCGTTAACATTCAAAGTCACGTTTGTTCACCAAATCTCTCGAGACTTACGCGGAGTACGGCAAATCTCGAGGGTCATATCAGTGTAGTTGTACAACTGTCACGTCGACGATAATTTCGCGCCACCAGCAGGATCAAAGAGAAAACAATGGGTTAGCTAACAGCAGTAACTCCACTGAGGAGAGTGGCTTTACCGAGTGTGTTGGACTTCAGTATTCAAACTGGAAAAGGTGAGTAACTAGTTAAACTGACAGGGTAATCCAGTAAAAATTATAAACCTGAAATATTTATGTTTTTGTTTGAATCCCTGAACAAATTGACACAATGTTAGCTTTAGCCACAAGAAAGGATATGTACTTATTGGAGGAGCTATGCATTTAGAAGTTTCTGGAAAATGAAATCCTCTGACCTTAGCCATTTGTCGTCCTGTGTGGCTAGTACTTTGGCTAGCTAATTGGGACATCATGTCACAACAAACATGAGTAGCTAACCGTGGTATCTAACAGTAGCTTACATTTTTCATGGCTAAAGACATTGCAGTTTTTTTTTATTATGTACCATTCATACAAACAACAGCTGAACAACTTTTTAATTATTAAGAGCATTAAAAGACATGCCTTTTAGAAAAATAAATCATGGAAATATAGCAATTTTAGAAAATGATATTGAAATGAATGAAGCAGTACAACATGAAACGCAATATATATATAATTTAAAAAATCCTCCAATAAGTTCAACTTCAATGGTTTATCACTTATTAAAAAGCATAGATATAGTTTAAGTTAACATGCATATCCAGGCCAGCTGGTTGATAAATAGATTAACTTGTTAGTACAAATAAAGTAACCTGAACCTGATAAAGGTAAATGGAATTTATTAAAACTCCTTAAAATAATTATAAACATTTTTAATGGAGCAATGGTATTTAGCTGCAAACTAGATTTAAATATCATCGATAAAAGTTAGAAGAGAATAGTGTTGTATTAAAAGGCTGAGGAAATTAGAGAAGAAGGGGCTGATAAAATGGGACAGCTAGTGAAACCAATGGGAGACATTTCTAGGGATGCAGGATATTATCAGTGTGATATTGATGTAAACTTAAAAAAGGAATTATTGGGATGCAGATGGCTTAGCAGCAGTGTTGCACCCATGTGGACCGGCAACCCGGGTTCATGTCTGGCCTGTGGCACCGCATGCTGTTCCCCTCTCTCTTATCCCTGTTTCTGAGTCTATCCACTGTCCCGTCACTCTGATAAAGGCATACATATACATTTTTTAAGTGAATTATCAGATTTGGCAGAAAATTTCTGCTAAATTTTCAACCAGTATTTTGGCTTTAAAAATCTGCCTGCGAATATTAGCTGTATGAACAAATAAGTGATTGGAGTTTAAGGCTGGACTTACAGACTTACGTCAGCTGAAGTCTTTTTCTTTATTCATCATCATTCTTTACACCTTTAAGTGTGTTTAAATGATGGAAATTTGTTAATTTGTTTATCATCAAACTATAAATTGTGTGTTTTAAGAACTAAAGTTTTAGGTCTGATCAAGGCCTGGACAATTAATTGGAAATTAGATTAAATCACAATATGCAATTTACAAATCGCACAAGTTGCAATATTTCTTTAACTTGAAATGTGTCAAAATACCAGTTTAACAAATCAAATTTGCAGTGGCAGAGATTTTATGCACATTATGCAAACATTCAAGTGTCAGTTTTTTGTAATGGTTTACAAAAATCCTCCTTTTCGTGTTCTATGTATGTTTTCCTTAATCAAAATGAGGGACACAAAATGATAATGCCCTTCAATAAAACAAATGAAATCAAATTTGCAGTATGAGCAAAAATAATTACTTAATTCTATCTAAAATTGATGAAGTTTAGTGTTAGATCACAAAAGTCATACCTCAAGTTGCGATCAGCTGATAGCCAGCTTCACCTCCTCCCCCCAGCTGCCTCCTTTATAGCTTGTTATAGCATGTTGCTTGAATTTGTTGAAAAATACATAAGATGAGGAACCTCAGAATGATTGCATGCTAAATCGCAATCACAATATTGGGGTAAAAAATTGCAATTAGATCATTTTTGCACATTGTTCACCCCTATTCGGGTATTGATATCTGTATCAGCTAAAATTTATTTGTACAAATTGGCATACAGGCAAAAATCCAATATCATGCATCCCTAGAGTTTACATTTTGCTCTGATAAGTAATCTGCTCTTTGAAATTTTCCTATGAAATGTTAATAAATAAAACAGGGATAGAGTCTGGATGTCAGTATAATAAAACATGTAGCAATGTAAGTCTACCAGAATACAAAATATAGACATGAGATAAAAGATGTTATTTGATTTAATATCATTGTTATGTAACTTTTTGGATTCCTAATGTAATCTACTTAATAACCTAAAAAAATAAATTTTTTAAGCTAACAAATATTTACATTGATTATCATGCTTTTTGTGACAGTTATCTGTTAGGATACAGACACATCAGAGGGTTTAGGCCTGCAGGACTCAGGGACACATACATGTGAGACGTGTATTTTATTCAGAAGAACTACATAGTTAAAACGCAGAGGTGTTAATTATAAAATTAATCATGGCTGCATTCCATTTGGCATCTTTGGTGTCAGGTATCGAGCGTGCCTGCTCATTGTTGCTCTTTTATGGTTTACAGGGACGTCTGAATAGAAAGCAGCCATTGTTAATGCTATTAGTAACACCTGTGCTTTTCCAAATGTGACAAGGAAATCTCTTTGAAGTGACAAAGGCCTATTGTGCTCATCCTGTTGAAGCTAGCATTGTCAGAGAGTGATGCACCACAGCTCCTGATTTGGGTGTTAAAAAAGGGATGCAACAGAGCAGCGACAGTGCTATAGTGGCGTTTCTTTATTCTGTTCAGAGAATCAGCATCATGCTGTGGAGCAGTCTGTTTGGATATCAGAATTTCTTTCACTGAATGTTGTATCTCTGTCTCCTATGTTTCCTCTAAAGGTCTAAAGCAGGACAACTTACATGTGTGTTGAAGTTTGATATAAGGTGAGTTGTTGAAGCTTTCATACACAGATTGTATCAGCAGCTATGTAAGTACAGATAGTTCTTGCTGGGAAATATGTTCTGTAAAAATGTAATCTACCAAAATAGCCCAGAATCAGTCTTTGCAATGTTTGCATTATTTATAGAATATAATTATTGATTTGAGTATTATGGCCTTCGGTTGCAGCATTTACAACAGTTGTTGTTTCTCCTTCAGGCTAAAAGTAGAGATGAAAATGGATGAAATCCCACATGATAATATCAATCGTCAAACTGAGAAAGATCTTGATTCTCCACTCACACCCAAACGACCAAGAATTGATTGTTCATCACCAAATGACCACAGCGGAAAAAGCTGGTTTGATTTTCCAGAGCTTTTGACACTTCGGAAAACTGCATCCACCCAGTCTTCAGCGAATATGTTGCAGAACACCGCTGGTCTAGAATGTAGAGATACAGCGTATGGGAAACCTGACAACCAACTGGAAAACACTCAGTTAGGTCTTTCCCCAAAGTTGGCAACTTCACACAGTGATGATGCAGACACAGGATCATTTAATCCCTGCTGTATTGCGACTGAAAGAAGTGTCCCTCTGGTGAAAAATGAGCAGCCTCCAGTAAATGAAACTGACGAGCTCAGCTTGTACCCACTAGACGATGCAGGTGGGGCGTTCGCAGAGTTTTACACTTTGAAAGACAGCATTGCTTACACGTCCAGTCATCCTGATTGCAACCGTCTGAAGAAATCACTTGAAGACGAGCCCCCCCGCAGGTGCAATGTTACTGCTGGAAATGACAAAGATAGGAGACAGGTGCAAAATAGTGTCAGTCAGATCCAAGTATTCAGCCTCAGTTCAAGTGATGTGGAGCTCAGATGCCTGTCTGATTGCATATATGAAGACATGCTTCATGACCCAGATTTCTATAAGACATGGGGTAAATCTGCTGAACTTGAAGAGAGTAATCAGAGGAATGGTGAGGAGGAATTTACAGAGAACGGTCTTATGAGCAAGGAAAAGGCTGAAAGTTCTGTATCCTCCATTGATTATGCAGACTCTGAATCAGTCTACTCAATCCCTGAAGAGGATCCCTCCAGGAGCACGGCAGAAGGTGTAAAAAATGAGGAAGAGATATTAGAATTGCAGATCCATGAAAGTGAAAATGTTTCTAACTGTGATGGGGAAACAAAAACCAGAGTAAATGAAAATGGCATGACCATAAACTCGATCCCCTCTGATGCTGCTGAGTGGGCCAAGGGATCAGTGGTTTCTTGTGATATGGTGTTAGTCAGAAATATTACAGCTGAGACTGCTGATGACTTCTGTGGGGCAAAAGAAGCCCATGCTGCTGGCCAGATGATAGCCAAAACTGAGAGTGAAACGGCTGATCACACAACAGAGACTCCAATGCCTGCAAGGATCAGTCAAGAGCCTGCTGAAGGAGATAATGATGCGGGCCCATTCGGTGTAATTGACCCTGCAATCTGGAGTGAAAGTGACAGGGAGGCTGAGCCGAAACGCTGTAACTCAGAGAGCACTGAAGGTGTGGAATTATCTCCATTTATAAAAATCTGTGAGCTAGAAATGTTTCTCTGTCCTCTCGTCCAGCCACAAGGAGAGGAGATATGTCAGCCATACACAGAGCTACAACCATGCCCCAGCACCACTAAAGAAATACACGACAACACAAACAATAAAGGCAACTTTCAGCAGGAGTCCAGTCTTAGCAGCAGCCAGAGGGCTGCTCCTGCTGGGGACGAAACACAAGAGACCTCTGACGCTCCAACAGAGCTGGATGAGTCTGTTTGTTTGTCTGACAGTTTGGACCCACAGGAGGTTGAATATTTATGGGCTGAAATTGCAGAGATATACGGTATGAACCAGACAGAAGACAAGGCAAGACATGAAACAAAAAGTAAGGGAGGAAAAGAACCAGACACTTCAGTGAAGTTAGAGGAAAAACCTTTGCAGCAAAGTGAAAAACACAAAGAAGACACATCTGAAATATTTAGTGACTTCATTAAGGAGTTAGAAGAGGGCAAAACAAGTCTCTCTGGCAATGAGATAGCACATGCTGAAGGGGAATCTGCAAATAACCCTGGATGTTTTTATGATCACCCATATAGTGCTGTAAATCCTTTAGTTGGAGGGACAGAGGAAGGAAATGAAAGACTAGAAAAAGACAAGAATGACTATAAAGAAAGCTCAGAGATGCAAGCGATGCAAGAAGACAGTCAACAGGAATTCATTGAAGGAACAATAGAGGAAAAGGAAATACTAGAAGAGGATAAAAATGATGATAAAGAGGGCTCAGGGATGTCTGTGAAACAAGGGGAAAGTCAACAGGAATTCATCGAAGGAACAACACAAGGAAAGAAAAGGAAGGAAGAGGAAGAAAGTTGCCTCAAAGAAAAAAGCTCAGAGATGTCAGAGCAACAAGAGGACAGTCAACAGCCATTCATGGAAGGGACAGAGGAGAAAAAGGACAGGCTAGAAGATGAAAGAAATTACGGTAAAGAAAGCTCAGAGATGTTGGCGAAACAAGAGGACAGTCAACAGGAATTCATTGATGGGACAACAGAGGGAAAGGAAAGAAAGGAAGAGGACGAAAGTGGAGATAAAGAGGGCTCAGAGACGTCAGCGCATCAAGAGGGCAGTCAGCAAGAAGAAGTCATAACTGAGGCGTCAACTGATGAATGTATCAATGGGCAGATTGAAGCTATCATGAGCAAAAGTGGAGACAAATTAAACCCCGATAGTCAGCATGAACAACCCAACAAGCTCTTTTGTTTCTCGGAGTCCCAGCACAGACCAGAGACGGATGACATTTTGGCTTTCACCTCTCCTCCCTCAAGAGATGCAGTTGTTCCAGGTCCACAAGAATTGAGACATTCACAAAATGCTGACAAAACCCCCACAGCCATCATATGCAGTGACAGATTTTCCCCAGTGCCATCTGCCTTCTCTTTCTGTGACCGGGTGCTGGGGGCTTTTGACACTTTTGAAAAGATCCAGCTCTCACTAGACGATGATGGCGATGATGATTCTGGTTTGGTGAGCGGCCCTCTGCTAACGAGCGTGCTGGAGACGCCCAAGAGACAGCTTTGCCACCCCATGCCAGAGGCAGAAAGCAATGAGTGCAAGGAGGGGCCACAAGAGGAAGATAAGGAGGGCAAAGAGGAGGATGTGGAAAGATTTGACAACATAGCAAATGGATTATCAAGCTGTGATTGCAGTTGTGATGAACTTTCAAACTTTATCTCAGCTGCAGATGTTCCCGCCCCCGGCTCAACGGAGCAAAAGCCCAATTGTGAATCAGTCTTTAAATCCTCTGAGGACTTTCTGGATGAGTTGAAACCACAGTCGATATCCTACACTGTTTCCTCTGAATGTGACAGCCCAGCCTCTGATGTGATCAAAAAACCCAAGTTTGAGATGAAGAAACAGTTTGACAAAGTCCTGCAAGAGCTGAACTTGTTTTTTGATGTCAGTAGAAGTGAGTTTGAAAGCTACAGTAGAGAATCCTCTCCGGAGCAGTGTGGTGAAGTGACTGAGGCCTGGGGGAGCGATGCTTCAAACTGCAAAGAACCTCTGACTGCATGTGAAAAAGACACATCATCAGGTAACTTCAAACAACAGGGATTCTACTTTCACTGAATAGTATACAGCTGAAACTTCTGTAGTTTGACAGTAATAGTTACACACTATTTTCAGAAGGATTGACAGCACTCAAAAGGTACAGATACAGCAGCAAGCTCAAGTAGAGCCGTCCATTGTGATTTATTCCAATAAAAACTACTTTAATAGTAATAGTATATCTTTTTCTATGCATGGCGCCATAAAATGACACGATGCATGATTCATCAAGCTTGAGTTTAAGTGCCTGAACTAACTTGCAAGTGTTGCTCCATTTGAATAAAAGAACAACTGTGGACTTTTATTGTGAAGAAGTTGACCAAAGTAGCATGTTTATCATTGATTTAACTTAGCTTTGGCTGCTGTACCAGCGACTTTGCACAGCTGACCAGTGTACAGCTGCTTCTCTGACCTTCTTTAATGGCACAACCTGACTCTTTAACTCATCATGGACCTAAGACAAGAGTCATGAGTTCAAACACACCTTTAAACAATTGTTTAAGCCTTTATAAGGTGAATCACTGCTGCGCATGGCTCAAGACTACCTGAAACAGTTATGCAGCATGTGCTAAAACCCCTGACAGGTTGACAGAGATGCTCTGAAAAGCAAACGTACTCATTGTATGTTGCTGTTATTACAGTCATGACATTTAAAGAGGAAAGAGCAAGTGTTTTACTGTGCTCAGTTACAACAGCCCTACTGCTCATAATGCTAGAGCAAAACATGCAAATGAAATGAAATGAAATCAGACTGAGCTGTTGTCTGTCAAATATTACTCTAACGGTTGCGGTTTTACCTCGTTTGTGCACTACAGCTCAACACATGCATTGAAACCGGTGATTACAGAGATGCAAAAATCCATGCTGTGGCAGAAATTTTACCAGCAATGGTATTAATACCAAACTAGAAAAGCACTCGGAGAGCGCAGAGTTCCACCATCAGCCCTATCTCCCAATAGTGAAGAATTCTTTAAAAGCATTCGTGGATCCAGACGGTGATCTGGATCACTCCCAAAATCTAATTCGCTGATTACTCCCTCCCTGGTGGGGTGGAGACGCGGTGAGGCAAAGCATTGGCTTTGCTACGTGTGGACTGTCATGGCAGAAGCACCAGATGACTGAAAGTCACGGCAGAGGGTGAATATTCCTCTGTTCCTCCCAGCATTGTGAGTATTGTCGCTACAGTTCCCTGTCTTTCTCTGTGTTATGCTCCGAAGCATCTCCTTGACCGGCGTGTGTCTTTCAAACTCTATAAACTCCAAAACTTTGAATAAGTTACTCATGTCTGCCGTCTCCTGGTGTAAAGTGGTAACAGTGCAGACCTCTGCCATTAGCCCTATCTCCCAATAGTACAGAATCCTTTTAAAAATTCCTGAATCCAGACGGTGATCCGGATCACTCCCAAAATTGAATCAGTTCTTACCTATGCCATTTCTGACATTTCCTGAAAATTTCATGAAAATCCATGACTTTTTGAGTTATGTTGCTAACAAACGAACAAAGGAACAAACCCACCTGATCACATTACCTCCTTGGCGGTGGTAATTACCGCCTTCTGCTACTTCGTGGTTATGTTGACCTTTTCTGAATCTAATAGCTTCCCAGGAGCAAAGCAGTTTTATTGATTGAGTAGTGGTGTTGCATTCTAACAAACTATATTTCAGGCTCAACCAAGAGGAAGATCAGTGGGGTCATCAAAGTCTGAAAACTTCAAAGTATCAGATAGCAGCCAAAAAACTGATACGTATCCATGGTGGACTACTTACTTCCACATGACAGTCATGTCCCTTTGTAGTTCTAAACTTAAAATCCGGATAGTAAATCAATTTTATCTAAAAAATCCAGATTTAAAAAAATTAAAGTTAGGGATTCACAGAAAACAAAGTGTAAATACGCACTCTGCATACAATACTGAAATCCTCAGTATACTTTACTGAGATCATATAAAAGCTAGAATGTCCTGAAGAACATTATAATCTGCTGCTGCCCTCAGTCATATCACCATTTATTTTGAAATAACTATTATAGAACGTCTTCTGGAATAATAATTTTGGGTTCCATTCTTTACTTTTTTTAATATATATATATTTTTTATTATTATTCACCAATAAGTGCATACAAATAAATATATGTGAACAGACAGATAAACAGGTAGCAAGTTGTAGTGCTGATTTACAAAATTATATACATATGATAAAAATAAATAAGAGACAAATTGACGTAGACAAAAAAAAAATCAAGGAGGAAAAGAAAGAGGAGAGAAAGCAAGCAAACAAAATAATAATAACAATGAAATAGAGAGATAAGAGCAGAAAGACAAAGGAAGAGGGGAAACAAGGCAAAACAGTGTAGCAACCAAGTGATCTTGAATGAGACAGAGTGGCATTTTGGCAGGTATTTCATGATATGTTTGTTACGGTAAGTTTCCTTTTAGATTCAAATAGATTTCCATTTTCAAATTCCCATATTTCCTACCCAAAATCCATGGGAAATTCTCATACAAGTACCCCCCAGAATCCAAACATATTCCCCTAAATTTCCAATCATATTTCTAAGAAAACGACCAATGAATTAACAAAACTTCCATTAAAGCACCCAAAAGTTTTAGGCCAAACCCCCCACCCCCACCCAAACTTCACATCAAACACTCCAAAACATACAAAGAAATCCCCTAAAATTTACATGAAAGTTTAGGAAAAAATTTAAAGGAAATTCCCCCCAAAATTTCAAATCAAATTCCCAAAAATGAAAAAATAAATTTCTCCCTTAATCTATGGGAAATGTTTTAAAATTTCCAAATACCCCCAGGCTTCCAAACAAATTCCCTTAAAATTTCCATAAAAGGAAAATTTGATAGAAGTTAAGTAAGTAAATTTTATTGGCATAACACCTTCACAGAACAATGTCACAAAGTGCTTCATAACAGTTAAAACAAAATCACAACAACAACAGGAAAGCATCAAAAATATGAACCACCACAGAAAAATTGCAAATATCCAAATTAGTGTTTTAGGTGTTCAAAAGCCAAACTTAAAAGATGAATCATAAGCTTCTTTTAAAAGCATCTGTCAATGCAGCTGAACATATTCAAGAGCATGGTCACCTTTAGTTCACCTTTTAAATGAACTCAAGGGACAAAGAGAAAACCAGGGTCAGAAGACCTGAGGGATCGACTGGGGATGTAGGGATGGAGCAGTTCTAAGATACAATCAGGTGCCTGTCCATGAAGGGCTTTACAGACATGAACAAGGATCTTAAAATTAATTCAGCAGTTAATCGGGAGCCAATGTAAGGAAAATAAAATTGGAGTGATGTGAGCTGTCCTAGTGGACCTAGTCAGCAATCGTTTAGCAGTATTTTGAAACATTTGTAACTGATGAAGGGAGGATTTATTCAAGCTGTTAAAAAAGAGATTGCAATAAATCAAGCCGGGTAGATAAAAAAGCATGAATAAATATTTCTAATTCTGCTTGAGACACAACAGATTTCAAATCCCATTCAACATTTCCAATCGAATTTTAAAAAATAACAAATTATTTAAATATTATCATGAAACATCACTCCAAGCAAATTACTTAAACTTCAGTAGAAATTCCAGAAAAAAAGGTAATTCACATATTAATTTATTATTTCCATGTTGAAGGAAAGCTTAAATATGTACATGCAGGGTCTCCAGAGGTTACATCATCTTTACACCATTGTTTTGTCAAACATGTAAAATCTGTCATATTGGATGCGGCACTGCTCTGTATCCTAGAATAACCTGACTCCTCTGTGTATTGCTTGTCTTTTTTGAAGATGATGCTGATGAAGTCCGCAGTTTGGATATTTGTGGAAGCGAGCCAGTGGTGTCGTGTACTCCTGGCAGAGGTGACGGTGAGCAGGAGGTGCCTGTTGGCAGCAGCGCTGAAGTGTCCTTGTACACTGCAGAGAAACACAAAGAGAGAGGTTTGTAGTTTACTAAATTTACCTTAAGGAGAAAAAGAAAGCTCAGTAATCAGAGAAGATAACGAGGATGAAACAAAATTTAGAACAAAGTCTGTTACCGCTTTTTCCAACCAGAAACTTCAAAGCAAAATATTAAACATTAAAATGAGACATTAAAAAGAAGCTTAATTAGAGCTAACCTTTCTTTGCTGTCATTCTTCTCCCACATTACCTGCTTTATACTGTTTTTTCAGAGTGTTGGTTATAGACTTTAAGAGGTCAGCGTGATTAATTCAGTAAAGAAATACAATTGCTTTTATTGATTGGTCTTTTCTAGTTGACAGAGCTCCCTCTCATGAATGTTCAAATATTCATTTCTCTTCCCAAATAAGCTGCTGTGGAATGATAACGCCATTATGAATGCAGAAATGTTGTTTAAGGGTAAACAGAAACAAATGAGACAGAATTAGCTGGCTGCTTCTTGTTGTGTCTGACTGTCAATATGTTTCTTTCAGAGCCCCGGGAGATGGAGCCGAAAAGAAAAATGTGGTCTCCGTCCTTCATGTGTCAAACATTCCTGGAACAACTGAGCCACAGTGAGTCCCGTATTGTTATCACAGACAAAAGACCAAAACGCCCCCGAGTATTTCTTTGGTGAAATGGTGGGTCCCTCCTGGAAATGAGTCGGATTTATGTAAGACAAATATTGAAAAAAACACACAAATATCATGCCAAAGTAAACAAATTTAGCCGTTTTTTCAATATGAAGTAGTTAAAATGATAAAACAAATCTTTGAAATTGAAAAAAAGAGAATCAAGAAAAGAAGAGTGGGACTTTTATTCTGCTTCAAGTTTTCTTTTTATCATTTGTTTTTTGCTGGTTTCAACCCGTTTATGAACTAAAAAGTATGTGCCAGGAGTTAAGTGAGCTTGCCTTTGAATATTCAAGAGAAAAGGGATTCTAACAAATACCTACCTTGACATTCAGTGTGTTACCTTCGTCAGTGTGAGAAAAGAAACCAGTTAAATAACATGGCTATTCCGTCTGCACATTGAAAAGAATTACGTTAATCTGTAGTTAAAGCTGAAAGTATTCTAGCAAGGTCCAAAGTCAGTCTTTTGTTCACTTTGAAATTTTTTATCACCATGAGCAAAAAAAAAAAAAAAAAAAAAAAAAAAAAAAAGCTAGACTCTTCTGTTTAGCTAATGGCCTTGATAAATTTTAACCACAGCATAATGATCCATCCATCCATTTTCTTCCGGCAGCAGGTGAAGCAAGTAAACCCAGACATCTCTCTCCCCAGCAACATTTTTCTACTCCTCCTGGTGGATTCTGAGGCGATCCCAGGCCAGATGAGATATACTGTATAACCCCTCCTGTGAGTTCTAGCTCTACCCCAGGGTCTACTTCCAGTTGCAGGCACCTTCACAGTGAGGCAACAAGGAGGCATTCTCATCTGATGCCAGAACCACCTCAACTGGCTCCTTTGGACGCGAAGGAGCAGCGGCTGTCCTTCGAGATCCTTCGGATGTCTCCTCACCCTGTCTTTAAGGCTGAGCCTAGACACCCTCCTGAGGAATCTCAGGTCTTACTCTTTCAGTCATTACCCAGAGTTCATGACCATAGGTGAGAGTTTGGACGAAGATCGACTAGTAAATTCCTCTTCACCACGACGGTGCAGTACAACAGCTGCATCTACTGCAGATGCTGCACTGATCTGCCTGTCAATCTCGTGGTCCCTTCTACCCTCACTCGTGAGCAAGACCCTGAGGTACTTGAACTCCTTCACTTGCAGCATGGACTCACTCCCTACCCAGAGAGTGCAATCCACCATTTTCCAGCAGAGAACCATGGCCTCACATAATGATGCACTAATTCATCTTTTTCTCAAATACTAAGACCTTGGCTTTGGGTATCTGCTGATACTGATCCAGTCTGATGACAGTGTTCAAGTGAAAACCAAAATTCCTCAATGTAAGGATGAGACTGGGAATCACTTAAAAGGCATCACGACATTTTCGTAACTCTTTATACAACTTTACATTGTTGTGACAGTCTGACCACCATCTGTACCACTTTTAATAGTATCACTCACCCTCCGCTGTCACAGTATGGTGACTATGGCTGCACACTTTTCAAGTCTTAAAGATTTAAGAAACATCTTACGATCCTCTGAGCTCTCACACTAGATGACTCCCCCAACACTATCAGACCAGTGGAGACCCCACACCTGTCAGCAATGTTGCATTAAGATTCCTGAACACAGGATTTTGCAGTCTTGTTTGATCCAACATGACTAAAGAATAAAAATAAACATGGATGTCTGTAACCTTGCAAAGCAGATGGATATGCCCGTTTCTGTTTCTCACTGGCAAATCCATCTTGCAAAGCTCCCATCTGAACCGTTTGGGCCCGGTTAAAAAGTGACAGGACCAATCAGCGACGAGGGGCAGTACTTTCGGATGCGGCAGAGTCGTGACATATGCAAGCAGCGACAAGAGGCCAGTGCAATTATGGCGGAAGACATTAGCGTGGATGCTGCTAAAGCGTCAGTTTTATTAGAACTTGACGACATTTCTTTGTCTAAAGAAGAACAAGGAAAAGCATTGGGTTGTTTTCTTTTCAAAAACGGCAAAGGCATGCACTGACATGTCTACAGTCGCAATGGTTCGTGTTATGCAGCTCTCTGTGGAGTTTAATCCTCGCTAGGGGCGCACCTGGGTAGTGGCTACGCCATGTGTTTTGTTGTTCTGATAGGCCCTTAAAGATGTGAAAGACAGAACATTCATCCAATCACACTCCGAGGTTTTTTTCAAAGGCTCTGCCCTTTCCCAAATGTCTATGGAAGGTCTTCCAGATGGATGTGTGAAACGAATGCATTTGGCGTGCCAGGAATGGACCAAGGAAAACTCCACCTCTGCAGAGACACCTTCAAGCCAGACTGAAGTATGCTAAAGTAAACCTGGAGAAAGATTATGGATACAGGAAGCGTGTCCTTTAGTCAGATGAGACCAAACTAGAGCTCTTTGGCCACAAAATTGTTGCTTATGTTTGGAAAAAGGAGGGAAAGGTGTATCACCCAAAAAACATCATCCCCACAGTGAGACACAGCAGTGGGAGTATTATGATGTGGGGATACTTTAGTGCGTCTATAACTGGGAATCTTGTAAAAATGGAAGGCATCCTGAAGAAAGAAGGATATGTGAAGATTTTGAAGAAAACATCAAGCAGGCAGCAGCAAAACTGGATCTGGGTCATTGCCTTGGCTCCCAACATAACAGCAACCCAAAACATATGTTGCTCCTGGTAAAGAACTACCTACAGAGGACGAAAGTGAATGTTACTGACTGGCCTCCACAAAGCTCTGACTTGAATCCCATTGAAAATCTGGAGTGCACTGAAGATATGGGTCCATGCCAGAAGACCTTTAAATCTGGAGGAGCTTGAGAGATTGGCCAAATAAAAATGGGCAGGCATTCCTCAGAAGACATGTCTGAGAAAACTACAACAAATGACTGCAGGCTGTTATCCAGCAAAAAGGAGACACAACTGATTGTTAGCATCAGGGGGCTGATAATTTAGACTCTGGTTGTTTTTTTTTTTGTTTTTTTTGTTTTTTTTTTGTGAAATAATTTTGTTTCTGTGTGCAAAGTAAAATAATGTAAGAATCCAAAATAGAGCTAGGATGTTTAAGAAGCTGTGTTAAAAATTCCTTTCTCTGTTTAAAAGCTTTTTGGGAATACTTTAAAAATGGTATTTTCACAGAGGGGCTGATAATTTTGTCCTCATCTGTGCTACTGTATGAATCAGTGTAATCAAGCTGATTATCTCTTGATAATTACAGCCACGGATTGGCCCGCTGTCACCAATACCTGATCTTGTTTTGTGAGTCAGGATCAGATTGGCTCATCCCTTCTACATAATGCAGCATAATGCAGAATAAGACAGCTTTTCCACACAAAGGATTGGTGCATAGAGTCATTATATATCTCTGTGGTTTTGTTTGTAGGACCACCAGAGCCAACAAGAAGACTGGAGCCTCTGAGGACCTGCACACGCCCACTCCGGGTCGGACTTTCAAAGAGAGCCAAAACAAAACGCCTTCACCGCCCTCACCCCTACAAATGAACAGAGATGTTATGAAGATGACATGCATGAGGTTAATGGAGCGTTCTTTCATGCCATGGTTTTTGATGATTTACAGCGTGCTGTTCATGTTTTCTTCTGTGTTTTTGTGAGTCATTCCTGTACATTTCTCTCTTTAAGCCAGGAAAGGATGAGTCTACAGCATTATACATTTATATACGTCTTCTCATGGGGAGTTCTATATAATCACAGTCTGCTGCTGTTTGTCCACTGAGCAGTTCGACTGCAGCGGTCGGGGAGTTAGTGCTCGCCCGAGGTATTTGTGGATGAAAGGAAGTCTGTTTGACTGCTGGGAAATAGTTGTTAAAATATTTCCTTAATTTCATTTATTTATGGACCACTTGTTTTTGTATTTATCTATTTATTTATTGACAGAATCCCAGCCCTAATTATTGTTTAAAAATACTCATCTAGTATTTATCTAGTTTATTTAATAATAGTATTCATAAATGATTATTTATTATCCTAATTTAAACAGAATATAAAATACTTTGTTGCATTTTATAGACATATATGCTCTCCATTCAGTTATATTGCATGTAAATGTTTTTTATGTTTTAATGTAGCTGTGTTTAAACAGTTTACTACTTGTTCCGGTTCTGTGTGGGCGCATTCAGTCAGATGTAATGAGCCGTGTATGTTCTATTACTGCTCTGTTTTTACTGTTCACATGTCCCGTACGCAGCGTATCCCCAAGCAATTTTGTGCAGGGTTAGTTATCAATTCACCAAAGACTTGAATGTTCTCATTTATATAAAATTTATTTTCCATGCATCTGTTTTCATGGCTCTTCCCTTGAGGCCGTACAGATCCATGCTGGTTACTCTAGGAGCATTTATCGTCTTTTTTGTTGGTTTCTATCACTTAGCAAAGGCTGTAATTTGTCCTTTAATTTGTCGGCACTGAGCAGATTTTTTTCCCTTCAAATGGTTGGAAACTTTTCTCTGAAAAACATCTTTATTGTTGTTGAGATTCACTTAAGAACTGATGGCAACATCTAGACTTTTACCTCATCTTGGAATGATAAAAATGCTCTTACGTACCACAAAAGTTTCAAATTCAACTAACAGCATGAAAAGCTGTTTCTGAAAACCTGCCAGTGTCATAGAGAGCAAAAAAAAAACTGTTTCTGAACCACAGATAGAGAGAAACCCTGTTAAATTTAACACACTTCAGTGGCTGTATGCTGTGGAAGTGACACCTTAGACACCTCAACTTATAATGACGCTAACAAGATGTACCGTTTGGGTTTGTTTACCTGCCATCCTCAGCTCCCTTAACATGAAGTGAATAGGTTTTTCTTAACGTAGGCATTTTTCTGCGGTATGAAGTGCATGTGGGAGACAGGGAAACAATGATAACTTGACAGCAGCTGCAAGGCCATATTACCCGTGTTTACTCTCCTTCGCTGCACTCTGCTCAAATACGGGCTTCTGGTTGTTAGCTCCCTGCTTGCTTTACCTTCTATTTTAACCGTTTGTAGTCCGGAAGTCAGTTTATTTTTATTACTCCATGTCAACGATTGCAATCTCAGGCATTATGATTTAGAGTTTGGATTCGTCTGTCTATTTTGGTCATTCTTGTGAAGGTGATAAGGACTTTCACTCTGACTCAAGGATGAATTGATTAGATTTTGGAGATTATGTGTCAAAGGTCAAGATCATTGATCTCATGTTCATCCCCTGCTTGGGACCTTTATATCTCAAGAATGCTTAGAGGAATTTTCTTTAAACTTTGCACAAATGTCAGTTCTGATTTAAGAATGAAGTAATTGGATTTAAGAAGTCATAGTTCAGAGTCAAGGTATTTGGGCCTCGTGTTCATACCTGGCTTGTGGAAAGGATATCTCAAGAATTCTTTTGAAAACATTTGTTTGAATTTTGCAGCTATAACAGCTTCCACTCTTCTTGAAAGGCTTTCCACAAGATTTTGGAGTGTTTCTCTGGAGATTTTTGAACAATCATTCTGTAGAGAATTTATGAAGTCAGGCAGTGATGTAAGAGAAGGCCTGGCTCAAATCTCTATTCCAATCAATGCCAAAGGTGCCCAGTGCAGTTGAGATCAGAGCTCTGTGGAGACCAATCAAGTTATTCCACACCAAACTCATCAGATCATTTCTTTGTAGTCCTTGCTTTGTGCACTGGAGCACAGTCATGTTGGAATAGAAAAGAGCCTTCTCCAAACTGTTGCCAAAAAGTTGGAAGCGTAGCATTGTCCAAAATGTCTTGGTGTGTGGAAGCATTAAGATTGGCCTTCACTGGAGATAAGGGGCCTTGCACAAACCCTTAAAAACAGCCCCAAACCATTATCCCTCCTCCAACAAACTTCACAGTTGGCACAATGCAATCAGGCAGATAATGTTCTCCTGGTATCTGCCAAACCCAAACTCAACCATCTGACTGCCAAACAGAGAAGCGTGATTGGTCACTCCACTTATTGGAACTGTGGCATCCATCACAATACCACACTTGAAGTCACTGAGGTGCTCAGAACAACATTTGGTATCACAAATGCTTGTAAATGTCGACTGCATGGCTAAGTGCTTAATTTTATACACCTGTGGCAACAGGTCTGATTGGAATGCCTGAATTCAACAATTAACAGGTGTTGTCAAATACTTTTGTCCATATAGTGTATTTTGAAGGCACAAGGTGTCATGGTCAAAAATCATTATTATTGACCCACCAGTGTCCTTTCACTGCTGGGCATTTAAATGACATACAGAGGCAGAAAACACCAGCAGATAGTTCAACCACAAAGTCCTCTGTGAAAAGATGCAGAATGAAAAAGTAGAGCTAAAATTTCCTCAAATAAATGCCAGATTTCTGTATGGAAGAAACAAAGAGTTATCTTAAGTTGACAACCCCAAGCCTCCTGACTACACATTTTAGACCTCATATACATAGGTTACTTTAAGGAAGACCTCATCCTGTTCCCAGCAAGAAGCAGGCTATGTACCCTCTGAACAAGGATAGCTTGTTGAATCTAGCTCCAGTGATTCCTTTGGTGTTTGCAGGATTCCCCTCAGTGGACTCTATCAAAGCCATCTGACCACAGTTGTACTCAGTGATCTTTTAAAGGATGTGGGAATAGATATTTTCTCATGTTTTTTATTCCATCCCTGAATCCAAAAAGCAGAGTTTTTGTGGGGATCATTTTGTTACAGTGAGCGAGGTGCCTCAGCTGGCAGATAGTCAAACACAAATCAAAAAGAAACAATGCTACGGTCTGGCTTTCCAAATATAATTGGATGCAGATGCAACACATTCAATCTGCCTTTTTAATCAGGCACAGTCTTTGAAGGCTGGGAAAGTCGGATTAGATTTTTTTATGCACTTGATAATAATATTGTCATTTGTTTTTGAAGTGGATTCGTACAGTTTATTTGCTGATTTATTGCAGTGCGTAAAACAAACATTTCATACTTATTCCCTGAAGCTAAAAAACATGTTCTCTTCAGTCATCAGAGGGTTTTACTCTTGGAAACTTTTCAATACATTATGAAAATATTCATTTTTGTTTATGCAACAAGTCAATGTCCCATTTATTGTATTTAATGCAATCACAGTTTTATTTGCTTATACTGGAGCAGAATTTCATCAAATGTTATTCTGAGTAACAACAAAGGCTGATAATACTCTGGTTTCACTCACACTTGCAGTTCAGTGGAGGCTTACCTGTGCACTATTCTTTCATTATCATCACTTTTTAAAATCAAAACATGATGAAGCATAACTGTATGTTTTCTAATAAGGCTGAGGAGTTATTCCAGATCCCATTCCTGTTTTAAAACAGACTAGGTTGTAAGATAATTTTATAGAGCAAGGCTTTTAAAAATTAGAAAAATAAATAAATAAACTTTTCATGTCACATCTAGCTAACTGGATTATGTTGCTTTTAAATTGTAGTGGACACTAGAGGGAGTATCTCACATGCAAATAGGAGGGAAAGGAGTGACGTCATGACGTCAGATTCTGTGGCTTAGTCTGCGTAGCTTGTTCAGTGTTTTGTTGGAAGTCAAGAAGTAAACATCAGAGCCTCCATACTCACGTCTAATCGTCTCATTCTTACCGACTTCCACAATATCCATATTATTGTGATTCACTGAGTTGCATGCAGTTGACGAAGAGGGCTCATTTCAGTTATTAAAACATTAAATATTCATGATACTTTCAAATTTTTTAAAAGCGTATTTGAGGAAAATTTTGTAACCTCACAAAGCAGATGGATTTACAACTTTCATCAGGCAAATTTGTCTTTCAAGCTCTGAAAGAGGAGCAAAGAGCACAAGGAAAGGGTTTTTTTTTGGCAGGGAAGATGTTTTGGTACTTCTCCCTGCTGGCCTAGGCATGAGCTTTATCCAACAATAAGCTTTACCATTGCTAAATTATGCAAATTACGTGTATTGCCAAGAGTGCTGGAGCTGCAAATGGCTACTACCTTGTTTAGTCTTGTCACGTCGTGAATGTTCTGCTCTTCCTAAATGCTTTCTACAGGAGCTTTCCTAGATTAATGTGAAGTATATCCATGGAGTAGATAGATGAAATAGTCTATCTGGTGTTCCAGGTTGCATTTTTGCAACTTCTCCCAATTTTTCCAATCCATTTTTGCCCTTTACCCACTTTATAACCTAATTTTTGCCATTTTTATCCCATTTTTTGTCTACCAACTGTAGCTCTCTTACCACTTCACAAATTTCTGCCTCTTTTTACCCTTTTTATGCAACCGATTTTTGCATCAATTTAGTTATTTTTCCCTCAAAGTTTTTAGTTTATTCTATTGCCATTTCCTGGAACCTGGCCTATTTTTGCATCATTGCTTAGCTCTAAACTCTGACATTATTTTGATTTAGTTCAGTATGTCCATCCACATTGTTAACATGATCAATAAAGGTAATTTGTTTCAAAGAAAAGTAGTGTAGATTTTTAAGAAGGCTATATTGTAGCATTAATAAATAAAATGCACTTTTTGTTTTTCTGACAAGAGTAGTAATTATTCACGTTAATAAATAAATATGGTTCAGTCAGGAACGCTTGTCATACATTTAACCATTTTATTGCAAAATGGATCTTCAGTTTTACTTGGGGAGAAGGCTCTGCTCAAAAGATGCTCCCTGGATTTGTGAAGCTTTGATTTGAGCACATGGCTAGAAACCCTCATGTAGATGGATACATTTATGAATGCATATTGAATACGATAATAGCTCTAATGCAATTAATCTGTAGAACCATGAATCTGAATATAAGGGTGCAACAAGCTTTATGCTATAAAGGAGGAGGCTGGGGTGGAGGAGGTTAAGCTTTGCTAGCAGCAGCAGCAGTGTGGTGCATCAGCATTAATGCAAGCAGCGATTACTGAGAAGTACGTCACATTTAAATATACAAAGAAAAGTTGAAAGAAAGCTGTGATTGGCTGTGGGAGCCTGGAGGTGATAATTAGGATCAGCTGCCTGTCAGCTGATCACGACTGGGCATCTATCTACCGTGTCCTGCATGAACACTAGGCTTCATTTTTCATAAATTAACTTTATAATGGACCATGATTTCGCAGAGCTCTATGGGCCCCCCATTTGGCAGGACCCCAGAAATCTTCTCCCCTTATGGGGGGCCTTGGTCTGAGGATAACAAAGATGCAAAACGTTCTTAGAAAAGGACATCTAGTTGTTTTTAAATATTTTAGCCTGAACCAGAGAGGTGAGGATTAACAAAAAAGATTCTGTCTGAATTTATATCTGTACATATTTCTTTGTAATTTAGCAATACCACTGATCCCTGAAGGTAATGTTAGGCTTTTACGATAACACCGCTCTGTGTTGGGGATGTGGTGGCCGTAAAAGAACATGGATTACAGGAGCAAAGAGGAGCTGAAGGAGTGGTTAGAGGTTGTACAGGTTTTTGATTGATGCATCATCCAAGTATCTTTCTTCAGAAACATAACTCCTCAGTCCTCTTCCCTTTTAACTTCAGCGTGCTACTATTTTTCCTATACTTGTATCTGCAGCCTTTAGATATAACATTAAAGACACATCACAGATTTAGGAGCCGAGAGGAGACTTCAAAGACTGCAGCTGAGACAGACTAGTTCTTACTTTGACAAAATTACTCCTCCTCTTCTTCACAAAAGCTTCACAGCATAATTCACTTACCACAAATTAAGATCTCCCAGCATCACTCAGGGGTCTGACATGTAAAATATTACCTGAAGAGAAACCTGGCAGTGATTTACATTCCCCTGTTTTCAGTTTCTTCCCCAACACCAAAATTAAAGGGATTAGACATGCACATTTTTGTTTGTTTTCATTAGGCGGATTGAGAGTCGGGCATTATCCCAGCATGAGAGTCCAAGTAATGTTATTATAATCTGAGGAAACCTTGAAGATGGGGAACGCACGCCGCCTCCTCTCTTTATGCCCCTTGAATCATTTGCATGGCTCCTCTGTGTAGGAAGAACCATGAGGCCTATACTTAGAAAGCTGATTGCTGGAAAGCTGGAGGATAATTAATGAGCATAAGCCAACATGCCTTTGGTATTTCACCACCAGCAAGAGCGTTTATAACACTGCTTAGAATCTCTACCTGTGGTGCAAATGCAAGGTTAATAATCAGAGCATCTATGTTGAAATAATGACTTGTTTCTCCAGTACATGGAAACAGCAGCTGTATCTAGCCTCCACTGTAATAACAAGCCGCAGCCTAAAGCTACGTGCCTGTATCAAATGTTTGTTTACATTGCTGACTGTAGTTCAGTACAGTAGCTGATGCATCTCTATGTTCTTATCAAAGCAGAATCTGTAGTGTCAAACTGTCTGCAGATTCCTGCACCTCTGCAAAGCAAACAAACAGCTTAAGAGTCTGCCTTTCATGCACATTACAGCGCTCTACTGTATGTATACTCACACAAACTGAGCCTGCATGTATTTGCTGCCGTTTTCAGATCAATAGTAATCACTGGGCCACAGTGGCAGAGTCAGATGATCGACTCAGGGACTAAAAATACTCTGGAATATCTATCGTTTCTGCAGACTGCTGAGCTCACTGCTGGATCGTAATGTTATGTGAGCAGAACTAAACACTTCCTAAACTCTGTGACACAAACACGTCATGGATACTTTTATTTTAAGTCGCATTTTTTTATCTGACTGAATCAGCGGCCTGGCAGAGAGCCTGTAGTGGAGCAGGAAAAAAGTGCTCCATTGGGGCGTCATAAATGTAAAATTATTGAATCACATTTGATTTACCTCGCCCTACACTTTAAAGAAAAATCACACCACTGGAATATATCCCTGCTGTTGTTTTCAGGTTTGTCTGCCAGGTAATATTTACTTCCTAGCCGTGCAGAATGAAGGGCAGCAGGCCGAGAGAAACGACAATAAGAGGATTTCACAGTCCAGTGTGATGACACAACTTTGCTTTATTATTTTGCCTGTTCCCTGAAAAGCTGTAATTAAATTGGCTCTGACTGGACAGGAGGGCTGTCTGAGCGAAACAAACAGCAGCGTTGGTTGAACACACAAAATCCTCGCTGAGTCATGACAGCGAAAAAAGAATCAGAGACGCACTGGTGAGGGGAGGTGGGGATGAGGTGGCAAATAGGAGCGCTGTCCTGAGGTTTTACTGAAGCTCTGCTCACAGGAAAGTCAACAACACTGGGATTTAGGGCCTGTATTTGGATAGGGAATTTTAAAGAGAATGGTCTTCTCTTTGGAGGTTTGGGTCACACCTACAGTAACTCACTACAGCTTTTATGCATCACACAAAAATATCAATAGAGATGGTTCACACAGCACAAATACTGTAGAAAGCAAGAAAAAACATTGCTTTGGATAATCAAAACATAAACAGAAGGGTTAGGATAAAGCATTGTATACTCTAGACCAGTCCTCAAATGGTGTGGCAAGGCACACTAGTGTGCCTTGAGACACGTCTAGGTGTGCCTTGGGAATCTGACTGGACCCCTGAAAAAAACCCAGAGAATGGACCCTCCCCAGTTGTGATTTATTGATGAGTATGTGTGTTGGATCAGTAGCATTGGTGCTAGCATCCTGACTAACAGTTACTTCATTTGGCAAGCTATTATTGAGTTGAAATTGATGTTGAAATTATCATTATTCATGCTACTTTTAACCAAGTTAACCAATTTTCTACCCATTTTGCCACTAAATTTGTCAATTTTAACAATTTTTGCTGCTTTTTGGCAATTTTGCATCCTTTTAAAAATACTTTTGCCACTTTTTTGCTACTTTTTTGGAACTTTTTGCCACATTTAACCCATTTTTGCTACCTTTTTGACAGTTTTTGCCTACTTTTGCTATTATTTGGACATCTTTCACCAATTTTTTCATCACTTTTTACCACGTTTTAGCAACTTTAAACCCTTTTTTGCCACTTTTCTGCCACTTGTAACCTATTTAGTCACCTTTTTGACACTTTCAACCCATTTTTGCCACCTTCTTGCTAATTTTCACTCACTTTGCCTTTGTTTGGCCACTTTTTTTGCCTAAGTACGCCCATTTTTTAATCACTTTTAAACCATTTTCACCACCTTTTTACAACATTTAACCCCTTTGTCCATTTGTAACCCATTTTTGCCACCTTTTTGGCACTTTTAACGTGTTTTGCCACTATTAACAAATTTTTTGGCCCCATATGCCAATTGTTAACCATTTTTGACTTTGTCTTGCCTCTTTTTACCCATTTTTGCCATGTGTTATCATCACTTTAACCAATTTTTGCCACCTTTCAGGCACCTTTTGCCCACCTTTGCCACCCCCAGTTGTCTGGGCCCCAGAAACCTATCCCCTTTATCCCCCCTTATGGGCCACCTTGACTGTTATGTTATTTATAAAATCTATTTTGTATTGATATGAATATGGTGTCTTGAAATTTTCGCCTAACCTTAGGTGTGCCTTGGGAAAAAAAAAATTTGAAAACCACTGCTCTAGAGTGTATTTGCAGAGAAGAGGGAGGTTATTAAAGTTTTTGAAAAGTAATAGTAAGAGGCAAGATACAAAAAAAAATTCCAAGGCACTGAACATCTCACAGAGTTCAGTTGAATCCATCACCAAGGAATATGGCACGTGTAAATCTGTCTAGATCAGGCCGTCCTCACAAACTGAGTAGGAGACTACTCAGTGAGACTAGTGAGAGATGCCACAAAGACACCTCTGACTACTCTGAAGGAGTTACAAGCTTCAGCAGCTGAGATGGGAGAGACTCTGTATACATCACCAGATTCTTCATCAGTCAAAGCTTTATGGGAGAGTGGCAAAGAGAAAGCATCTGTTGAAGGAAACTCAACTTAAATCTGGACTAGAATTCACCAAAAGAAGAGTAGGACACTCCATGGTCAAGTGAAAAAAAAGTTCTGTGGTCTGATGAGACAATACACTATGTGTGACCAACACCAAACACTCCCCATCACCACAAACACACCATCCCCACTGTGAAGTACGGTGGTGGCAGCATTATGCTGTGGGGATGCTTCTAAACAGCCGGCCCTGGAAGGCTTGTAAAGGTAGAGGGAAAATAAATCAGTCTGAAAGAGAACTACAGCCTGGGAGAATCATACAGTGAAAGCTACACAGAAATGGTTTAAAGACAACAAGCTGAATGTTCTGGAGTGGACAAGTGCAAGTGAAAGTATTACACCTCAACAGAAGAGCCTGCCATTGGTTGTCACAGCCTGTCACAAAGCATTAGCTGCTTGAGGCAGAAACTTATTAAAAATGGATTTAAAAAATAAAAAGATGTTCAATGTTGGATTTACTAGTGTAGATTTAATCTTTAAATACTCTGGAAAATCATCTGAATTCCAGGCTCTCTAGAAAAGCTTCTGTATGGGCTGTAAAGGCACAGACAGCGTCATTAGAATGGCACAAAGGCAGACTGCCAGAGAACAAAAGTGGCTACATTTCATGGTTCAAAAGTTAACTTTTTACAACCTGTGTCACTTCTTGTTGTATCCGACAACATTAGTCTAAGAGGGAACTATCTTGCAGGGCATCGCTGCAATCATTGATTTTCAATTTGTGTTTAAAAAATGGTGACGTAAGCATGCCAAACTTATCAAAAAGGGATTAAAAAATTCCCTTTGTGTATTTTTTCCCCTTTTTTCAACAGATAAAGATGATTAAGAAGCATGAATTTAACTTTTTGTCAATCTTATGAGCACCACCTAGGTTTTACCGGAGGCTGCATAAAACTTCCCAATAGTCCTACAGAAGCGAATTTTTACCTTTGAAAATTTACCTGACCACGTAAACCAGCACGTATCAATTCATCTGCCAACTTAGAGGCCATCTGGTTTTGATATCAGAGGTCTGTCTGAGGTAAAGAGTTTCTCAAATATACCCACAATTGGTGCTATGAGTGGTGTTAAAGCCATGTATTGGGTGGAGGGAGTTAAATGCTGCTTATTCCTCCTAATCACTTTGTGTTGGTTTAGTAGGTCAGAAAAAGCAAAGCTCCTGCCTGACAATCAATCATCATTAGGCTCCTCAGCATCAGATGCTGCTGTGGGCGATGAGGCGGGGAGTTATTTTAGTGAAGTCCAGATGAGTGTGTGGAGCCTGAATCAAGGCCAGGGCCTATCAGCTAAAAGAACGTAGGTGGGGCCATTTACTAATGGCCTGAATTAACAAGTGCCAAAATCTCTCATAATTCCATTATGGTACTACATTACATACCTGCTACAGCACCATTTTCATCCACCCACACCGTGAACACTGGCCTTTTGTATCCCAGCTGTCTCCAGAGCTTAGCTCTCAGGCTAAAAGCAGTACATTAATGTACAGCCATGTAAAATGTGCAAAATAATCATTCTCTTATACATTAAAAATCCTGTAAGTAGCCACAGTGCTGACTGACATGTGAGACCTACAGGCAACTCAGATTTAATAGCACATCCACATTTTTCTGATTAAACAAGATATTCAGAGAGTGTGTTAGTGCAAAAGCAGAGTCACTGAGCTGACATGGAAATGAGGGGCTGTCATAAATTCTGCACACCCAGTGACTAATCGCTGTCTGCCTCTCAGCTAACCCCAGAGGCATGATGGGAGAGGGCATTAATCTGCAGAGGAAAAGCTCAGGAATTGGTTCCCTCATCTTCAATAACTGCAGCGCGTGCTTTAAACCTGTTTAAAAACAGCATCGAAGCGCGGCTAACAATAAATCATAATGAAAGAGAACAGAGAAGGAGGAGCACCTCCTGTAGAGTCAGTCTGGTTTGGAACAGCTCCTGTGGACTGGCTTTATTAGAAATATTATAACATTTTAAATGAGCTCTGCTTCTTCTGGGGAAACTGCTTGATAGAGCTGGAATGTTCAGCACAATTGTGACTGGATGGAACAAAAAACTGAGCTTTTCCAAGCAGATATGCCAGCTTTCTAACCCCCGCGAGCTGTAGTAATGAACATTTCCAAGACGGCATTATCAAAAATTTCATGGCTGCCATCTGACTGTGCCAGTCAAATGACAATTAATCTTTTTATTGTACTTCTGTGACTCGGTTTACGCTGCAGAGCAAAGTCTTAGCAGTAGACAGAAGTTTTTGCTTGTATCAGATTTATGGCTCTTCTCCTCAGACAGTGAAGCATTATTTCTCCAAGTAAAAACACTTTGAAGCAGCTCTGCCTCTTCAATATGCCAGGAAGGCAACGAATTTCTGGTGAATGATGATGACACTTTTTGTTTGTTACTCCAATAGCACTAAAGTGTCCTTACTGCAGCCTCTGTGGTGGAGGAAATTACAGTTTTCAGTCTGAATTGAAAGGCTTTGGCCCTTTCTGGAAACATTGCAGTGATTTCGGGTAATCTGAGTGACAAATGGTGACCAGACTCAATACGAAACAGAAGATAAAAACAGATAATGTGGTATCCAAAATAACAAAAACAGTGAAAGTCGTATGTTTATCTTAATAATAGAAGACAAAAACCCTGCATGAATGACTTGGTGTTCCTGTTTGATGTAATTCCTGTTATTTTTGACAATTTGAGAGGACACTGAGATGTTTCCCAAGTTTTAAAGCTGTGATTTCTTACCACATCAGGGTGTGCCTTGCTCCCTGCTAGGCTCAATCCAAATACACCCCTTTCCTCCACCACTTAGCCTAACCCTACATTATGCACATTGATGTTAAAGGGCAGGGTGTCTTAATTCTTGTGACACAGAAGGGGAGGGTGAAGTCCCGGGGTTACATTGCTTTTAATGGTGATTCTCCAGAATGTTAGTGTAGTGAAAATGTGTTGATAATAAATTAATATTATCAAGTAAACCTCGTAAAGAATAGGGCACCACCGCTTACGCAGATTGGTTATTTAATAACCAATAAAATATTTTAAATATGTATATTAATTAATCAAAACCTTTAATTAATTAACAAGAACATTAACTGTAAATCAATCTCATTTCTAAAGTAGTAAATTCTCATAACATTGACTCTATTTCTCTGCTTAATAGAATGAATTCCCGAACTACGACTGTCTTTCGAAGATTTATTATAAAATCACAAAATAACAGACATAAATCACAGGTTATATGAATAGATAATGTAAATGAATAAACAGAACATGACTAAGTATGGTAAAGAGAAAGGATGCTAACTTAGTTGGTGAGAGTGGATTATTCTAATAATCCTAATGGAAAAATTTTAACCGACGTTAAGACTTTGGAGGGTGAATTTGGAAGAATAATAGATCTGAACTAATTTATTGGAACTTTGGAGACATCAGTACCAGAGAGATGAATTGGATCATACCAGCCGTTCGATGGAGGCGAGGAGGAGAGGACCCGTCTGGAGGGGCCCGGAGGAAGGCGCCTGGCAAGTTCTGAACGCCCGAAGCTACCGCGTGCCAACTCTGGTCCGAACCGGATGGGTTCAAGCTGGGCCGCTGCGGCGCCGATGGGTCACTCAGACTGTAGGGACGGCTGTACAGACTCTTGTCCACGGACTCTGGGAAGGATTGTCTCTCGTTCCAAAAACAGCTCTTGATCGTCCAATTAAAAAATCAGATAAACTCGAACGCATCGACACCACGTGACTGCTGGCTCACAGTGAAGTCGATTGTGTGATAAAAAGGAAAAACGAAAACTCTGCGTTACAAAAATCTAGCACGAAGCTATAAAAAGGTTAGGAAAAATCTTGTACTGGTTAAGGAAAATTCTAAGTCTGACTGCTTATCAGACTTGGCACAACGCTTGGATCAAGAATGGGCCTAGGAGGCCCAAGGAGACTCAACAGAGCTCTCCTCAGTGAGCATCTTCTTGGACTGTCCAGACCTGACCGCTTGAACTGCGCACTTAACTCTACACTCTCTCTGCTCTCCACTCTCTACACTGCACACTCTCTCTGAACTCTTGTGAGTTCTGAAGTTACTCTTATACAAGAGGGAGGGGTTTCGGTTTTGAAGCCCTCCCAGTGTTTGATTAAATCCACTCCACCAGATCATCAAGTTAATCGGATAATGTAGAGATAACACAACATGGTTATAAAAACTCTAGAATACTATCAATAAACTATCACACAAACATTAGAAACACAGTTAATTGTTTATACGCACAATTATACATTAGAAAATGTTTCTGCATTTGGGTGTGACGGAACTTGACCACAAGGTGGCAATGTTGATCCAGGGACGATTTTCAGTTTCTGTTCGTCAACTTGGAGAAATACAACTAAATTATATCATAAAACCATAACTCAGTAAGGGAAAATGCCAGAGATTAGTATGGCACGCCATTCTGTTCCTTGTAAACAGACTCAACCAAAT
Organism: Cheilinus undulatus; assembly: GCF_018320785.1. Classification (NCBI taxonomy): domain Eukaryota; kingdom Metazoa; phylum Chordata; class Actinopteri; order Labriformes; family Labridae; genus Cheilinus; species Cheilinus undulatus. Next base: position 11,515,969 of record NC_054878.1, on the reverse strand, counting down.
ATGAACATGTCCTGTTAGAAACATAACATTTAAGACAGTTTTTTGATACTTCCAATCCTTGCAGCTTCATATGGTCGAGATAACACCGGGAATTTACGATATGCGCCTGCTTTCTGCCACGGCTCTGTAGGAAGACAGAGTCCTTAGATTTATGAGGCGTAGTGCAAAGTTTCTTACAGCTTTCAGGAAGACAGGATTTAGCCTGAGGAGGTTCACCATTTGGTCGACCAATCAAAAGATTCAGATTTTAAGGTGTTTATCTCTGTTGGGAGCTGTCTTTCATCAAAATGGCAGTTTAAGAGTCCTACTGCCTGAGAAACTCTTGTTTTCCGAACGTGGTTCCTTGATAAGTTGTCAGCCATGGGGGAAAGAGAATCCCCCACCCCTTTCAGTGACATTCCTGAAGGATAATCTGAAGGTGTAGGTTTAGGAAGGAGAAAGGATCTCTCCCCCCTTGTATCATTATCTTTCCTCCTTAGAGGGTGTGATATCAACAGCCTTAGATTGTGGTTTTATCTTTAGTTGTTCTGGACAGATTCTCACTACATTAGGGTGAATCTCCTTGAATTCTTTGCAAATCATTGGCAATATTTTAAAATTACAGTGTCAAACTTATAGAATTTAAAGTCCTTTCAATGTTTGAACATCTAAAAAAATGCTTGTAGAAAAAATGTCCAGCTTTTTAGGTAAATGCTGTCGACAACTGATGACACATCAGGAACTTGAAGGGTTGTCCCATTTCAGCAATACCCCTTGTGGCTATGTTTTAAAGTGTAAGGGGGCACTTTATATTTAGGGGTAAGGGTAAAAGTTAGAAATAGGACTGAGCCTCACCTCCAATTTACACATACAACGGCTGCTCGAATGCACCAACAAGGCTGCCCAAAAAGGGGGGATAAAGGGGAGAGCTTCAGGGCCCTAGCCAAATGAGGGGACCATAGAGGTCAGAAAAATCACAGTCTACTGAAAAGTTAAGCTGTGATAACCATATTTTATTTTCAACCCGAATAACCAGTCTTAACAAAGCAACAAAAAGTGATTTTTATTTCTTTATTCTGTCATACAATATGGCCTTATAAAAAGTAAACTCTTTAAAGTAATGTCAAACTTTAGAGCTAAGTTATGATGTGCATGAACATTAGGATGCCAGGAAATAAATTAAAAAGAACTGAGACAAAGATAACTAAATAAATGGGGAAAAAATGGCAAAAATGGGTTAAGAGTGGCATAAAAGTGGCAAAATTGGGTTGCAAAGTGGAGGCAAAATGGATGGAACAGGTAGTAAAAGTAGGTAAAAGCAGTTTAAAGGTAGCAAAAGGAGGCATAATGGGTTAAGATCAGCACAAAAAAGTAAAAAGTGCCAGAACTGAGGAGAAAATGGTGAAGTTCAAAAGAGAAAAAAAATGGGTTAAAAGTACCAAAATTGGGTTTCAAAGCAGAACAAAAGCAAAATGGAAGGACAAGTGGTGAAAAGCAGTTAAAAAAGTGGCAAGAAAAGTGTGGTGACCGCACATTTTACAAGTTTATTTTGAAAAGTTCCAGTGAGCTATTTCCTGCCGAGAGTTCTTTTTGTTTTCTTCACAGAGGTTGGGCGCGCACCTGCACTGATTGGCACCGGCACCTCCGCACCTCTGCACCTGCACGTCATCACAGCAATCACTACACTCTTTTAAGCCTCACCCAGAGACGACTCCAGCACCAGATGATTCCCGCTCTCTAAGTGGTGTCTAGGCCCTCTCAAGACTCTCAAACATCCTCAAAGATTTATCTTTGCAAGTTTTTCATGTGTTTTTGTGCTTTGACTAACCTGATCTCTGCTCGCCTCTTCCAGTGCCTCCATGTACCCTCAGTGCTCCGCTCAACCTCTGCCACTGCCACACTCTCGCACTGGTCTCACTCACAAGGCTCACCTGCTCCTCCTCACTCCTCAAGCCTTCACGTCTCCTTGGATCCCTCCCTCACTCCCCGGACCTGGATTCCCCCCTCCCTCACTCCTGTGTTTCCCCAAATAAACCTTTTAAACTGCTTCACTGTCTCCAGCTCTGCTCCTGGGTTCACATTCAACAACTGATTACACAAATCACTACAAAAAGAGGCAGAAATTAGCAACAAAGTGGCAGAATAGGGATAAAAAATAGAAAAAATGGTCTAGAAGTGGAAAAAAGTGGCGATAATTAATGCCAGGAAGTAAAATAAAAGGAACTGGAACAGGACCATTTTGAGGGTAAAGTAACCAAATAAATGCAAAAACTGGCAGAAAAGGGTTAAGAGTGGCATTAATGGGTTGAAAGTGCCGGACATGGGGGCGAAAAGTGGCAAAAATTGCATTACAAGATGGAAATGAAGTCAAAAATAAATGTAAGAAGTAGTGAAAAGCAGTTAAAAGGTTGCAAAAATTGGTTAGAAATGGCAAAATTAAAAATGAAAAAAATTGGCTTAAATTGGATAAAAGTTACATTAAGTGGAAAACTGTGGTAAAAGATAGCATGAATAATCCTTTTAATCTTTACAGATAATCCCAAATGGTATCTGTGTTAGCATGTTGTTATAGCTCCAAGCACTGCTGCTCTATGGTTCAATATAACTGTCTAGAATAGCTTTGGCTGAGAGCTTTCATCTCTGAATAAGAATGTATGATGTTTATGCTAATGCAGTCCACATACTGTAGTGTCCCACTGCAAAAAACTGAACCCTGAATTGCTCTTGAGTGGCCTAGCCAGCTGTATGAACAGTAATAGTTCATACTGATGGGCACTTTGTGCAGCATTCTTTGCCATCAGTGTATAAATGTGCTCTTGCATTTTAAAATGGATCACAGGGAATCTGAGCGAGAGTGTACAGCCTTCTGTACTTTAGAGAGCTTATTTTCTAACCAGCTGAAAAACCCTTCTCTGCTCTGGGTTTATTTGTTTATTGGTTCATTTGTTTAAAAGAATTCCTATTAGTTGCTGCCAGTGTAGTGTCATCAACCAACATTACACAAGGAGATATTCAAAAGACAAGACACAGTTTACATAGAGTCCTATTCACGCACAAGCAAGATCCTACAACCCATCTGACACTCTACATCAATCCTTCCCCAAACACCAACAACTACAGCACTGTCCTGTATAAAACCATTTTCTGCATTTATACAAGATACAGAAATCTTACTATACAGGCCTGTTGGCTTAGACGGCGTACATACGCAATTAGAAGAGTCTAAGATATTCATCAGTATGTAGTCTATCTTCAACTGAGAGAAGCTGAACGTCACAGACTAGCTCCACATCAATACTTATCAATACTAGATTTTAACCTAGTCTGTGTTGCACTGTGTTTTGTCTATATTTCAGACAGCTTATTATTGATCACCCAGTTTCATTGGTCCATGGTGTGGGCTGCTGTATATATAATTTAATGTCCATGAACATTATTAATGAGGATTTATTAAAATAAAGGGTAAATCATTAGTAAAAAAAGAGAACAGAAGAGGGCCAAGGCAGCTACCTTAGGGAACACCACACTCCAGCCTCCATGTTCTGGAAAAACTAGTGTTGTAGTCAAGACCACACTATCCCAGACCAAGACCAGAGTTCACCAAGACCAAGACTTTTAGGGGTCGAGACAAAGACTGAGACAAGCTTGGACCGAGACATGATCAAGACCATAAAAATCTATTTTAAAAATCGTCACAGGGTTGAACAGTAAAAGAGCAGTCTCTCTTTTAAATAAATTTGACATCAGAAAATAAAGGTGCCTGCAACTCTATGTATCATAAAAACAATTGCAAGTACGAAATAGTTTTAAATATCTGAAAATGAGATGTTTACGTAGATTTATCAGGTGAATGAGGCCTAAAAATAAAAATCACCGAAGTTCTGGGTTCGCTAGAATGGCGTCCAGAGACACTGAGGGTAGCAAACGAACGACAGAAAGCTCAGCTTTCAGAAGGAAAATTTAAGTGTCTATGACTGATGGTTCAAAGTTGCTAAAGTTCTTATAAACTGTGGTTCAACTTCTTGTTTAGCACAACAACACCATCCTCAGGCACCTCGGAAAGTCAGCCAAATTCGGGGCTCACTAGAAAATGTTCTCTAGGAGCTACGAACGCATGGAGAACATTACAGAGAGCTTTCACAGGAAAATCCAAGTTAGTGCCTATGACTTGTGGTTCAAAAGTTACCAAGCATTTTACAAAGGGGTCTTCTTGCGGCATGGATCCATGCCACGTGAGCTCTAAGGGTTAATGAGAAGCACATCACGTGTGGTCTCCACTAGTCTTGATGGAAAGTCCCTGGTCCAGCCAGTCCAAGATCAAGGAAAATATGTTCCTGATTCTAAGACAAGACCAAGACTTTAAAAATGTGATCTCGCAACCATTCCTTAAACCAAGACTGTTCTCAGGTACAACAACACTACTACTGGGTGCTTTTATTGTGAAATGCTGCTTGACCCTCAGGGGGTTGTGTACCTTTGAAATGATGCTGGAGTGATGACATTAGTGATGTATCGACAAGTGTTTTGTCTTTTGTAGATTTTCAACACAATTATATAATTTTTATGCTCTTAATCATCTTGGACTAAAGAGCTTGAATCTTGTGACTTTGCAAAAAGCTATTGTTCTTGTCTTTCAGTGATACCATCAATTATTAATGGTATTGAATGATTAACTGCTTTCAAAGACGATGTCTTTTTTAATGTTTATCACAGCTAAATTTTTAATTGACTGCCTTCCTCTGTCATTTCTTCAATAGAGTTACCAGCATGACAGCAGACCATTAGCAGTATTTACTCTCAAACTAATCTCATTTCCTTGGCTGTTCACATTGAAATGGGGACAGGAGGCACAATATCAGACTGCAGTTTATTAATTAGAATCTCTATAAAAGGCTTTAAGGGTTGAAGCAAAGCCAAATGCCAAACAACAGACAGTTTGACGACAGCAGAAGAAGCACAGCTGTGAATAACAGGATTAACGTTGACTGGATTCAGTCTAGTCTCCTCAGTTTCAGGGTCCTGACTTTGTGCATGATTGCTCTCAGTTATGGAGCCTGAATACAAACAAGGCATTTTAATTTAGATCAGAAACACCTGTGCCTTTAAATCTCAAACAACACAAAATGCTGTGGAGAATGCAGATATCCTGCCCTGGTTAGGTAGATGTAGAATTACAAACTTTATGACTGGTAAAGTGCATTATAATGAAATTTAAACCTGCAGGAACAAACATTTAACATGCAGTGGTTGATTTTCCTGACACAGTGTTAAGCAGGATGAGGGCTTATCCAGGTTTCCTACAGAGTCTGGAAAAGTATTTTTCCCCTTGGATGTCTTACTCTTTTATTGATTTTATAAATAAATCATGGTCTATATAATTTTATAATTTAGAATTTGACTTTTCAGGGGAAAAAAATCCCCCAAAAATACTCTTTAATGTCAAAGGGAAACCAGAGTTCTATAGAGTTATGTGAATTTAAAAATAATGTAATCTAAAATAGGTGACTGCATAAATATTCAGCCCCTTCAATCCAGTATTCAGTAGATGAACCTTTGGCTGCAATCACAGCACTGAGTCTGTGTGGATAGATCTCAATCAGGCTAGCACATCTGGACACTGTAATTCTACTCCATTCTTTTCAAAAGTGCTCAAGCTCTGTCAGGTTGCACAGGGATATGGCATGAACTGCACCTTTCAAGTCTAGCCACAAATTCTCTATTGGATTGAGGTCTGGGCTTTGACTCGGCCACTGAAGAACATTCACCTTGTTGTCTTTAAACCATTTCTGTGTAGCTTTTGCTGTATTTTTCAGGTCATTGTTAAGCTGGAAAAAAAATCTTCCCACAAGCCATATTTCTCTTGCAGACTGAATAGCTGAGAAGTACCCCCACAGTATGATGCTGCCACCACCATTCTTCATAGTGGGGATGGTGTGTTTGTGGTGCTGTGCAGTGTTTATAGCTTCTTGTCTGGTTGCCAAAAAGCACCGTTTTGGTCTCATCAGACCACAGAACTTTCTGAAACTTGACTGTGGAGTCTCTCACATGCTTTTTGGCAAACTCTAGTTGAGATTAATGAGGAGTCGTGACATATGCAAGCAGCAACAAGAGGCCGGCGCAATTATGGCGGAAGAGCTTAGCATGGATGCTGCCAAAGAGCCAATTTTATCAGAACTTGACGACATTTCTTCGTTAAAATAAGAACAAAGAACAGCAGTGGGTTGTTTTCTTTTCAAAAACGACAAAAGTCATGTATTGACGTGTCTACAGTCGCCATGGTTCGTGTTATTCCTTGGTAGGTGCTCACCTCAATAGCAGCTACATCACGTGTCTTGTTTCTCTGATTGGCCCCTAAAGATGTGACAGACAGAACACTCATCCAATCACACTCCGAGTTTTTTTCAAATCCTCTGCCCTTTCGCAAACGCTTAGTATTGAAGGTTTTCCAGATGGATGTGTGAAACATCCATCTGGTATGTCAGGTTAGCATGTGAGCACAAAGGTGGTTACTTAAAAAACTGATCAGGATCAGATCCAAATGTATTTATTGTTGCTGCATGAGTGAGATTGAATAAAAGTTACCTTCCTTTGTGTTAGTAACAGTGAACACAGTAACCCTGGTGCTGAGTGAGCACAAATAAGAAACGAACTCAGGAAGCAGCTCAGCAGTATTGATCCTAATCGATGATGTTTGATTTGTTCAGAGCGACCCTGTGCATTATCTGTTGCTCTTTTTAAGTGTGTCTGGTCTGCAACTCAGCATTCCCTCTGGTGCTTAATTAGGTGTATTTATTTCAGCTCTGGGAGAGGGGGGTGTTGTCAGTGAAATTGTTTATAGCGCATTGATCTTCCAGACTAATTCTCATTCCACACAAACCTCCTGATTCACTGCGTGACGCTGATTCCATCATTGATCTCCAGGGTGCTGTTCCACAACAGCCATGACAGAATGGCTCTGGACGCTGCTGCAATTGCTACTGCTGCTGCTTTCTATACCAGAGATAACACCCAGAAATGATGGATATATACTGAGTTGCTTCCTATAAGTTGTCAGGTGACTGGTGGTGGCAGCAGAGATGGATGAGATAGATTGGACGGGTGGAAATGACTGATTGCATGTTAGAATAGAAACATCGCTGCTCTGTTATTGCATCAGTCTGGAAAATCTATTGCCACTCAAATCTTTTTGTCGGCCTCCAAGAATAAATCCATAGACCGAGTGGGTAATTAAACATTTGCACTTCAGAATTTATAACTGCATTGTTATCTTTGACTGCTGCAAAAAACTGATGTAGCTTTTTATGTGAGCGACAGGCTCTTTAACCATCAGGCAAACCTGCAGGGAAACACTTTTCTGCTACATAACCAGGCAATTTCACTGAAATCCCAAAGGTCTAAGCTGCTCTGAATGGTCTGACACAATTTGTCCCTTGTCTCTTTGTTAATAGCAAGGCACTTTGCAGCACTGAAACAACATCAGGACATCTGAGCCTTTCATTTAAACACTGACATGTGCTCTAATATCAGATTGAACCTCAATTACTGCAGCAATGCCGTGATAAAGTGTTTGCCCTCTTCCCAATGTCTTATTTTATTGCGTATTCGTCACACTTTCAGTTAATTAAACAAATCATAATGTTAGACAAAAGTACAGGCTACAAGATCTCAAAAAGCAGCACACCATTTTATCATCTAAAGAAATTCAAGAACAGATAAAACAAAGTCATTGACATCTATCAGTCTTGAAATGGTTTCAAAGCCATTTCTAAGTCATTGGGACACTAGTGAACCATGGTGAGAGCCAATATCTACAAATGGAGAAAACTTGGAACAGTTGTGAACCTTCCAAGAAGTAGCCAAGTGGATTGGCAAGACGCCATCTCTTTCATCAGGCAAATCCATCTTCAAAAGCTCCAATCCACAATATTTGCGCTAAACCGAACACAGTTTTGACCAATCAGCGTCATTTGAGGAAAACAAGGCAGTGGCTATGGGCGGGGTTTTGTTTTACTGTGAGCTGATAGCATTAGCTTCCTGTCAGGCCCTGTTTACACGACATCGTTTTGCTTTGTTTTCTGTTTTCATTTCCAAAAAGTTCCACGTTCAGACGTCAACATTTTCAAAACGATCTCCGTTCACACGAGACTGCAGGAAACACCAAAAACGATGTAGTATACATGCCAGGCCAGTAGATGGCGGTGACGAAAGTTTTCCCTCCATTCACTTTCATCGACAACATCACTGAGGAAGTTATCCCACCACTTGCTTGTCCTCCCAGGTCTTGTCTAATGTGACCTTCGGGCTGCCCTTCATTGGCGTTTGGGTCGAGTCAGAATCTGGTGCAGGCAGGCAATACGTCTCCGCTGATCCAAGTGATGTTGAAGTAAATCAACACTTTGCTGGAGAAGTACAGTTGAATCCAAAAGAGTGCACAAACAGTACACTGGTGTCGCCCATCTGCACATGCGTTATAAGCCTTCTGCGCATCGATATTTACTGCAGCCACAGTATGCATGTCCGTTTTCAGATAGTGCCGGTTCTCCTGTTTACATGGAGATGGAGACAGGGGCGTTTTGAAAAACATCCACTCTGGAGCCCGTTTCCAAAAAGTTCAGTTTTGAAGCACCAAATGTGTAAATGGGCAGCCAAAATGCTACAAAACTTTCACCCGAAAACATTGCTGTGTAAACGGTGCCTTAGTGTAGCAGTACCTGGTCTGAACTGGACGACATTTCTTTCTATAATAAAGAGCAAAGAACAGCACTGAAAGCTTCTCATGATGGAAGAGGTGGACACTCGCAATATTATGCTTGGGCACAATTTTGCGAGGGAAGGGGGTGGATGGGTTGGTATACCATGGCAGCTGGCAGAGCAATAAGCTCGAAAGTAGCTTTGGTATAGCTGCAGTTTTGTCAGAACTGGGCCACATTTCTTTATTAAAACAAGAGCAAAGAGACATACTGGAAGCTTTTCGTGATGGAAAAGGTGTTTTCATTCCTCTGGCGACCTGCTTCGGTGGTGTGAGTTTACAATCATTATGGGAGGGTGTACTGTAAGCCGTCACCATTAGCTTGGATGTAGTTGTAGAAATGAGGTGGTTTATTCAGACCATGACCACTTCTACCGATTGGCCTCTGCATTTGCGTGTCCAGCTAACTCTTTCCATAGAGCTGTGCATATGTACAATCTCACTTTGTCTAGTCGTCCTGTCATGAATGTGACACACAGAACATTTATCCTGCTACCCTCAGAGAATTTTTTGAAAAGTCCTGCCCTTCCCAAACACTCTCTATGGTAGGTAGGTAGAGGAATGTGAAACATATCTATGCAATAGATGAATGTAACATCTGGCATGTCAGGTTAAAAAGAACCCAGAACATCTAAAGACCTGCAGGCCTCATTTGACTCAGTTAAGGTCAGAGTTCATGATTCAACAATAAGAAAGAGACTGGGCAAAAACGGCATCCATGGGAGAGCTCCAAGACCAAAACCACTGCTGACATCTCGATGATCCCCAAGACTTTTGGGGAAATATTCTGATGGGACAAAAGTTTGACTTTTTGAAGGTGTGCGTCCTGTTAAATCTGGTGTAACACTAAAGGCCTTTGCAGACTGAGTCTGTTTTTTTCCAGAAATTATTAAAGAAAGTAAAGCTCATGTTGTCTGAATCATGTTTGCACACTGATCCTGGAATTTTTTCCCATAATGTTTTTCAAAAAAGGTTAGACTTATTGCATTTTATTGCATCAATCCAGGTCATTTAGATTGAGCATGATGATTCAGATCAGCATCTGCTGATTCCTTCCCACTCACTCCCCCGCCCCCTCCCCTCTCTCTTCCTCTCTCACACTGAACCCTCGCTTTAAACCAAGGCACAGCTGAAATTGAACCAAAATCCTAAGGCACATCATCTCTACATAACACATTGGCTTTTTCAAAAATGTGTTTTGCTATGTAAAGTAAAGCTAAAACCTGCAGCTGGACAGTGAAGGACAGTTGCAATTGTTTTGTTTTTTTTGACTAAACATTTTTGCCCCCCCCCCCCCCTTCAAATTTAAGCCCAAAGTTTCCAAGGACCACCAGTAAGTGAAACCACAGAGACCCAGCAGTGCTTCTTCTTTTTGTCTTCAAGCACACTGTTATTTCTTTTCATGCAAAATAGCCTCTTTCACATAGTTATAGCATCTTCAGTCACAGTTACAGTGTTGATGCATTGCCATACAAATTCCCAAGGCACACCTAGACTTGCCTCAAGGCACACCATTTGAGAGCCACTGCTTTACACAACGGATTTTCAAACGTTTTATGCCCTAGACACATGTGAGACCAAAATCTCAACGGCATCATCTTCATATCCATGCAAAACCGCATCTTTAAATTTTCTTACAGTATCTTTAGTTGAGGTATAGATGTAGCAAGAAGGCATAGTTTTTCAAATCTCCAGCACTGCAAGATTTCAGAACAACTTAATTACACAAATACATGCAAAAGTGTACATTTTGGAAGCATCCTTTTTCAGCCATTTCAGCCTTATTTCATTTCTGTGTTCAGTTCTGCTTATTTTAATTGCAGAATTTTAAAAAATGGCCATATTCTATATGGATTTTCACAGTGAATATCAATAAAACGCAACGGATTCAATGCGCAAGATTTTAGTTGGTGACATTATTTTCGGGATTATGGATCTAAAGAAAAGAAACACATTTAAAAATACTGGATTTATTGTGATAGGACCTTAACACCACATTCCATAAAAAGAACATTAAAACAACAGATGTATTGTCTTTGTGAACTGAATCTTGTTTGAAAATGATTAACAAATCATTGCATTCTGTTTTTATCCACAATTTACGCAATGTCCCAATGTTTTAGGAATTCAGGGTTGTATAGAAGCCACTTTTGATATATACACTATAATGCCAAAAGTTTTTGCTCACCTGCCTTGACTCATATATGAACTTAAGTGGCTTCCCGTTCTTAATCCATAGTGTTTAATATCATGTTGGTCCCCCCTTTGCAGCTATAACAGCTTCAACTCTTCTGGGAAGGCTTTCAACAAAGTTTAGGAGTGTGTTTGTGGGAATTTTTGACCATTCTTCCAGAATTGCATTTGTGAGATCACACACTGATGTTGGACGAGAAGGCCTGGCTCCCAGTCTCCGCTCTAATTCATCCCAAAGGTGTTCTATCGGGTTGAGGTCAGGACTCTGGGCAGGCCAGTCAAGTTCATCCACACCAACCTCTCTCATTCATGTCTTTATGGACCTTGCTTTGTGCACTGGTGCACAGTCATGTTGGAACAGGAAGGGGCCATCCTCAAACTGTTCCCACAAAGTTTGGAGCATGGAATTGTCCAAAATCTCTTGGTATGCTGAAGCATTCAGAGTTCCTTTCACTGGAACTAAGGGGCCAAGCCCAGCTCCTGAAAAACAACCCCACACCATAATCCCCCCCCCCCACCAAAATTTACACTTGGCACAATGCAGTAAGACAAGTACCGTTCTCGATTGCCAGATGGAAAAGCACAATTCATCACTCCAGATAATGGGCCTCCACTGCTCTAGAGTCCAGTGGTGGCGTGCTTTACACCACTGCATTCCACACTTTGCATTGCACTTTGTGATATATGGCTTGGATGCAGCTGCTCAGCCATGGAAACCCATTCCATGAAGCTCTCTATGCACTGTTCTTGAGCGAATCTGAAGGCCACGTGAAGTTTGGAGGTCTGTAGCCATTGACTCTGCAGAAAGCTGGTGACCTCTGCGCACTACGCGCCTCAGCATCCGCTGACCCCGATCCATCATTTTAGGTGGCCTACCACTTGGTGGCTGAGTTGCTGTCATTCCCAATCGCTCCCACATCGTTATAATACCACTGACAGTTGACTGTGGAATATTTGGGAGCGAGGAAATTTCATGACTGGACTTGCTGCACAGGTGGCATCCTATCACAGTACCATGCTGGAATTCACTGAGCTCCTGAGAGCGATTCTTTCACAAATGTTTGCAGAAACAGTCTGCATGCCTAGGTGCTTGATTTTATACACCTGTGGCCATGGAAGTGATTGGAACACCTGATTTCAATTATTTGAATGGGTGAGTAAATATTTTTGGCAAAAAAGTGTAAGTCAGAGAGCATGAAGGTCTCTGCCTGTGTGGGCACATCGATTCTACACACCAGTTTGTATTCACTAATAAAAGGTCAGTTTTGTTGTGTTGGTGAGAGTATTCCCCTCCCTTTGCAGCTTTTCCTCACCCTCTACTGTCGCTATGGTTCCCTGCAGGTTGTCCTGTCATAAAGACTGAAGGTGTAAAAAACTGACCTCTACAGGAGGGTTCGTCGATACTGTGACCTTGGAGTCATGCCTCCTCCATAAGCTGTCCCACACATCCCTACAGGGTTTAGCTGATATATCACAGAAAAATAGAGGGCTGTTAAATCTGTCTAAGTCATCAAGCAGCAGGCAACACCTTCCCTTCCACAGAGTAATATTGATGTTTTTGGAATTGATGTCTGTGTTGGAGCAGAGGCTAATAAATTGCTTTGATCTGGTCAGAGAAATGAAAATCAGGCTTTAAGTGCTTCTGATAGAATAATGTGGAGGAATGGGAAATTCATAAATGAAAGCATTATGGATTTGAAATGAAGGGGATTTTAAAAAATGCATGATTGGGTTGAGAGATGAGAAGAAAAACCTCTTTAGCACCCTAAGGAGAGCAGGAAATAGAGAAACCCCTCTCAGATCATATTAATGTTTGTATTTATTGTGAATGAGCTCTACTAATCAATCTAGCCTGATGAGTTTTAATGAGACTAGTTGAGCTGAGATTTAGACGGCCATATTTTCTTTTGCTTTTTTAACTCTCTCTCCTTTTCCAGAGAGAGGACCATGAGAGACCTACTGCTGCAATGCAGCAAAACAAATGGCGAGTATCTATTAAGTGTTTGTGATTTCCAGACGAAGACTCTCCCTTGTTTCTCTTTCTCAATTTGCTCCGTCTCTGTCTGCCTCTGAGGCTGGACATTAAAATTAATGAAAACAGATGATAAAAGAAGATTGGACCAGAAAACATGATTTTATTGTTGTGAATTGTGGATAGAAAATTCACTTTTTACATAAGTAATTATGAAAAACACTCCTGAGAGAGACACACCCAGGCTTTTCAGTGATAAAACACATTACCAGCTTAGCTGGAAATTTTCAAAACACTTGGCTGGAGCACACATGAATGCAGCTTCAGCTGCTCTGAGAATCAAGGTTACCATTTGTTGCCTTGAAGGTTCAAGCCTTACATTTCCACCTACAGTATTCAATCCCAAGGTATTGTACAACCACGCATTTCAAGACCTCTCCAACACACTGTGCAGACAAACCGTACATATGGATAAGAAAAACTCAAGGTCACGCAGAGCTTGGCCACAGAAAGCACAGTCTAAATACATCAAACAGTACACAACACTTTAGTTTTTATCTTCAGGCACAAATAAAACACCTTAAAAACACTTTCTGCTATGGAATATATTAAAGGAGGTTTACAAGTGCATCTCTGAAAGTTCAACTTCCATTTTGAGATGTTTTTAGTTTTAATCTCGATGATTACGGCTTATAGCTCATAAAAATCTAAAATCAACAATCTCAAAATATTAGAATATTGTGGAAAAGTCCAACTAGCAAAGGTTTCCTGAACTTTCATTCTTTTACTCACTGGTTCAGTTCACACACAACCACAATCATGGGAAAGACTGCTGACTTGACAAATGTCCAAAAGACAATCATTGCCACCCTCCACAAGGAGGGTAAGCCACAGAGGGTCACTGCTAAAAGAGGAGGCTGTTCTCAGGGGCTGTATCAAAACATATTCATGGACTGAAAGGGAGAAGATTGGTAAGAAAAGGTGCACAACAAGCAGGGGTGAGCTCAGCCTTCAGAGGATTGTCAAACAAAGTAGATCCAAGAACAACAGACTAAGACTGGAGTCAGTGGATCAAGAGCCACCACTCACTGATGGGAAATGGTCTGCAAGTGTCATGTTCCTAGTGTCAAGCCACTCCTGAACCACAGATAATGTTATAGCGTGTCACCTGCTAAAGAGAAAAAGAACTTGACCACTGCTCAGTGGTTCAAAAACCTGTTTTCGGATAAGAGTCAATCTTGTTTTTCATTTGGAAATCAAGGCTCAGAATAACAAGATACTTAAAGGCCAGTGTTTTCAGTTTCCACAGTCAGAGATGGTTCAGGATCCCATATCATATGCTGCTTTATCAAGTCCAGAGTCAATGCTGTCAGACATCTACCAGGAGTTTTCAGAGACCTTCATGCCTTCATCTGCTGAGAAGCTTTATAGAGATTTCCTTTTCCACATATCATCCATCACTTTTAATCAATGTTTGCATTTATAGCTTCATCCAGGAAGAGTTCCTTAGATTCCTCTGTGTTTTTGTAGATGAAGGAGATCCTCTCTTTCCCAGTAATAAAGAGCACTAGCCTTTCATTTCAATTTGCATTGTAGAATTATTTCCTGTTTTCTGCCTAATGTGGCTGCCATTATGCATTCATGTTGGTAAAATAGAAAATTAACTTGCACTTGTGTTAAATTTATTACAATGAGATTTAGCAGATATTTTGGTCTACAGTGATGTGCATCTGACAGTAAGTACAACACAAGCAAAGATCTAGACAGGAACAATAACATCCGTGAAAGACACAATGTGCTTCAAATCCAATCAGACGAAAGTGCTGCCATGCACTAGTGGCAATGCGCATGGTGTAGAGAAGGTCTTTGTTTTCACGATTATCAGCAATGAAACAACCAATCATTAACCTCAGACCTCACATCATCAACATTAATCAAATTGTCTTCATCACTGAATTATGAACAAAGTACCAAGTGTTGGGTCACTGACAAAGAGCTGGGCACAAAACCCCCAGAAGTAGAGTGGGACAGTGGGAGCCAACTGTAGTGGAGAGACTCATTCTACCACTGGGGACAACAGCGGAGAAGAGTCTTAGGTCAAAGACTCCCTGGACCTGGATCAATGTGAACCCTCCGTCCTCATTGTTAAAATTGATTATTGAGAGAAACGGTTGCATCAGTTACATCATATTGATGCTCTGACTCGATGCTTTTGGTGGTGCATGAGTACGCATAGCCCGCTGAAGCCCATCTCTTTCAAGAATACCAGGGCTAGAAAAGTGTATTGTGCTTGAGCAGAGCACATAGCAGTAACGCTGATTAAAAGAAAACTGGTTTTGCAGACAGATGTGCTTGGGCATTGGACAGATGTCTACATGCACCCATATTTGTGTCTTTCAGGGCTTTCTGGGCTTTTGCAGCCTGCCTGAAGTAGACACTCATTGAACCTCCTTGATTGCCTTTTTTAATACTGGAGGTAGCAGCTTGTTTGGGATTTTAATGTTACCTTCTTTCTGATAAAATGTACCTTTATTAACATTATCACTGAACTGGACTCATGAGTTCCCTCATGGATCTATTTTACTTCACTGCCCAGTAATCTCACTGTCTTTTAATGCTATATCCATCAGTATTCATGTGAAGCTTGACTATAGATAATCGAACACTTCTGACTCAGACAATTCAATCATCTGAGCTCACCAACAACTCCAAACCCCCTCCCAGTGCATCGCTAGCTTGACATTTCCAGCTGTGAGGAGGCTGGGAGAATTAGGGCGCATGCACAAATCAGTTGCTCTTTCCTTGACCTCAGTCAGCTGAGGCTGCCGCGCCTACATGTGCCGGGCAGAGATAGTCGATATTTCTCTCTCCTGCTCGGAGCTTACTGTAGCAGTGGTTCACACAGCGATAAAAAGCAGAGAAGTGGAACACCCAGAGGTGTTTCTGGTGCACATACATAGGTTTTAGGAGTGGCCTGGGGGATTAATAGTATGCTCTGTGTATCCTGTATGTATGCAGAGAATAGAAATGCTGTATATATTATCTGCCTGAGCCAGGCTGCTCTCAATTATTTTATTATGATTACTGCATAGATGTTGGGCTTATTTTAGAAGCATTTGCTCTTTTATTTGTTGAAATCTCTAAAACCAATAGCAATCAGTAAACAGAATAAAATTGGAGCTGGCTGTCACAGGCATGCTATAAATCTGTCCAAAGACACATAACTCAACAGTCCAACTGCTTTCCTACCCACTCACCCGTGATCAGGCTTGCACTCAACGAGCAGACACAGGGAATATGGCACTCAAATGGTGGGAAAAAGTGATCTAAACTAGTGCTGACTGCACCGCAATGCTCTCCTTTTTTATAAACTTTCTCATAGATTTATTCTGCAAAGTCAGTGCATTGTGTTTTGTTTATCGGGGGATTAGTTTGTTTGTCTTCATTTCAATACTTTCAGAATATTGCTAGCTTTTCCTGTTTCTTTGATATTTGCTCACCAGCTTTAAGGGAATCATGAAGTCATCTGCACACAGGATGGAAATCTGGCTCTGTTTAGTGAACTACATCAGACAAATTTAACTAGAATCTCATATACTTTGTTGCCAAAAGTATTTACTCACCCATCCAAATAATTGAAATCAGGTGTTCAAATCACTTCCATGGCCACAGGTGTATAAAATCAAGCATCTAGGCATGCAGACTGTTTCTACAAACATTTGTGAAAGAATGGGTCGCTCTCAGGAGCTCAGAGAATTCCAGCGTGGTACTGTGATAGGATGCCACCTGTGCAACAAGTCGCGCTGTGAAATTTCCTCGCTCCTAAATATTCCACAGTCAACTGTCAGTGGTATTATAACACAGTGGAAGTGATTGGGAACGACAGCAACTCAGCCACCAAGTGGTAGGCCACCTAAAATGACAGAGCAGGGTCAGTGGATGCTGAGGCGCGTAGTGCGCAGAGGTCGCCAGCTTTCTGCAGAGTCAATGGCTACAGACCTCCAAACCTTATGTGACCTTTAGATTAGCCCAAGAACAGTGCATAGAGCTTCGTGGATGGATTCGTGGAATGGGTTTCCATGGCCGAGCAGCTGCATCCAAGCCATACATCACCAAGTGCAATGCAAAGTGTCAGATGCAGTGGTGTAAAGCACGCCACCACTGGACTCTAGAGCAGTGGAGACATTTTCTCTGGAGTGACAAATCATGCTTCTCCATCTGGCAATCTGATGGACGAGTCTGAGTTTGGCGGTTGCCAGGGGAACGGTACTTGTCTGACTGCATTGTGCCAAGTGTAAATTTTGGTGGAGGGGGGATAATGGTGTGGGGTTGTTTTTCAGGAGCTGGGCTTGGCCCCTTAGTTCCAGTGAAAGGAACTCTGAATGCTTCAGCATACCAAGAGATTTTGGAAAATTCCATGCTATCAACTTTGTGGGAAAAGTTCGGGGATGACCCTTTCCTGTTCCAACATGACTGTGCACCAGTGCACAAAACAAGGTGCATAAAAACATGGATGAGAGAGTTTGGTGTGGATGAACATGACTGGCCTGCACAGAGTCCTGACCTCAACCCAATAGAACACCTTTGGGATGAATTAGAGCGGAGACTGGGAGCCAGGCCTTCTCGTCCACCATCAGTGTGTGACCTCACAAATGCACTTCTGGAAGAATGGTCAAAAATTCCCATAAACACACTCCTAAACTTTGTTGAAAGCCTTCCCAGAAAAATTGAAGCTTTTATAGCTGCAATGAGTGGACTGACATCATATTAAACCCAATGGATTAAGAATGGAATGTCACCTAAGTTCATACGCGTGTCAAGGCAGGTGAGCAAAAACTTTTGGCAATATAGAGTATATTACTGATACATGCGCAGTGATTCAGACTATTCCTACAAAGACAAAGCCAACTAGTTCAGACATTTCCATTTGGAGTTTACATGTTGTCCTCCAGTTTGTTAATCAGGATCTCCACATTTCCAGTTTAATATGACATCAGACTTGTGGAACCGCCCCTGGTGGGCAAGAACGCCTTCGTGCTGCTATGATAGAGAAGTTGATGCCACCCACGTGTTGCAGGCAGTCTTGTTTTTTCTTTTGAATTTTTGTTCAACTGGATGTAAAAACCGATAAGAAGAAAAGCCTGAGTAATTTTTCTGCAAACCCCACATGAGAAAGGAAATTCAAAGAGGAAAAACAAGCACATTAATGCTGTAAGAAGCTCAGCTGTCCCTCTAGAGTACAACAGACAGAAGCAGCAAACAGACTCCTCCTAATCCTGACATCAAATATCGTGTAACTTCATCAAAACATGATGGTGATTTTTCTCTTACAGAGCCAGAACATTGACTGACAGCTGACAGAAATCCTGATATGATCATTAAGCATCATGATCTAGCTAATGTTATTTTATAAGTACTCACATGTGCCAAAAGGATGTTAAATTTCTTCATCTCTAAAACTGCTGCATTACTGACCCAAACACCAAAATGTATTGAACTTAGCATACTTTGTAGATCCACCGGTATGTAAACATTACTGAAGGCAATTTCTAGCTTGGAATTTTCTGATTTTAGCAGTTTGAATAGTGTGATGAGTGATAGTGCCCTCAGGCTGCTTAGTTGCCACATCTACGCCTTACATCAGCCTCAGTTTTGGCCCAAACAGGCCTAAAAGTTCGGTATGGTAAAGTACAGTTCCTTTCAGGAGTGCCCCTTACTTGCTCAATCATGTTACTATCAGCTGTTATCAGAATGTTCCAAGTTTTTTCCTTTCTCCTGTCCCAACTTTTATGGAATAAGTTGAAGGCATCAAATTCAGAGAGTTTGTATATTTCCCAAAAAACCTTCATGTTCATGAATTTGAACATAAGATACCTTGTCTTTGTGCTGTATTCAGTTGAATATACAGTAGGTTAAAAATGATTTGCAAATCACTGTTTTCTGTTTTTGTTCACACATTCCAACTTTTCTGGATTCTGGCTTGTAGATACACCTCACTAAGCAACACTTTCACATAAAGGTGCTATAAAAAAAAGAATTAAGCTTAATAAAAGAGAATGTCAGCTATAGAAATGATAAATTGCACAGCATTGTTGTGGGTGTTTGCTCTGATCGCTGTTATATAAGTCATGACAAAGCTACAGCTTGGGTTTGTTCATGTTGTGATACCTATACCAACAAAAGAGGCGATAATATGTGACAAAGCTTTAGCTGAGAAACCGTGTGACTTCAGTGTGGTGTCACAGTCCGTCATTCTTCATTCTCCTCTGTTCTCCACCACCTGCAGACGTCTTTCATCCCCAAAACATCAGCATCAATTTTTCAGCGCCATAAATCACAGCCGTGGACCTGTCAGACACATCAAGGCACGTTATGCAACGAAAAATCATGTCAGCACGTTTTCAACAAGACAGGAGCGAGTCTGTTTCCGCAGCGCGGGCTTTTACTTTGTCTGTGAGCATAAGTTACAGCAGTATGAATATAAATGAGCCCTATGACTAAGCGCTATCTCACTGTCAGCATACAGTAAACAGCAGATCTCAAAGCAGTGTTGTTCTCATTATTTGGCAGCGTGAATCCACCTCACAGAGAGGGCCAGAGGTCTAGGATGACAAAGTTGAGCAGCTTAAATAGAGAGAGGACTTCTGGTGTCAGAAAAAGCTGAATTAACCCTCTGTTGCATAGTGTTACCCTCCAGCAACGAACCAGTTTGTTTGTCATTACACTCCCCCTATAGTTTCTAGGTGTTCTATTTTAAATATATCACAAGAACTAATTGTTAGCAATGATAAAAGGGGTAGAAGTTGTTGTGATATTTTATAGGGGGGTGGCGCATCCCTTTTTGAAACTAAAACTGCATAGGACACATCACCAGAGAAGGGCAAGTTAGATATTGTTATTCACATGATTAAACTGAAACAAATTCATAAATAAAAATATGTACATATGCATTAATATGTTAGGAAGTCTCTTTTATTGTTTAAGGACATATTGTGATATTTTTTAGTTACCAAAACTTGTTTTTTGGTTTGTTGCCTCAGGGCAACATTATGCAGTTAGGCCATTACTATTAGTGTAGTTTTGCTGAAGCAGTGGATCTCATCTCTGGCCCTGGAGACATCCCACTATGCATGCAAATGATCAGTTTGTTGTAAATCCAGTTGATCAAATAAATCAAGCAAGAAGCAGCAAATAAAGACCAAGACTAAGAAGCACTAAGTAACAATTTTCAGGACATTGTCAGTAGTGATTAGTAATATTATAATGAGTATTGAGTATGAGGTTGATCTCTCAATAAGGACCCCCAAGCTACCAAAAAGTAGAGTGAAATTTTTTTTCTCAAAAAAAATAAAAAATAAAAATAAAAATCATGCAATAGAGGGTTAATTCATGATCTGCAGGTTGACATGGGACTCATTGCCATGGTAACAGGCCATGTGCCACACCACCTTCCATCTCCACCTCCTCCCTCTCTCCCTCCTGTCTTTTTCCCGCTCCCCTCCCACAGCCATCGCTCATCTGAAGGCGATGACACTGGTTTCTTCTTTGTCACCGCCACTGCTGTATGTTATTGAATATTTACCACCACAACACAGCATCAAGGAGACATTTTGCACCAGCTAATTAACAATCACTACGTCTCACTTCCAATCCATCTGTCAGCCGGCACATCTCACTCTTTCTCACCCTCTCTCAGCAGAAACAACAGAGGGGAAACAGGGCCGAGCTGAACCACAGCCCGGCGCTGGATGCTTATTTCCCAACTGGATACTTGAGTGATCACAGCGTGGTTTGTTGCTGATTTGGCCTGCGTGTCTCTAAAGCCTCTAATAAAACCTTCAAAGGGAGCGCTTCTAATTTGAACAGGATGGATCTGATAGGATGTGGTTAACCATGGAAACAGAGGCAGTTAATGTGGGCTTGCAGTAATCACCAGTGATGTTTTAATGTAACGCCGTTCTCACATTGTGTCTCTGGTGGCCAGTGTAAACAAGCATGACAGACATATGGTAGGAATCCCTCTCTTCAATGTATAGACAGCATTTGAAGTGAAGTATGGGACCCAGGGAAGCAGAGGATGCCGCTTTGAAGGCACTGACACTTTGGTCTGCTCCCTGTAGCTCATATATACGGTCTAGTTACATACTGGTCTAGTTACAGCATGTTTGAAAGGAGACAGGTGGACAGAAAATACCAGATTGAAAATTAAATCTACATATTTTTCATACAGACATAATTCCAGCAAAGGGACTTAAAAGATCCAACCAATCTCTGTTATTGCCTGACTTTGATATAATCTCTGCTGGGCGAGGAATCACCTATGGGGCTTCCTGTGTTAGTGATAAAAGACATTAAACCAGCTCTGTTTCTGTGTAATCCCAATCTTATGACCTGTTTGCAATAACTCAATGTGCTTACATGGACTTAAGTATCCAGGTTAGGAGTCTTATCCCAGTTCTAGGCCTATTTCTTATACAGCTGATTGCATAAATATTCACTTCCTTTGAAGTGACTGACCTAATTCAACAGAGGTCCAACCAGTTGGTGCTAGTAGTCTCACAGTTAGTGAAATGGACATCCTCTGAGTGCAGTGACTTTAGTAACTGTAGTTTAAAGACACTCCAGCCACTGGTTAAATAATATTCCTGGCTACCATTACACCATGAAGAAAAAAGAACA
The DNA here is from genome assembly GCF_018320785.1 of Cheilinus undulatus. NCBI lineage: Eukaryota > Metazoa > Chordata > Actinopteri > Labriformes > Labridae > Cheilinus > Cheilinus undulatus. Next base: position 11,494,397 of record NC_054878.1, on the reverse strand, counting down.
CTCCAAGCAACTCAGAAAAAAGGTTTATTGTAAAGTATAAGTCAGGGGATTGATACAAAAAAATCCCCCCAAAAACTCCAAGGTGCTTGGATCAAGTGGACTTCAGATCGGCATACACTGTGCTATTTTAAGCCAACCATACGACAGTCATGGCAGAATGTCAACTCATACTGCGCGACTGAATCACTTATGACGAACGACCACCGCGCGTGATTTATGTGCTCACACTATGAGCTCCAATGGTCCTGCAAGACCTGGGTGACCTCTCTCTCTCTCTCTTTTTTTTTAAAGGGCTGTCAACAGATTTATTTCACACACAAGCAACGATTATTTCATACACAAGCAATGATTAATCAATCTACAACATTTGCAGCAATTGCATAGTTGTGTGAAAAGGGCTCACTCCAAGGAAGCTCTCTCTCTATCCCATACACACAAACAGTATCACCTCTGTGTCAGCTGCAGGTAGGAATATTTCCTGCTTGTTTATTTCCTTTATTATAGTGGGGGTGGGGGCATCACGTCTTTCCTACTGTTGTCATGGTAATTTAGAACATTGTCTGACAGTTTATACAGGAAAAAAGAGTTTCTGCTCTGACTGTGGGAGCGTCTGGAGTCGTGCAACCAAAATATCAAACACGTCAGAAAGACATCACGACAAACGACGCAGATCTGACTGACCCCCAGCTTCCATATACAGCGTATGCGCTACAGAATGCTGGTGAATCGTAATGCGGAGCACTTCGCTCCCTCTCTAGTCTATCAGAGCATTTCCATAGCTGGCGCTCCAGACCGGTGGCACCGCATGCCTGAAGCGGCACTTTGCTCCGCTTTGTTTCAGATACGCTGCAGGACACACTGCCAAACCTCGTAAATTCACTGTCATTCAGAAAGCACCAACCATGGAATTCACAAGCGTAGAACATCCTTCAAAATATAACACAATGCACAGACTCCCAATCATAATTCATCACTATATCAACATTACGTCTCATCCTGCCGCGAAAGCAAAGGGTCACTGAGAGGTCAGTGGGTCACAGAGCTACAGTGGCGCCATTGATGTGGAAAAGTAAACTTTTGGGGATATTTAGCCAAAGAATTTTGCATAAAACCACAGATTCTTTAAGCAAACATTAACCTTTTAACTTCCTAATGTACTCACTCAATGGAGGAAGCAATAATATCATGGACTTATACTGGAAAGGATGATAAATTAACCCCAAAAGGTAAATAGTCCGCTGTTGACATGCTATTCCTGCTTGAACTCGCAGTTCTCCCATGATCTCTTCCTGCTGATCAGGGCTTGTGCACCACGGCGCAGCGCTCTAGACTCACTTCCAGTGGGTGAGGTCGCTTACCTTTCGGTCGAAGCAAACCCGCGGTGCTTCGGTGCGCGGCGCACAGGCTGTATGGAAATTCGGGGTGAAAGTCTGCAACTTCCAAGTGTGTCGTGCAACCCAAAATTCGTGGCTGAATCAGATGAAATTCGCAATTATCAATTATCAGGAAATGGAAGTATGGAGGTATGTGGCTCATGTGTTAATCTCTCTAGATTTACACCATGCAAGAAGGAGTCTACTGAAAGAGGGTACCAAAGCACCGATGAGGAGAAAAAAACATATTAAATCTTGACTAGAGTTCATCAAAAGGCATGTGGGGGACTCCATGGTCAATTGAAAGAAAGTTCTTTGGTCTGATGAGGCCAAAATGGTGCTTTTTTTGGTCATCAGACAAGATGCTATAGTTGGCAGACACCAAACCCTGCACATCACTACGAGCACAACCTTCCCCACTTTGAAGCACGGTAGTAGCAGCATCATGCAGTGGGGATGCTTTTCATCAGCTATACCTTGAAGGCATGTAAAGGTAGATGGTAAAATGAAAGTGGCAAAACACTGGAAAATCCTGGAGGACAATCTTAATCAGTCTGCAAGAGAACTACAGCTTAGTAGAAGATTTATTGTGCAAGGCTGGACTTGAAAAGGTCTGTTCACACCCAGTCCCAGCGCAACCTGACAGAGAAGTTTTCATCTGCTAGATGACGTTAGGTCTGCAGGACTGACTAATTTGTGATATTTATCACTTCCACGCCAGGTAAATTGGTTAAATGGTAGAAAATAATCCCTTTTTTGTTGAGAGTAGACATCGTATTCAATTTATGCAGAAATTTTCTGGTGATAATTGCGGCTTAGAGATCTCATGCGGAACTGTTAAGCACTAACTTTCCTCTGCTCCCATTCATTCCTAGTGGCTGCCCCACATTGAACATTTGGGATCACATGAGTACAAACGACCGATATTGAAATTAGGAGTCATTGTTTAATTTACCAGTTGCAAAAATGTTTTATTATGACTCTTTAGCATCTCATATACACACGTGTTTATAATAATGTCTGTTCCAAACAGATAGAGGAAGGAGCGAGATGGCAATGCCACCTGGTCCATAAGAGGTTTCCTTTACATCTTGACCTGAGGACTCATGACGGCCTCACAGCCCTGCACAAACACTGACACCCATAAAATGGCGTACGTAAGAAAAACGGCAAAAACTATAGAGCTGGATCCCTGCAGACACTTACCTGGTATAAATGACAATATGAGCCAAACTGTGACCTCACCATAACACCCCTTCAGATTACTGCATCTTATTTACACTAGCGCCTGTGATTTTTTTTTTCAACACAACCACAGTGAGTTTGACATCTAAGAAAAATGAGACCACAGTGGCTTATTGAAGGCTTAATATTAAATGCCAGCAGCAGCTTACAGATATGATGTATCCACCTCATTTCCAGCTATGGGAGATGAGACCGACAGAAGATATTAAACATGTCATCACCTCTGACTGGTGTCAGCATCACTGCAACCATGTAGGACAAGGGCAAGAGCAATGGGAGAAGATACATGTTAGTGAAGTAGCACTCTACAGTCTATTCACCACAGACTTGAATGGATCAGGATTTTAATTCTTTCTCAATTTCTCTTAAATCTGTCATTACCAAATGCAAAAACTCAGCCTCTTCCTCACTCCAGCAGTAAGACCTGCTCATTGCTGCTGCCATGTTTGTTTAGTTGATGCATCACTCAGCTGAAGCCACTCCTGTGCAGGTAGTCTGCAGCTGTCAGAAAACGGAGTGAGTCATGAACGTGCCACAGCATCATGTTTTATTTCAATTCTCCAGGTAGCAAAATCAGGTTTCTAAAAATCAAGAAAAAAAAGCTTTGTGCACCCAGGATATAAATACATGCCCAATCACAAAACTGCATAAAACAGATCAAAAACAGGATACTTAAGTTCATGTGAATGCACTTATTGCCTTTTATCTTCAAATAGTTGAAATGCCTCTAGGAATAGACACTAATTGCTCTCTAATTCTGGTGAAACTGGTGCTTTGTGTTAAACTACTTCAACCCAGACGCCCCTCTCCCCAGCAATGTTTTCCAGTTCCTCCTGAAGTATTCCGAGGTGCTCCCATGCCAGATGGGAGGCATAATGCTAAACCCCAAAAACCGGCCCCGTATCATTATCCCTACTTCATTAAACTTCACAGTTGGCACAACGCAGTCAGGCAGGTAATCAGGCAGGCTCTCTCAGTATCCGCCAAACCCAGACTCAACCATCTGACTGCCAAACAAAAAAGCAAGATTTGTCACTCCACAGAACAACTTTCTAATAATTTCACTGACAGCTGACTGGAACATCCAGCAGGGGTGAAATTTCACAAAGTGTGTTATTTCAAAGGTGGCATCCATCACGTTTAAAGTCAATGAGCTCTTCAGAACGACCCATTTTGTAACACAAATGTTTGCAAATGGAGACTGCATGGCTAAGTGCTTGGCTTTATACACCTGTGGCAACAGATCTGATTGAAACACCTGAATTGGATGATTAACAGGGGTGGACCTAACCTTGCAAAGCAGATGGATATGGACGTTTCCGAGCCAGTTTTATAAGACCTTGACGACATTTCTTTGTTAAAAGAAGAAAAAAAACAGTAATGAGTTGTTTGTCTACATGTCTACAGTCGCCATGGTTCACATGAAGTTCTCTATGGAGTTTAGTCCTCCCTAGGGGCACACCTCGGTAGCGGCTAGGCCATGTGTTTGGTTGCTCTGATTGGCCCGTAAAGATGTGACAGCCAGAATGTTCATCCAATCACCCTCCAAGTTTTTTTCAAATGCTCTGCCCTTTCCCAAATGCTGTCTATGAGAGGTTTATCAGATGGATGTGTCAGGTTAGGGTGAACCATTTTTCTCAGTTGACCTTTCAAACAGTAGTAGAATGGTACTGAGGCTGACTGGCTTTTTAAACACAGTTCATGATGGTGTTTGGGCATGATAGCTCTCATAAAGCTTGGAAACCTCTTATATAAGGAGGATCTGCTCATAACCTTGACTAACCCTCATTAATATCAGTCAGGCTTAAAGAGTGTAAAGGTCATAGAATCTGAAATATATTTACATTTAGAATAAATATGTTAAGAAGGATCAGGTAGAGTGGAGATTTAATGAATTAATACTTAGAATTTATTCCAGCCTTTAAGAAACACATTTACATACTAGTACATTGGAATGCATAAAGAAGTTAAAAAGAAGGCTAAAGTAAAATAATCAAGCAGCAGAGGTCACAATATTAAGACACCAGTCTTAACTTTAACTTTTAGCTGGAAGGGAAACAAGCATGGTTCCCAAAATGTTAGTACTGTCATGAGATTTATCAGTAAGACGGCCTTATACCTGCATTTGATGTTACAGCTAATCAGGGCGAAGCAGACTGCTAATTCTCCTGCAGTGTACACTGGAACGAGAGCAGAGATCCAGTCAAATAGCTTAATCGAGCTATCGCTACCCTCCCTTTAGCATGCTCCCTTTGGACGCATTTAGGAACACACAGTCTGACTATCTTCAAACTGATTCAGCAGCATTTCAAATAGATCTCTAAATCTCTTGAACCCCGACTTATGCAGCTTCAAAAGCCTTATTACACAAAGCCATAAAAACACAACCCTGTCAGTGAAGAGAAACTTGGACACAAGGTTCAAAATTACTGCAAACAATAAGGTGATCCCATAAAAATGTTTGCAGATATATAGCCTTCTGCTTTGCCCCAAGACCCTCCCTGTGGCTGCTGTTGACTCACAGGATATTCATCGGCTGTAACTAAACCCCCATTTGCAGCAAAAGCACACAGAGAGAGCAGCTTTATAAATACTGTGCCACAAATCCAGCCACAAGTAAGCCCAATTGATTCCAGATTACATTTACCAAAGGATCCTTTCAGGTCCATCGACAGATCGACTCGGTGCAAGCACACCCACTTCTGGGAAGCTCCAGGAAATGCTGCAGTGCTGCTGATGTTGTACTCGGGAAAAAGTGACACTATGAAAGCACCAGATTTCAATATACATCTAAAAATAACTCCTTTCTTCCCAATACCTGCAGTTAAAAGTCTAAAAATGGAAGAAAACAGCAGTATGCTCTGCAACTGTATCAGTCAAATTTTTATTTTCATAGCAAGAAATTTCAACAAATGTTATCTCAAGACAAAAACTTAACAAATATAGCAGTGGCACCTTGCACCAGCTATGTGCACGCTTTGTTTTAAGTAGACATGTCTGACTACATGGTGATACCATGTGAATCATTATAGCCAACATGAAGATTCTGGAAGGAAGAGGGGTGGAAATAATGCTGTATTTATTGCATTGTATGTCCAAATGGTGGATGATAGATGATAGATGCGAATGCTAATGGAACATTGTTTTCTAAATGGTTGCTTATTATGCATATATTCCTTAAAGCCTCCAGTCTAATTAAGCTTACCCTCTGCCTACATTGGGATGATCTCAACTTATGCAACATCTTGCATAGAAAACCCAGGTCAGACCAAAGATTTGCAGTGAGATGAGCTGAAACTGCTATGCAACATTCAGGACGCCTATTTGTTCACACCACTGCAACTGGAGGACGACAACTCTCACAGTCACTCAATTTGAATCTGAAGGACATTGAAGAACTTATCTGCCCCAAAGACAATAGAGCCTTGCTCTCATCAGAACCTTGATTTTTGCTGCCAACGACTTAACAGTCGCTGGAAGAAATCAAGGAAGAAACATTAATGGACTACCATCTGCTTACTTCGGTATCTAGTTGAACAGACTCTAATCACCCCAGTAATCACAATCAAGATGCTTAATCTGGGCAGAAAAAGCTGTAGGAAACATTTTCATGTGCTACACTGAAAGCTGCATTTGTCATCCTGTTGTCTCTGCTTATGTGCTGTTGACGTACTTTTCTGTGTCCGTTTATATCCAATACAGTGCCTTCACTTACACAAACACCAGTGTGAGTGGTGATGTTACCATACTGAGTTTGTAGCTGAGAACTGAGAAAGTTTCTTTCTTTGCCACACAGCTCCATTCTTTTTTTCCATCTTTAAATCTCATGTAACCACATGTGATTTGTCCATATTGCCTACTTTGGGGTCAGGACTGCTAAGCAGGCCTCCCTTATTCTGAAGGTAGTCTCTGAAAAACCCCGCTCTGTAGGGGCGTTGTCATCTTGAAGGATAGAGTTTAGTCCCAGACAGTGGAGATACAGGATTTTCAGAGGTTGCAGAATCTCATCTTAATATCTCTCTGCATTGAGATTGCCTCCAATGATGGCAAGCCTCATTTTTCTAGTGAGAGAGATGCCACTCCACAGCATCACATTGCCTTATTGGTGCAGCAGTCAGCATAGCATTCTCCGTTTCTTCTCCACACTTTGACACTAATATCCAACTGCATAGGCAGAATCTGGACTCATGGCTGAACATAACATTCCTCCACATGTTCAGGCTCAAGTACAAGTGTTGCTGACACCAACCCAAGCAGGCCTGATGGTGACGGGCAGTCACAGCAAGCCTCCTGGCAGCCCTATGAAACTGGAGATTGGTTGCGTGTGGTTTGTTCTGGATTATCTGGACAGAGAGCCATCAGCCATATCGTCCTACAAATCTTGGCTGCAAATCTGTAGAAGACAGCCTCTGGTTCCTGAGCGACAAGGTGTGGAAACTGACTTTTTGGGGTGCCGACTTCCTTGGACGCCCACTTTATAGGCTGTCTTTGACATCCTCCGGTACATAGAATCTGACCATTAGTTTGGAGATCGTACTAGGGCTCACTCAAAAAAATGATGCAACCTGGTTTTGCAGAACACCAGCTTTAAGTTGCCTTATTGTATGAGCCCTAACCAGATCAGTAAAACATGGCATAGTGATGCTTGGAGCAGACACCCACTGACCACTGTAGCAGGGCCTATGTTCACATTCAGGTGCCTGATTGGCAGCACCTGGGGGTACCAGAAGCTCAAAGCGAGTCAATAGCAACAGCAAAATAAGCTGTTTGGCATTAGCAGAGAAGAGTTGGCAAATTTTTCATGGTCAGCTCTGCTGCTCATCCTACAATTGCTTTTTCTTTACAGATGTTGCACCATTTAAAAGGTATATAAACATGCTTTCCAAAGGTATAACATTTATTGCCGAGAATCATTAATCCACCTAACACAAATTCCCTTACTTTTTGTGTTGAGTTATATTTACCTACATAAATAAATTATATTATATAACAAACTTTTGTGATAGCTAATATATATATTTTAAATGGACCAAACATTTATCCACACTTGGCACAAGAGGGCAAAGTAAACCTCTGTTAAATGGGCAAAAACTTTGAAAAGAAGCAGACTTTTGGACATATAGATGGTCCAGAAAAGCAGGAGAAGGGCAGAAAGTGTGAGATCGATGAAGAAAAATAGACAGGAAAACAGAGAGGAAGACAACTTAGTTATGCTTCCAATGCCAATAAAACAGAGCACATATGTCTCATATTAGTAAAACTAGAACTACAGCCTGGTGTTATGTACCTTTGTGAAGTTTTCGATTGCTGTGCAGTGTTATGAGCAAGGGCTGACAATGAGGTCTACTGATTTTACCTTTGGCCTTCAAAATATAATCAGCTCACCCTTGAGTGAGGGGAACATCCATGCAAAGATTAATGAAGCTTGGTCAAAGCCTTCTTGAGATATGTTTGCAGGAATTGCCCGGATATATAGACAAACAACCTGAAAACTGCTGCCTATATAGTGATGATGTAAATACTCATAACAATGATGCAAATGATTGTTGCAGGTGGATTATAGCAGGTCTGTGGTAGTCAGGAGTCTGCACCAATCCACCATAGTCTGTCTGAGTTTGCAGTGGAAGATAAACACCTGTCTCATGCAATTTTTTTCATAATTTCTCTCTCAAGTCTTAAAGGCAACTCTAACACCAGAAGAGACAGCACTAAGTGAGTAAGAGAGTCCTCTGGCCCTCCTGCTCAACAGCAGGCTTATGGGAAAATCTCAGGGGGCCTGCATGTTATTTAACAAGCACTCAGCTTGACCAGAGAGGAAGGGAGGAAGGATGGATGAAGAGAGAGAGAGTGGAGTGAGTCAGAGAGAGGAGCATTTGTACTGTCAGCCAGTGAAAGCACGCAGGCGGCCAGCTTAGCGCTCCCGTCAAGCTTGCTCCAAGACACAATGAAACTTTAATGAAGTTATGCTGCTGCAGCACGGTAATGCACAGTCTCAGGGGCCCGGCAGATAGGGATTGGCTGGAGCGCGCCCTAAAGGTGCACGTTTCAACTGTCACTCAGCTAACGCGATGAAACAGCAAAGAAGTGAGCCGTGGTCGCAAGGTTTAAACGTGTTGCTTTTGGCAGCCCCCGTAGTCCACATTTTGTTTCCAGGTGAAGCCGGTGATGAGAGATGGTGTCATGTCTGATTTGTCCACGTCTTGATAGAAATGATGAGCTTGTCAGGGGCTAGATTAATAATTTAGTGAGGGAGAGAGGGGGAAGGACATTGTACTGTTAACCTCTGTGTTTCTGGAAAGACCCAGCAGCTGTGAGTCAGACCTTTAACTAAGAGGTAGGCACAAGAGCAGGTAATAAGAAAAGAGAAAGAAAGGAAGAGGGGGATGTTTAGGAAAGTTCAAAGTTTCTTGGCAAGTGGCTCCTTTTTGGGGTACTGATTGTGCTTGTAGATAGGAAAATAGCCCAATTTGTCAGGCTGGAATGCTAATGGATCTTTTATTGATTCTTTAATCTCTCTCCTCATTTTGTTTAAATTAGGAAAGAGCAAAAGAGCATTTACATCATCTTTCACTAACTGTCACTGTCACTTATTTAAATGATGGACAAGCCTGAAAGCAGATGATTATCAAAGTCAAAAACTGATTGTGTCAGTTTTTTAAATAAACATGCCCAGATAAAAGGACAATCGCTCAGTGAGAGTTAAATGGCAGATCGCACAGTCAACTAAACACAAAGACGAGAGACAAGGATGTCTAGATTTATTTTAAAGTGCAAGATAGTCTTGCTGCAGATCTCCACTGTCACGCCCTTTGTGAATCTTACGCCATTACACAACAGCTGATGCCAATATTGGGAAGTGTCAAGTGTCATTTGATGATGCTGATGATCCTTGCAGAATGGTAGCTGTCCTTGTGGGGGCTTGTGACTTGCTGAGTGAGGAGGCTGAAATGTTGGGAATGCACGTCTCTTGGGCCAAAACAAAGATCCAGGTGTTTTGGGATGCCTTGGGTGCTGCCATCAAATCTGTCTCTGAATAATGAGAGAATGGAAGTTGTCAAGCATTTCACCTACCTTGGCAGCGTAATCTATAGATCCACTGACTGCCAGGCTGAAATCAACCACAGACTTGTGCTCGCAGGTGAGACAATGGGTTCACAGGGCAAGACAGTGTGCCACTGCTGGTATCTGAGGTATGCGGATCTAAGTTCAAATTCATCAACGGTGTATTCTCTGTGTGATGACATGTGATGTATCTGTGCTTAGGCCTGGATGCGTTGAACAGTGTGAGTGCAGGCTAAAGGGGGTAGAGGGGACAGGGGCCTAGTGTGAGTGCAGTCTAATCCGTCACTCATATGCCCAGTACACACACCCCGTCATCTGCCCCGTAAAGGGGCTCAGACTGTTAAAGTACAAACTGTTTATAATTCAGCTGTTATTTAGCAGTTTGTATTCCTGAAAACTAGAAAAAAAAATACAGACATCAAAAAATTATAAATTTAATGGGAAGCAAACCGAGGTCCCCTGAGTGACAATCATGTATTTTACCACTGAGTTAATGGATTAGCTGATGACATTGGCGTCGTTTACAAATGAAGTGAAGATGACACCTGAAGTGGCTGGAAAAAAAAATATAATGTGTACAAAACAACAAAACATCCACTACTGCACTGTTAGACTTAATAAAGCATCAATGATTCAGTCAAACTGATGCAAAAACGATACTCTGCTGGTTTCCTTAAATTTCCCAGAAATGAGCTGAACAACAATTTTCGGAGCATCTGGAGTGACTGAGCTGTCACTCAAAAACTTGTTGGCCAATAGGAATACACCCCACAAAAAATGGGAACTGCAGCTGTGCATTTCCAGATGTATTGAGCTCTTTGCCAGGCCTGATCCAGCTAACCACATACTGGGTTCTAGGACCCAGCTGACTGGTCCAGATGCTGGGGCCACAGTTAGCATCATGGAGGGGGTGCCTGGAGAGATGTGGTAGGGGCCTTGACGATGGCCATTAGGAGGCCAGAGCAGTACAGGAACAAGGTTGATGCTGATGATGAAGTGCCAAACTGGCATATGCTCCCATACTTGACCTGACCTGCTTCAGTGTTCCTTTTGGCAGCTAATTAAAATCTAGTCATAGTCTTTTGATTAAGATTATCTCTAGTTTAACTTGAATTTTAGCCATTAAAATGACCTAACATGTTAGTCTCAATATTTATGCTAACATGTGAGGTCAAAATTAAAATATATCATGGATATTGAATGTCAAACAGTTCCACTTTCAGTCTTGTTTGAGTCTCCTTGACAAAAACCCAACTTACTTTTTGTCTGGGTTTGGTAAGAGCCGGAACATCACTTGGGTTGTCTAGTAGAAACCTCCCTTTAAGTGCGTTTTATTTGACAAGTCCATGATAGGGGAGGTCGGGCAGTGATAGAGGGGTCTGACTGCAGACCTTAGATCTCAAACATCCCCTCTTGCAGACCTCGACTTTGAGATGCCTAGTCAGAAGGGAACTGACATTATTTGCCAGCACAACATTTTAGAAGATTTTTTTTAAATTCTTTATACATCAACAAAGGCAAACAGTTGCAGTCATGAAATAACCACATTACAAACATACAGACTAAACATGATTCCATGAATAAAGCTGAATAAAAGTAAATTATGCATAGACATGTTAAGTCTACCTGTCTACTGGAGCTTTAGCAAATGTAGTCAAAGCTAATGTAGCCACATTAGCTACACAGGCAATGTAGTTATGTAGCTACATGAGCTTTAGCAAAAGTAAAGTAGCTAAAATAGCTTTGTTAGCTTCAGCCTTAGCTACGTTTGCTGTGTTAGAATGTTTTTATGTGGGACAAAGTTTTTCCTGTAAGCAGACGGTTTACTCTGCTTCATTAAATGTTTTGTAATCAGATTGTAGAGATCAGGTTTTTGACTTTAAACGTTTGGTATCTAACACCACTCTGCACATGTTATCACTGCCATGGTTGTGTTTGCTGTGCTTCCTCCTTCAGTCGTCTTGCTACTGTATTGGCAATACTTGCAATCCACAGAGTGTTTGCTCAGCTGCCCTTCCCTCTACCCCCTCACAATAGGATTTCTGATTGTGAATACTGAGCATTTGATATTCTTTTAAATCTAAGCATCTCTGATTGTCTTCCAAAGTAGATGGGGGAGTGTATAATTACTCCTAACACACCTCACACCACAGGACAATCTGTCAAGATAATCTTTAAAACCATCAGATAACAGGCCCTTTGCCAAATTTGGATGGAAGTGGGGAATTTTCCCAGAATCAGCTTGATGGTGTTGTAGTGCACCCCACTTGAATGTGCACATGCTGTCCCAGAGCATGGAGCTTATCACTAAGAGAGTCTCTGTGAAAGACTTTTATCACATTTATCTTTTTATTCCCATGTTTTATATTGGGGTCAGTCTGCACCCTGCTGTCCTTGAGCATTTTTGGAGCTTGTTACTGCTTGTTACTGTTTATGAGAGACTAATATGCTTCTGTTGTTATCAGAATAAACCGGATGTTGGTGCCAAAGTGAAAGTTTATGCGGGGTTCAGCATACAACAGAAGAGAAAGTACACAACAGCTACAGAAACACAACTGAAAAACGCAACATTAATAAGACGAGGACCTAAAAGACGGTAAGACTTTACATCCATCAAACAATCCAGCTGTTTTTCACTAGTGTACATCTCTAAACGCTCTGACTGTAGGCTCAAACCTTCCTCATCAGCTCTTTCCTCCTCTCCATTAGGCCTCTTTTGTTTCACCTGTCCTCCACTCCTCAGCTCTGTCCATTTATTTCTTCTGTTGAAGTACCCCTGGCTTTTTTCTCAGAGGTCACCTCTTGATCTGTTTGTAAGGGTCGACTAAGCATTGATCCATCCCCCTCCTTCTTCTCCCTCTCTTTTTTCTTCACTCTTCTTCATCAGTCCCTCTGGGCCTAGGGAAGATTGTCAGTCAGCTCACAGCCCGCTCTGAACTCACACAATCGCCTTGAATCTCAAGGCTCTGATCTCTGGCCAGAACTCAGGGCAAATGAGCTTCGACGCTTGACACAAAGTCTTACATGAACACTTGTTGGAATAAAAGGCTTGGATGGTCATTTCTTCAAGGTTTTGTCCTGCTGAGATGAGGCTTTGTAGATTTTCCAACTGTAATTCTTGTTCTTTTTTCAGCTTTGATCATAATGAGGAATAAACTGCTGGATTTTCCCACAGGAAACGGGTGACTGACATTTTCAGGGCCTTCTTTAGGTCTGTGAGAAAAAATGTATATCAACAGTCTTTATGAACCACTGGATATCCTGTGAATGAGGCCCCTAAACACACTCATCATTACAGGCTTCTGTACAATCACTCCAACTAAATTTCATGACTCATTTCACAGCCACTTTGCTTGGCATCTTTTAAGCAGAAGTCAAAATAAGCAGATTTATTTGACAAGTCAGAGCTCAGGCACTTCTCACAGAGTGATACATCAAATTACACTCTTGTCAACAGTACTTGACACACTGTAAACTGGATAAAACACACCAGTAAAAGTGAGACTAGAAGGTCAATTTATCCCACATGATACAGCAAACATTCTGCAGCAGACTAACAGCTGACAAAAAAGATGCAACCAGAAATGCTCATCTCTGCACACAGGGCACTACTGTATGTGATAAAATCGGTCAGAGTATACGTTCAAAGTTTGAACAGTTAGGGCCCAAAAATCGAGTTCACCACAATGCATGTGGGAGACTCCGTGGTCAAGTGGAAGAAAGTTTTGTGATCTGATCTGAGAAATTGTGCTTTTTGGCCATCTGACAAGATGCCACCAAACACTGCACATCACAACAAACACACCATCCCCACTGTGAAGCATGGTGATGGTAGCATCATGCTGTGGGGATGCTTCTTGCAGCCAGCCCTGGACTTTAAAAGGGCTGTTTACGTCTGATCCCAGACAACCTGACGGAGCTTGAGCAGTTTTGCAAAGTGGAATGGAGTAAAATTGCAGCGTTCAGGAGGCCTGATTGAGACCTGTCCACACAGACTCAGTGCTGTGATTGCAGCTAAATGTGCATCTGCTAAATACAGGCAGAGTTGAAGCAGTTGGACCAGTTAAGGCCTAATAATCAGAGTCACAAATCAGGCTGAGACGACAGTAGAAAACTCACAATAAGTTTACTGGAATGAAACAAGATAAAGAACACACAATGGTCTAACATGAGGCTGAAAAAACAGGTCATGATGCTGGTATGATGCTGATGCCTCTAATAAAGTGCAGGCTGTTAACACCATGATGGGGAGGGCTGGGTTCTAGGCTGGAAACCATGGTGGTCTAAGCCAGTGGTTCTTAAATGGTGTGAAGAGGCACAGTGCTATGAAGCAACAGGTGAAGTTGTACAATCATGCATTATAATTACAGCTACACATCAACCAAAGATACTGTAATACATAGTACAGAGGATATTTTGCATGGGTATTAACCCTTAGAGCTCACAGCTATTTTTTTCCACCATTATGTCTCGTCTGGACTTTTTTTTTCTTAAAAAGCTTGTAAATCATCAACGCTGTGGTGCACAGTCAAGCTCTATACATCCCCTTTTTCAGGACAACCTGGGCTTTAAGAATATATCTCCTACAGTAATGTCTCTTGAATTTCGAAAAAGATACAGGACTCTAAAGACAAAAGGAAAAAAAACAAATCGGAATTTGAAACTCATAGATTTTTATTGATAATTCACAGTAAACAACAAGCTTTTTCTTTGCACAGACTTGTTCTCCCATCTCTTGGGGACAAAACAGCGAAAAAATAAATGACTAATGGTTTTCAAAATATCTACTTATGTACAAAAAAAGTTCATGCCCTTTTTTGCAGTTAGATTCATTTGTGCCACTCCTTTAAGCAGTAGAGATGCAACATCTTGCTATTGGAGGACAGCCCCTCCCACAATGCATTACATGTAAACATTGCCCTCAACAAACATGGCACTACCTGCCGAAAAAGCCAAATTAAGTTATTGAAAATGTTAAAAATGGAAAAAAAAAAAAAAAAAAAAAAAAAAAGCTTATTATCGGATCAAACAACGTGGATTTAATCTTTAAAGACCCCCAAAAGTCACCGAAGTTCCGGACTCACTAGAACGGCACTCTTTAGGGCTACAGACACATTGTGGGTAGAAAATGAACGGCAAAATGGTCAGCTTTCAGAGGAAAAAAAGAGCAAGCGTCTATGATGTACTTGTATTCTTGTATACGACAACGCTGTCCTCAGAGACCCAAGGGAAGTCAGCCAGGTTCTGGGCTCACTAGAAAATGTTTTGTAAGAGCTACGAATGCATGAAGAAAATATTTCGAAAGGCACAACAGACAACTTTCACAGGAAAAAACAAGTTAGTGCCTATGCGTTACAGTTTGGAAATTATCAAGCAATTTACAAAGGGGACAAATGGGATCCATGCTGCATGAGTTCTAAGGGGTTATATGGTGTGTCCTTAGATTTAGGCTTTACATTCACTGGGCCTTTTGTAAATAAAGTCTGAAAACCGCCAGTGATTTTCAAACATTTTTTGCCCAAGGCACATCTGAGATCAACCCACGACCTCAAGGCACACCATCCCCATATCAATGCAAAATAATAGTATTGCAATATTTTTAGTTAATGTGTTGTTTTAGTAAGATCCTAAGGCTGTTTAAATTCACACCATTTTTTGAACAACTGAATTACACAAATACATGCTAAATTTATATTTCAGCAAAATCATCCTCACTCACAGCTGTTGATTATGCAATCTTTTCTCCCATATCTAAAACTTTATGTACCTGTTATAGGCCATTTTTACACCAAATTATCTAAAAACCTGCATATGAAACAAAGGTGCAGCAAGAAAATACCAGAAATACTACAGAAAATGTTAGTTTTCTTAGAGGTTTATCAATTTGTTTATAGTCATAGTAATCATGCATGGTTGTACAGATTCCCAAGGCACGCCTAGACTCTGCTGTGCCTTGCCTCACCATTTGAGAACCGCCGGTCTAAGCTACTACAAAAAAATTAGTGGCACATCAAATTTTGATACCAGATTTTT
Source organism: Cheilinus undulatus (assembly GCF_018320785.1). Lineage (NCBI taxonomy): Eukaryota > Metazoa > Chordata > Actinopteri > Labriformes > Labridae > Cheilinus > Cheilinus undulatus. The sequence continues at coordinate 11,478,684 of NC_054878.1, read as the reverse complement.
TTTTTACATTACCAGAGGCTGTGAGAGATGTGCACTTTTGAGGGCACACCTGAAGGTTAATAACATTACAGCAGTGCTTTGAAGGCTGTTCTAATTCAAGGGCTTCTTCCACTATAGCAGACACATGTGTCCTTCTTTCCCAGGCAAATAAGGGATCCTTGCAGCTCGACATATCCCAAGAATCTTTGTGCATCAAAATGAGCAGGAAAACTGAAAGTATCTGAGTTATTCATTTTACAATGTGGTTTAATGGTTTATCTGATTAAAAAAAATAAATAACAAGTGGATATGTAATTTTCTTGACAGAATATAATTTAGACAAATAAGATTTTCTTTAATTTTACAGAGATCTATTATTCTCTTTCTGTCTTTAAAATTTGTCTTAATGTTATATGAGGGACATTTCTTTAGTGAAGCATCTCAAGGTCCATATAACAGCAGTTTGTTTCTAACTAAATGTTGCCGAGGGGTTTCAGAGATTCTGTAAAGACAAATGATGTATTTAGAGTCGCTTTATTCCACAGCTGCATTCATATCGAACAAATAAAGAAAAAAATAATCCAAGCTGAGACAATGACAGGCTCTCTGGCAGCAGTACAGCTAGATTACACAAACTCTATATTGTTTCATTTTGTTGAAACCTAATTGCAGTGTAATGGCAGGAAGACAGAGCCAAGATGAATTAATCATATAAAGAAATACAACAGCATTTTAAAAAGTGGTCAGGCTGTTGCCATGGATCCCACATCTCATTTGAGCGAGAGAGGCATTCATCATGGACAGCTGACAATTGTAAAGAGACTCTGCAGAAAAACACTACATATTTACAGCACTGTAGTCATGTATGATCAGCTTTGGCCTTTCTTTGTGAGTTTTTCTGCTTGTTGAAGGCGGGTAATGCACACTGAGGTGTCATTTAAAGATAGATGAGGGGTTAATTTAACTGAAGCCATGGATTTAACTCCACATATTTGTGTTGAGGGTATACGATGAATACATGCCAGGTAACTGGGATGCCTTCTGCTGCTGTCAGGATAGTGGGAATAAAAAAATTAGTGAGCAGATTTTTGTTAATTAATACACACAAAGATGACACTGTTGTCACCAAACTGGGCAGCCTGGGTTCAAGTCAGACCTGTGGCTTCTTTCCTGCATGTCATTCCCAACTTCCACTCCTCAAGGTTTCCCACTCTATCCACCGTCCTGTCTCAAATAAGCAAAGTACCCTAAAAAACATCCAAACAAAATTACTTCTGATTTGTGTTTCTTGCTCTTCTTTTGCTGTAGCTGGGCAATGGCCTTGACCTTGCAAAGCAGATGGATACGCCCATTTCCTTGTTTCTCACTGGCGAATCCATCTTGCAAAGCTCCCCTCTGAACCGCTTGGGCCCGGTTAGAAACTGACAGGACCAATCAGCGATGAGGGGCAGTACTTTCAGGCGCGGCCGAATTGTGACATAAGTAAGCAGCGATAAATGGCCGGTGCAGTTATGGCAGGAGAACTTAGCGTGGATGCTGCTAAAGCGCCAGTTTTATCAGAACTTGACAGCATTTCTTTGTTAAAAGAAGAACAAAGAACAGCAGTGAGTTGTTTTCTTTTCGAAAACAAAAGTCTTGTACTGACATGTCTACAGTCGCCATGGTTCGCGTCATTCCTTGGCAGCTGCGCACGCGCACCTCAGTCGCGGCTATGTCACGTGTTTTGTCCTGACTGGCCTGTAAAGATGTGACGGACAGAACATTCATCCAATCGCACTCTGAATTTTTTTCAAATCCTCTGTCCTTTTCCAAACGCTTAGTATTGAACGTTTTCCAGATGGATGTGTGAAAGAAATCCATCTGGCGTGTCAGGTTACAATGGCACTGCCCTACATGAAAAATGTTCTTCCATCTGAGCGCTGTCAGTCCATTTACAGCATCAGACCTGATTACGCTACATTTTTAGTACGGTAAAAAAAAGTTATAAGCTTAGTTTTAAAGAATACTTTCATATCTGCAGGTTTTCCGTGCCCCCTCAGGATGTGCCAGACTTCAGTGTTGAAATCCTAACCTTTGTTTTTGTCCACCATCTCCCCTGACCGGCTTCCTTTGACATCTCTGTGACTCAGAAGTAGCACTTCACTCCCTCTGAAAACGTCGCCTTGGTGCATAATTCATGGTCTGGCTTTTCCTGGAAGTTGAATCACTGCCTGTTTAGTATCATTTAAGGACACAGAGAAGAAAAACTCAGCTCCATTCATGTGAAGATGTTGAAGATTTTAATCACAACATTCATGGTGAAGAGTTGAGGAATGGTCTGTTCCTTTCCTATTTTAGATCATCTCCTCTTGAGCGTGAGTCATATGTGATTTTCTCCAAGTGCTGTTTTGAATCTGACGTAAATGCTAAGTGATGCATTTATAGTCGAGTTATCCTACCAGCATCATGTTTGCACCCGTCCTATTGGTGACGCATGGTGGATGGCATGGCTTCACATTTTGGTCTGTCACACGTTTCTCGCCCGCCTGCATCAGTTTGATATTTCGATGACTCATTGTGAACTGGACAACACCTCAGTGGGAGGAGAGAGGCAGTGAATTTAGCCTGTGTAGACAGTGATGCTTGTTCTCCTCTCTATATATGTTTGTTTGTCAAGAAAAAGTGAGACAGCCCGCTCCAACGGCAGAGTGAGGCCAGCTCCCAGTGAGCCCATGATTTATATTTCCATCCCTGAACAGCAGAGTCCAAACCTCATTACCATGTGTGTGCTACTACGAATGTGAAACTAATTACTGACTTTCCCAAATGTCCCCTTCAGCCTGTGGGCCACGCACAATTTTCATTGACATTATTACTTTTAGTTTTAATTGATGCAACAGTCATCCTGTTTGCTCAGTGTTCCCTTGGGGACAGCAGCACTAACACGCCAATTATACTGAATCATAACTCTTCAAAGACACAGGACATGCAGATAATCAGACTGGCATGCTGTTTATGGTTAAATTAACTCTTTATAGTGCTCTCCTGTGATCCTGCCATCAGTAATCCTCCTTTTAAAATGTGCAACCAGAGTTGACAATGCAGACGGTGGTTATTTGGCCAGCTATTTCAGATAAAAGCTCAGCCCCGTTTCTAACTACATCCCGATCCAAATTATTTTGCAAATTGGATTTTAGTGTCATAAACATACAATTTTCTGTTTTTCAATAAAACTCATGGATGGTTTTGTGTCTCAGGGCTCTCTGGATCACTGAAATCAATATCAGACACCTGTGACAATTAGTTTGCCAGGTGAGCCCAATTAAAGGAAAATGACTTAAGAAGGACGTTCCACATTATTAAGCAGGCCACAGGTTTCAACCAGTATGGGAAAGAAAAATGATCTCTCTGCTGCTGAAAAGCATCATAAAGTGCAATGCCTTGGACAAGGTATGAAAACATTAGATATTTCAGGGAAAATTAGGCTTGTGAACAAATTTGTGGCTGATTCAGAGCACAGACGGGTTCATGCAGATAAAGGCATAATTAGGAAGGTTTCTGCCACACAAATTCATCAGATTAAGAGAGCAGATGCTAAAATGCCATTACAAAGCAGCAAACAGGTATTTGAAGCTGCTGGTGCCTCTGGAGTCCCACCAACCTCAAGGTGCAGGATCCTCCAGAGGCTTGCAGTCGTGCATAAACCTATTTAGCCACCCCTAACCAGTGCTCACAAGCAGAAACGGTTGCAGTGGGCCCAGAAATACATGGAGACTCACTTTTAAACAGTCTTGTTGACTGATGAGTACCATGCAACCCTGGATGGTCCAGATGGAGGAGTAGTGGATGGTTGGTGGATGGCCACCATGTCCCAACAAGGCTGCAACGTCAGCAAAGAGGAGTCATGTTTTGGTCCGGATTCATGAGGAGAGAGCTGGTAGGCCCCTTCAGGGTCCCTGAAGGTGTGAAAATGACCTCGGCAAAGTATATAGGGTTTCTGACTGACCACTTTCTGCTATGGTACAAAAAGAAGTACCGTGCCTTCTGTAGCAAAATTATCTTCATGCATGACAATGCACCATGTCGTGCCGCAAAGAATACCTCTGTGTCATTGGCTACTGTGGGCATAAAAGGAGAGAAACTCATGGTGTGGCCCCCATCCTCCCCTGACCTCAACCCTACTGAGAACCTCTGGAGCATCCTCAAGCTAAAGATCTATGCGGGTGGGAGGCAGTTCACATCAAAACAGCAGCTCTGGGAGGATATTCTGACATCTTGAAGAGAAATTCAAGCAGAAACTCTCCAAAAACTCACAAGTTCAATGGATGCAAGAATTGTGAAGGTGATATCAAAGAAGGGCTCCTATGTTAACATGTAACTTGGCCCGTTAACATGTTTTTGATTGAAATAGCTTTGATTTCAGTAAATATGACCTCCTACTGCCGCAAATTCAACAAATTAATTTTTAGTTCGATACAACAAATAAAATGTTTTGAAACTCTGGTGTGCATAATAATTTGGGACAGTGCATTTTGAGTTTTTTCATTTAAAGAAAATATCACTGGGAGGTTTGTTTAATAAAATTTTAATTACGCTCTAATGGTGGATGACTTGAAAATCATACTGACTGTCATTTGCTTCGACTATTTTGTAAAATCTGAGAAAATTATAATTTGCATAATAATCTGGAATGAGGTGCATTATGCCTTTGCACATTGAATCGCTGAAATCTGCCTGCTTCTTCCAACAGCAGCTGGAGTTAACGGATTTGTTTTCAACCTTATGAAAGAACTACATTTTGATTTGATCTGATGTAATACCTCTGCTTCCATCTTGATAGACAGATCAGGAGAAATATCATAGATAGGAATGTTAGATAACCAACCACAAACAGCCTTATTATCTCCAGCTTCCTGGTTCTTTCTTTAATATTTTCTTTGTTTTGCAACTTTTGCTCTTAAAGACAGCAGTCAATAATGCCATGGGGATGCAGTGGCAGTGTTTGACTGTAAAATTAGCCCTTCAGACAGGATTTCAGCAAAACTCTGGGGATAAACAAAGTTAACTGAAAATTTTAAAACAAACTTCCTTTGTAAAACTCCTTCACTGTTCACAGACTCTCCTGGTTTTATCTGTCGGGAGCATTCACTGTCAAATCACCCTCAAATAAAGGATTTAGATTGTCTAGTTTTAATCCAGCATGGATTTTATGTATCTGCTTGTCTGTGATCCAAGTTTTTAGAGTTGCTGCTTTATCTGTGATTTCAAGTTTTAAAGGTTAACATTTCCAACAAAAAGCTTAAAAATGTAAGACCAAAGTTGCTCTGAACAGAGTTTATTGTATGAACTTTAATTTGTTTACAGTATAAGATGAACATGCCCTCTAGTCTAATATTCAGATAGCCCGTTCTTTGTTTTGGGAGCAGAGCTTTAATTTAATTATCCGCTATAAGCCTTGCAGTGTTCAGTGGAGCAAACCATATTTAAGAGCCCTGAAAGGCAGAGACAAATAAGAAACGCTGCTCTTCTAAAGTGATTTTTTTTTAAGCAAATAAGCTCAAACTGTGGAGGCAAACACACCCAAATCCTACAGACTCCCATACAGCATAAATGCAGAGATTTCTTTGCAGAGGCGAAACGACCCAAAGCAAATTATGAGTCAGCCGGCGTTCACACTGCTAGTGAAGATTTATGACAGCAGAATGTGCAAACTTCCTTCCCTGCCTTCTGTTTTCCTCTCAGAGCATAAAATCCCTCTGGTCCGTGTTCACAGCTTTTGGCAGCAGGTGAAGTTTGCTCCGGCCAGCGTTTGATCCAGTTTCACTGGTTCTAATGTAGGTGGCAGTCTGCTAACCTGCTAGCCCTAGCAGCTTCCCCCAGGCTCAGATTACAGATCAATAAGAGGAGGATGGCAGAATATTCAGCATTTAATATTTTACTCTAACATGTTGCTTTAAACATGGCAAGGAAAGCTTTTACATGCGGCAGAAGTTATTTGTCTGCACACATTGACTGATTTTATAAATATGACCAGAGAATTGGGGTAATTAGTGAATGTGAGCACCTCTGACCTCATAACTCATGTAAATGCAGGCAGGATTATCCCCTGAGGCCACTACATGTAAAGTGTGCTAATGGTAATCAATAGCCAGGAGAGGATCTGTGTGAAAAATCAGTTAATCATTCAGGTCCTCCAGAAGGGCCGTCTCCATCTGAGGCTAATGCATGCAAACTCTATGACAAACTTCATTAGAAAACGACTCATCTGCAGCGCTAACATATTTCCTTTTAGTTACATGCTCACAAACTCGACTGATGAGCTTTTAATGACCAGTAATGATGCTGCTGGAGATGCTGGCTATGCTCATAGATGTGAAATGTACTAACACCTTAGAAAACCAAAGCTCTGATTGCAGATTACATCGATACTTCATGCATTTGTCATCTTTAAAAAGAATAAAGGAGAACACGTCACAACAAGGAATATATAAACTGGCAAAGTTAGTAAAAGCAGACTGAGTAACTGTCCTTAACAAGGTAATAGATACAGAGTACAGAGGACCTTCTTAGTATGATGATCAGCTGTCAGTGAGTAGTTTCCATACAGAATTTCTTAAGGAGTAACTCACTATCTACCCTTTAACTAGTGTTTAACTACCAGATTGCTCCTTATGAACAACAGTCAGTCCAATGCATGGATGGAAGGATGGATGGAATTCAAGGAAATTAAAGGATTGCAGGAATGACATGCTACCACCTTTGTTTAGTTTGATGCACTCAAACTGGAAATTTTCTCTATTCTGCACTAAAACTTTTTTTTATACAACCCTACTTCCAAAAAAAGTTGGGGCGCTGTGTAAAATGTAAATTATAAAAGTAGAGTGCAATGATTTGTAAATCTCATAAACCCATATTTCATTCATAATATAACATAAACAACATATCAGATGTTAAAACTGAGGCAGTTTAATGAGTCATGAAAAAATATTACTATGTTTTGAATTTCATAGCAGCAACACTTCTCAAAAAAGCAGGGACATGGACATGTTTACCATTGTGTAGCATCCTCTCTTGTTTTAACAACAGTCTATGAAGGTCTGGGAAGTGAGGAGGCAAGGGTTCTCTTTGCTGAAATTTTCATTTTATGGTGCTCCAAATGTTTTGTACTGGTAAAAGTCTGGACTGCAGGAAGGCCAGTTTAGCACTGTGACTCTTCCACTGTGAAGCCATGCTGTTGTGATGGATGTGGTATGTGGTTTAGAATCGTCTTGCACAAATATGCATCAGAGATGCAGGCTTTTGAACTGTGTGCTGATAACAGAACAGTTTTCCATTTTGCCTCAGCCCAGAGAAGACAGTGACATTTCTGGATGGTTTCGAGATATCGCTGCTTCTTTGCATGACGCAGCTCTAACTTGCCTTTTTGGATGACATGCTGAACTGTGTTAACAGACAATGATTTCTGAGGCCATGCAGTGATTTCCAGTACAAAATCATATCTGTGGTAAATGCAGTGCCACCTTAAGGCTTGAAGATCTTAAATATCCAATACTGACCTTTGACCTTTTCCTCGTCACAGAGATTTCTCCAGATTCTCTGAATCTTTTTATATTACGAGTCTTTGCAATTCTATACTGAGTAACACTTCTCTGAAACTGTTCCACATGTTTTGGATGCTGTTTTTGCAGATTGGTGAAGCTCTACCCATCTTTACTTCTGAGATACTCTGCCTCTCAACAGTACTCGTCATGCTACTGACCCTTTGCCAATAACTGTCTTAAATGCACACTGCTCCTCCAGCGGTTTTTCATCAGTACCCATTACGTTTCCAACCGTTTGCTGTCCCATCCCTACTGTCTTCAGATGTGCTGCAGACATGAAATTCAAAATGAGCATACATTTTTCATGAAAGGTTAAATTTCTCTGTTTCAACATCTGGTATGTTGTTTATGTTCTACTGTGAATAAAACATGGGTTTAAGAGATTTGCATATTATTGCATTTTGTTTTAAATTACATTTTACACAGCATCCCAACTTTTTTGGATTTGGGGTTGTAGATTAAGTCACAAGTCAAGAGAACAATTTCTTTGGCATGACATGTTTATGGTGAAACATCATCAGCACTATGGTCTTTTGGAATCAGAGTTGGGACAGAGCAGATAGTATGAGCAAATGATCCAACATTTTTGGGGCTAAATTGAAAACTTTTGGCACAGTTCATATAAAGTATTGGGTAAGTAAGAAAAAATCAGCTTTTCTGTAATGTGACCAATCATAAATGAAACATTGAAAACTTCCCAATAACTTCCCACGTGTCCATTCTCTCTGTCTGCAACCATGAAGCCTGTTTCCCTTCGCAGCTGCATCACTACTTCGTGTTGAGTTCAGTATTTCAGCCTGTTCTCATGTCCTTTTCTCAAGGGGTGTTGAACAGGCTTAGCATAATACCTTGACATGGATTCAGCAGTCATTTGTATTCTGAGCTGCATCACTGAATACTACTGAAAAAAGTCAGCCGGGGGCTTTTCTTCTGGGGGAAATCACCTTAGAGTACAATAACACTGTAGTATGAATAAAGACTGCAGCACATTTTCACAATAAAGGGAGACTTTTAAATTTGGCTCCCTGTCAGCCTACAAAAACCATGTGGAGAAATCCTGAAGAGCATGAAATGTGTTGTTGCAGAAAACAATGCATCTAAATGAAGTCACAGTTTCCTGAAAACAGAAATGCACTCTGAGTTAAAGTAACAAAACAGGGTAAAGAATTATTTCATTGCTTCTGCTTCACCACAGCACACCAAGGGCAAAGATTACACAAACATGACACAGCAAAATTGAAACTATCACTTTTCACCCTTACAATATCTTTGGATACGTATCACTGTGTTGTAGATGCTGTTATACTGGGACTGCAGGGGATAAAGCACGCCTCAGAAGTAAATCAAGCTGGGTTAGGATATTATATGATACAGGATCACACAACGGTACACACAGGGTGAAGAAAATCTCTCCTCTCTGATAAGGAGCAAAGCTCCGCTGTACACCAGGAGCTGAAGTGCTGAACTAAGCAAACAGGACTTTGAAGTGAAGAATATCTCAGGCGACCCATACAGCTGCTCCCTGCTCAGGTAAACTGAGATCCTGCAGATTGAACTGAGGAGAGGAGAGAACCTGAGCTGGTGAACAAAATAACTACAAAACACCAAGCTGCCTCTTAAGGCTTTCACTGAAAGTATGGAAGAACATTCATAAGTGTAAAAACGCAGCCATGCTGCCCGTGAGGTGGGAATGCTTTAGGGCAGTGGTTCTCAACCTTGGGGTCGGGACCCCATTTGGGGTCACGAGACACTGAGAGGGGGTCACCAGATGCCTTAAAAAAACAAATATTTTTGAAATTACACTATTGCCACTTAAAACCAACTTTACCAAACGTTAACCCTTTTTCATCACCTTTTAACACCAGTTTGACCAATTTAAGCACAATTCTGCCACTTAAAAACCATTTTTTGTCTATTTAAAACCTTTCCATCACTTTTTTCTGCATTTTTTGGCCACTTCTAAACCAATTCTTGCCACTTTCTGCCTACTGTTGGCTCTGGTGACCCATTATTGCTTCTGTCAACCACCTTTTCCATCCTTTTTGCCCATTTTAACCAGTTATCCCATTTTTGTCAGTTTTTATCAATTTTTCATCCCAGTCCACCTAATTTCCACCCATTTTTGCACTTTCAAGCCATTTCAGCCACTTTTTCATCCCCTTTTACCACTTTTTGTGCCCATTTTTGCTAATTTGATCCTTTTTAAAAAAATTTTGCCACTTTTAACCCATTTATGTTCTTTAAAAATCAAATTTCATCACCTTTTCCACAACTTTTTGCCATAAAGTTTTTAAGTAATTTTTTTTACCCATTTTAAATAGGGAAAAAAAAGTTATTTTCATACAAAGAAGGCTGCTAACTACACAAATGAGTAGATAGATATTTGTTTCTTTGATAAGAGAGGTTATTATTCAGGTCAAATACAAAATATGTTTTTTACAGCTTGACCTCACAGTTGACCATGATTTTGCTGACCTCCAGTTTGGCTGGGTCCAAGAAAGCTCTCCCCCTTTATCCCCCTTATGGACGACCTTTTCTCCACATGACTATTCCAGAATGTTCATGGCTGTTTTCAACCACCTTCAGGTACAGTGGGGGTGCCCGGTCTCTGGCCCCTTTATTTTGGGGGTCATGGGCCAAAAAGGTTGAGAACCACTGGTTTAGGGGCCCATAAAGGTTAGAAAAGCTATAGTCCATCCTACATAAGAATTATTCTAGACTAAAAAACTACACTTTTAATGTTTTTTACATGTAACTCCTTCTTCAGATGGTATTTCCCCACAGTATTAGGCTGACCAAGTGACCTGAAATCAAGCGTATATCATTAGTTCAGGCAGACCATCGAGTCAAGCACTACCATATAATCCAGATCAGTCGATCTCATACAAACCCTCGTCAGCTGATGGACAGCTAATTTGCTCGAAGCAGGCTATTGGCTAATTTCACTCATGCAACCATATTAAAACAGCTCTAGCCTGGTTACCCTTTGATGCTCCCTCTGCAAGCTGTTTTTGCAACTCTCCTCCACCCCAACTCCTCGTTTTTGCTATATCTTACTTAATCAATGTCACTTGATTCTTTCCACATAGCCTTGTGGAAGAGCATGGGGATCCCAGAACAGACACATCATCAAATATTCATAACAGCAACAAGAGTACATTAAAAACTGCAAATAACAGTCCATCCATGCCAGAGCATTCAACAATCAGGATTTAGTCACTGGCCTAGGAGGCAAATGTTAAACAGGTCTGCTAGCACTAATTGTACTGATGCAATGTGCATGAATAATTATTATTACTGTCATTGTTATTATTATTATTATGACTTCTTCAGCAGTCGATGTACTCTCCAATTCTGCTCCTTTTCTCTTTCTACTCTCTTTTGTGTGATCTTGCAAATACTGTGATCCTGTGATCTCTCGTCTCCAGCAGCTCAGAGCTGTGATCACTCCTCAAATGCTGAACAGGCGAGGGTGTGCCATCAGTTGGGGCAAAACCACAGCACACATGCAATGCTCCAGACACGTAATATTGCGTGTAAATCGCACCCTCTCTAGTCAATTGGAGCAGTTCCATTCACCACACTCCAATCCATCTCCAGCATGCCCCTGAAGCACCACTCTGCTCTGATCAAAATTTGCTGGAGGAGGACCCTCAGACCACCTCTCATATATTCATCACTTTGATTAAATAAACCTTGTACTGTTGTGAAACAATGGTGAAACAGCCCACCCTCGTTTTGACAGGTTTCCCCAGACAAATATTTTGTTCTCCTTTATAATTATTGGAATCAGCTCAGCACATTTGTTAAATCATATAATGATTAATATCAGTTCACAGTTTATTGATATAATGGAGGCTAAAAATCATCAAAGTTGGGCAAGTAAGACTAAAAAAACACTTTGAGAGGGGCTGCAGACCCTTCATCTGAGACACCATATATCTCAGAAAAGACAAGCCATATTTTGCCGATGCAGCGTATTTTCTAGTTTTAAGGATTTTCTTTCTTGATTGAGGTAGCAGCAGAAACACCTATCTCACACAGGCAGGATGTTATTAAAGGGCAGAGTGTTGTCCCCTGCCTAGCAGTGTGCACTCCTTTTCCACTCCAGTACAATGCAGATAATAGCTGCCTTTCCATTACCCTGAGAAATGTGTAAATCTAAATAGCGCAATAAAAACTGGAAATACCTGAATTTCAAAAAACTCTCAAATGTTGCTTAAAAGTTTTTATGCTCTCATGAGAAGGTTTTTCAGATGTTTCAATATAGAAATATATTGCAAAAGTACAATGGAAACACTTTTTCTGTATTTATAGGTCACAGGATGTAACATATGGTGTCACGTGACCAGTTCACTTCAAGACAACATGGCACGGTACGTGTGGACAGAAGACTGAGACTATTCATAACATCATACTTATACCCTTATTCATAGCTTTTGCCTTACATACGGACTTTGCTTCTGGGCTATCATCCGTTGTCTTCTGTTTTTTGGTCAAAATTGTCAAGGCAATCGCTGTAGCAGTGTTGCCAATTTAGCGGCTTTGTCACTATATTTAGCAAGTTTTCAGACCCTCTGGCAACTCTTCCAAAAAAAGCGACTGGCGACAAATCGACAGAAGGTTGACATAAACATATTGAGGGTCTTTTTACTAACTTTTTGTCTCTCTCATGTTATTCCTCTCTCCTACAGCATCCAATACAACTAAATGCATATGAACAATTACGTAGATTAGGCGATGATGTCATTTAGCAACTTCTGGCAACTTTTAGGACCGCTAATAGCGACTTTCCTTACATATGAGTTGGCAACACTGCGCTTCAGATCTTTCTGAGCGTCCAGCTCACGTATCACGTGAGATGAGATTTTACGAGAATTGCAAGACTCATGCTCAGCAAAAGCTTACATAGCTGCTTTGTAGCCTAGCTTTAGCTGCATTAGCTACATAGCTCCATTATGTATAGCTAAATTAGCTGTAGCAACAAGAACTTTAACAAATGTATCAAAAGCTAATTTAGCCACATAGCTACTTTATGTGCTTAGCTGTTAGCCACATTATCTATGTTGGTCATGTAGCTAATGGGGTTATGTAAGCTACGCTGGCTGCATTAGTGTATTTTCATGGAGGACAAACTTTTTTTTTCTGTAAGCAGCCAGTTTACTTGGCTACATTAAACAATTTGTAATCAGGTATTTCAGATCAAGTTTTTGACTTTGGACGTCGGGTATCCTACCGTTACTGACCCTTACCCTCGCCCTAAACAGAAGTTTAATCCGATTTTATTTGTAAAGTTTAAGCTTGTATTTTGCCTGTATTGTTCTGAGATAGAGGGTGTGTCAGATGAATAGTTTGCAGCCAGACTGTCTTGAAACTTCTTTGTCCTTCACCATTTGACGTTTCATTTACAGTGCATTAAATCAGAAAATTCAGTCCTGGTCTGGTGTACAAAGAAATCTCAGATGCTTTTTATTTTTGTTGCACAAAAAGCAGCATTACTTTTTCTCAGTTTAGGTCTTAAATAGGTCTTTAAAAGACTTAAATTTAATGTTAAAGGTGCAGTGTGTAGAAATTGGAATTTTAGCAACATCTAGCATTCAGATTTTAGAATGAGCCCATCTGTTACCAAAACATCACATCACTAAGCAACGAGAGCCCGTGAAGACCAAAAAGGATCGTGAGCCGGACATCATTTACAGCAGTGACGAGGTGAGGGTTTATTTATTCATTTTTGTAACCATTATTTTTATAGATTATAGGTCAGTTTTCTTCTCCACCTGCCTTCCAGGTAGATTTCAGGACCGGCAGGCAGGTTCGTATTTGAAAATCACGTTTTGCTCTTTCTGTCCCCAAAACATTGCCGTAGACAACATGCCGGTTCATAATGTCACCCTTCATGAGCGCGACCTACGGTAATGTAAGTTTATGAAGCTTTTTTCTAGTTTTGTAAAAAGAAAATGAAAGTTTCAAGGGGATGATTGTACACTTATTTTAACATACTTCACATAAATATATAAACATTATATCCCATTTACATCGTTTCTGTTTGGCAAAATGCTGCCAACTTCTACACACTGCACCTTTAAAAAGTGTGTGTTCAACAAGCTACATGTTGGTGTGTCTGAGCCCTTACTGGTATTTAACTTGTCCTGTTATTTAAACCACAGCTAACTTTCTAAATGAAAATATAGGTATAAAAAATCTGGGTAATACACCAGATTTTATGGTACTTTATATGAAATGTGGCGTACGCCAGTTTCAGGCTTTTCTGTTTACAAATGAATCCCCTGGTGACTTAAACAAAGCAGACCCCCCTATGGTAGGACAAATTAATCTGAACTACAAAGATCACAATTTTCTGCTCTCTTATTTAAATGTAGATTTTTGAACAGTGTTCATTCTGTGATGTTTAACAAGAACATCAGGAGGAGAAGCTGTTCATACACATCCTAACATGACATTATTCAAGGCTTTGATTTATTTCTCTTAATGATCGTCAGCAGGTTGCATCGTTAGAATCACATTCACATTAAAAGTAGAGACCTAAAGCTTCATGTATGGACTTCCCCCACTGCCTTTGTTCATGTTTTATATGTAAATTTATGATTGGGACTTTGTTTTTCTCCGTTTCAGTCCTTTTGTGTTTTCTGTGTGATGTGTTGTGCTGTCTCCAATGAATATTAATGACCTCCTGAAGATCTCAGTGCGACTGCTGCTCCAACACCAGCAGCCTTCTTACACCAGTCTGCCCCCACCCATGCAGCATCCCCATTACAGCTCTACAAGCAATAAAAACAGAGCATCTTGACAATTACATACAAGAGCTTTTAGAAATTAAGAGTGCTGATGCATAAACAAACAATGTTCGCACATCTTCATGAGTGCATCCTTCTCCCAATATATTAAATGTAGGAAAAACTGGTGCTTTTTGTTTTACTTAGCAGAATCAGTCCCTGGTGGCTTAAGTGTTTTTATCTCAGATAAAAATCACTGGGTTTATTTGTCTTTAACGTGCCTTGACTAAAAGTCTATTAGAAGTTTCAGCAGAGGGAATTGATTTGGCTCTCAGTAATCTAAAGAAGTGTAAAGAGGCCAGGTCCATACTTCTGACAGCAGCAATACATCACAATAATGTATCAAGAAAATAGGGCCACACAATCCTCTGCAGGGCTGCAGGATCTCTCAGCAATTCTTCAGCTTTTATTCAAACTGCAATGTGTTGACTCGCTTCTTGGATATTGATTCCGACACACGGTTTATTGAAGGATGTGTCAGTCCATAATATAATAGTCGCATGAGATGAGCATATTGATGAGTGTTAGTCACTATTATTCCTTTTCTCTGTTAAAGAGACGAGATCAACTGACATCCAGTCCTTTGGTCTTGCAGAAAAAAAATGAATAAAGTTTTACCAAAAGCTGGTCTGAGGAGTAATTTAGCAGGGGTCAGGAGTTAAAGATCAACATTTATGTGATCTTTTTCAGTCACTTAAGTGTAGTTTTTGTACTCATGATGTGTTGTTGGTGAAATTGTTTGTACCACAATGGTTTAGATTATATTTAGGAAAAATCTCACTGTGGACTGATTGGCGCGTCTCAATTGATTGACAGCTCGACAGGCAGAGGCAACGTTTCTGTCAACCAGAATGCTAGCTAGCTGACAGGAAGTCGCGCTTAGTGGGCCATTAGGTTGATCCAAAGTTTGGTTGAGATCGCGATTTCAATATGGAAGCTGCTGCGGATTGGCTTCAAGAGCCGCTTGAGTCTGCCTGTTGTAAGCAGACGGCTGACATCACACAGGGTTTGTCCAATTCTTTCTACAGTCTATGATAGGGACCTGGAGACATGGCGGTCTGTCTCCTCCTCTCTCTGTCTGTCTGTAATTTATAGACACTGACATTAAAGGACTTTGCACACTGAGACTGTCTTTCATCCAAAATTTTGGCACCTTCAAAAAGAAAAATGGTCTCATATTGTGTTAATCATGTTAACATAATGGCGCTGGCACTTTTGTCCGTCGTTATCCTTCATTTTCACTCTTTTTCTCATCCTAGAACAAGTAAATTCACCACATTCTCCAAATTGTTTCAGCAAATGCAAATACAATACATCAGACTCTGTGTGCAAGGTTTGAGTGCAAGACATTCTATCGGATCACGAACCAAAAAAAAAAAAAAAGCATCATAAAATAATGGACTCAGTGTGTAAAGACGTAACACGTGCATCTTTGTGAGGAGTTAATTATGATACAACAGACACATTGGAAATAAATCCTGCCCAATCAGAAATGTTTAGCACTGCAGGCCCCACCCCAGAGTTCACACACATAGAAAGTACTACCCCCAAACAGGCACTCCTTAAGGAAGTGGTTCTCAACTGGTCTAGCCTCAGGACCCACCACCACCACCCGTAGGATCAGCAATCGCGACCCAAATTCTTGAAAATGTTTAACAAACTCAATTAGACAAAGAATACTTTTTTTTTTTAATCATATTTGTAGCAGTACATGACTTAACAAAGAGAAGGGATAAGTATGCCATGACAGAAACTGTAAACAGACATGCATAAATGCATTGTATTTTATTCAATTCTTTATAGTAAGCTGTACATTTTGGTTGTTCTCTTCTGATTCTATGAGAAATTAGCTCATAAAAGTTAGAAAATCAGCCCCCAATTTGACCAAAATATACTTGCTATCATGACAAAACAGACAAAAATTAAATTTATCTACCTGCTTAGACCCTCTGAAAATCATGGACTTTGTGTCACAGCTTTTCCAGGCACACATTTGTGTCCCATTAAAAACACCTCCATGACCCACGGCTTTTAGGCATAGATTAACTACCCCAAAATTGAATTTAGACCCTGGTTCCTGCTGTCAAAACACTGCTTTTTCAAAGGTTTTCAAATGGTGTGGCAATGTACACTTGTACGCTTCTAGGCAAGTTTAGGTGTGCCATGGAAATGCATACCACATTTTGTGATTACTATGACTATACAACTATCGAAAAATTTGACAGCCTCTACAAAAAAGTTTTTTTTTTTTACCGTGCTTGTGTTTCGTATGCATGATTTTGGGGTAAATTGGTGTAAAAATGACAATTTTTGCAAAAGGTGCAAAAATTTTTAGATTTGCAACGGCATAATGCTTAATCAACATCAGGCTGATTTCGCTGAAATGTATGCTGCAAAAATATTCATTTTAGCTTGTTTTTGTGTAATTCAGTTCTTAAATGTTGTAGCATTGTGAATTTGAACAACCATGTGTTATTACTACAACCTGAGTTTCCGTTAGCCAGCAATTACCGGTCATTGCCCGTTAAAAAGGGTGGAAGTCCGCAGATAAAAATATAACCGGTCAAAATGTCCGGCAGAAAACATGCAAATGACCAGATAAGTAAATATGGAATACTTGCATTTGTGTAACCTAAAAGATATGTCGCGAGAATGCATTAATATAAACTAAGAGTTGCCTAATCTTACTACATCTACTGTCCTGCGGTGATGGAGTTGTTTATCTCCTCAGATGGCAAGCACATTGGCTAAATCTCTCTGTGAGCTCAGTATTGCTGGGGACTGTGAAGGGAAAGTGGGAAAGTTTGACCAGAGCTTTCTCATAAAACAGAACTTTAATCTCAGTGAGGTTTTCCTGGTTAACCAAAGGCTCAATATCATCAGCGGTATGGAGGGATTTTGAGTTAGTCATCGCTGCCAGTTATGAAGAGGCTGAAACAAAGGGAACTGTATAGCTGAGTGGCTGAAACACCGATGCAGCAGCAGAGAGAGAGAGGCCTACGCCGGCTAATTAGCAGAAGTAGTCTTGGATAAGCCGTTAATGAGAGGAGGACTGGACCGGGTTATCTGCTGTGGAGCTTTTGTCTTTTCAGGACTAGTCCAAATAAACCAGGATGGTTGGATTTACTGGTTTGGCAGATGCTACAGTGATATCTTCATGAGGACTGATATTAGCAACTGACGGTAAGACTCATTTTTCATTTGAAATGTAGAGTTCTAACCCAGTGTCCAGTTAACAGAGCACTGGGGAGTTATGTTTGGATGCTGGTGGAGGATGGTATTTGGCTGTTATAAGCTGCAAAGTTATGATAGTCAATGTGCTAACAGGCTAACGGTGCTAATGTGAAGCTAACTGTTGTAGCTGATGAGTTTAACGTGGGCGTATAATGTGTAACTGACTGTGTGTGTAAGGAAACGCATGCAGCCTTTATTTTGATACCTTAAACCACTTACACAAAAAAAAAGAAAAAAAAAAAAGAAAGTCTTTGTGTAGTCAGTTCAAGGGTGTAAACATGTGTTTGTAATAACAGGTCAATAATTACTCAGGTTTACTGTTGGCTTGGTTTCTGTCTTGGTTTTGGGTCAGGTCTGGAAATAAAAATGTGTCCTCAGTCCCGTTTAGCGCAGGGTTAGCGCTTATATGTATCGATGTATCACAGAATATCAGATTTATGCGTTTTGCTGCTGTTAATGCAGCTAAATAATGCAAATGTCCGGTAGTTGTTCTAAGTGGCTGGAATTCTCGAGGGCTGCCGGTCATTTTGACCGGGGACAAAAAAGTCTAGCGGAAATGCTGACTACAAGTATGCATCGACTAAAGATACTGAAAGAAAATTTTAAGAGGGGATTCTGAATGGATTTGAAGATGGTGTGCCTTGAGATTCAGGCTTGATGTTTGGTGTGCCTTGTGCAAAAAGTCCTTGCTAGCTGTGGAGGAGCATCTTTGTAGGATTAAACTCCAGAGAGGAAGTTTTGCTTTGTGCTGATTTTGGTGACCCATAGAAACAAAGCGGCATCTTGTTTTTCTTTACAGGTTTTGTGCATTATATGTACTTATTTCTTTTATAACAGTAAAATCAGTCACTTATTCATTTTTGCTGTTGAAAATGTACCTTAAAGACTAAACTGGCAGTGTGCTGTTATTTAAATCCTCTGACGCCTACACTGTGGCAGCAGATTCAGACATTACAGATTAATTCAGACAGTTCCTCTCTATGCTGATAGTCTGGTTTGATTTTGAAGCTGAAAAAGACCATCAGTATTGATTTCAGTGTTTTTCCTTTCAAGCTAAAAACTCAAGGTAGCTTTAAGCGAGTCTGTTCACTTTTGCCTCAGCTGGGTCAAGAACAAACACTAACTGGACTGAATCACTAAGTAGATGAGCCCACTATTGTACCCAGCGTGTTTATCTACCGTGCAATAAAAAAAATATTCAGTACATTGAGAATGTAGTTTCCTTACCTCTTTCTTACCATTCACTCATTCTCTTCCTTCATAGATGCTCTGGAAATCAAAGTGACATTTTGAAAAATGTCTGGTAAACACTGTTGGAGGCAGGCATGGAGGGAGACTTCAGGATAGTCTGGTGTTTTTCAGCAGTGCACAGCTGCTCCTGGCATTTTTTAAACATGGCTGAACATGTGAAGACGTACAAGCATTTTTAACTTTGAGCAGCATGCAGCCTCACTGATGTTCCCAGAATAACTACTCCCCTGCAGGTACTTTTTAAAATCTCTTTTTGCTCTTTTTATTGAAAAACTCAAAATCTGCAATCAATGTTAAACAATCAGCTGGACTAAACATCATCATAATAACCCAAGAGCAGTTGATACTTTAGCCTTTTGCAAATATTAAATTGAACTGGCAGTCTGTGTCTTGGCTTTAAGAGACTTTTGAAGTCTAAAAAAATAACAGCTCAGTCTGGTGTGTCTATTTGCTGTTTATCTAGCTATCAGAGCACAGCAGATGAGTACGACTGTAGATATTGCACACACAAACCTCAACAGATTGAGTCTCTGCTGTATGGATTTTTCTGTAAAATGTCTCTCCAGGTGTCTCTCCCTTAATTCTGCAGTGGTGCGTATAAAAACAAACCCCTAAGCACCAATAAGAAAGTCCTCACCAATGACTCATCTATTTAATTATCTTAAATCAACTATAAAAGTGCCACCCACTGATGAGCTCTTTTTATAGCAGTGCCAGCGTCATGGGTGTCTGCTGCTGCACACTCAAAAAAAAAAAAAAAAAAAAAAAAAAAGAAAACGTATTATTAAAGGGGTCAAATCAATGGATGTAATTAAATTAGTTTTATCTGACGTCTCTGCCTTTAGACTGACTTTACTTTCAGGGGTAGTACGAACATCACAGCTGTGAGCCTGTTTGAAGAGCAAAACAAATCTTAGATTCATTGAGGAGTTTCTTCAGTCAAACCAGCACTTAAGGTTTATTTATTTAACAGTATACCAAGATTTCTTGAAATGCAGGGTTATGACCACAGGGAAAAAAGCTGCCATCCTGGTCTGCAACGCTGTGTATCTTGTTATTTCGAGCAGTCTAATGCTGCTCACAGTACACCATACTGGAGGAAAATTCTGTTGTGTCAGGTTTTGTGCAATGTGTGATGCTGGTTGCTGCACTTGTGTTCATGACACATTCCAGCACTTACTACTGGCATACTGAACACACTGGTATCCAGAACACAGATAGTTTTTCAGATAAACTATTGACATTAAAAGTTTTGTTTTTGTTTTGATCGTCTAACTTTACAATTATGGAGAATAAAACATAATCTTCATATGAGAACAGGATTATGTAAATGGAGAACACAATAATGTCACTAGTTTGCACCGCAAAAAAGAAATCCTAAACATTCTGGTGAAAAACAAAATTGCAAACAAGATGCCCAGTGGTATTTTCATCCACAGAGGGTCTCTTCTTGACAAATTCAGAATTTTTACCCACGCCAATGAAATTGGCAGGGAGTTATGTAAAGGGTTCAGTATCTTTGTTTGTTTGTATGTGTACAAGATAACTTGAGAACGGAAAATTGGATCTTCACCAAACTTTCAGGGAATTTTGGGATAATGACAGGGAAGAATTGATTAGATTTTGGTGATGATCTGCACACCTGTTCGGTTTTTCTTGGACTTCGAAACACCATAGTAATCAATGGAAGCGTGAGTTCCTCGTTGGCGCTGCTTAGGCGTGGGTCTGCCGCCTCAGACGGCCATTCTAGTTTCTTCTGTGCTGGATAAATACTCTCAAAAAATCCATCACGAGGAAATAGAGACATTTATATTGGCTGAGATTTGTGCCACTAGAAACTGAATTTGAATAATGATATTGAATTTAAATTTAATGTTTTGAAAGTGAACCTAATGTTTTGAAACTGAACCTAATGTTTTGAAACTGAATTAATTTGCTTTGAAACTGAATTAATTTGCTTTGAAACTGAATTAATTTGCTTTGAAATTGAATTTTTTTGCTTTGAAATTGATTTTTTTTTTTTTTTTGCTTTGAAATTGAATTTGTTTGCTTTGAAATTGTATTTTACTCACTTGAGCATTCAACATTATATATTCCTTAAGTTCAAAAATAAAAAATTCAATTTCAGTTCATTCAATTCAAATTCAGTTCTACAATTCAATTCCAGTTCAGCGTGGCACACCATTTACGTCATCCACTTCCTTGAGGAAGAGTAATCGAGCACAGATTCTCAACTGAGTGGGACTGCAGAAAATACAAGAAGTAGAAGAAGAACTGAGCGGAGCTGGCGTTTTATCCGCATTACCTCAGTAGTTACTTAATAGTTTGAAGGTCTTTGCACACTGAGTTGTTTGTTTCCATCCGAAATTGTTGCACAAGGAAAAACAAGCTCATGTTCTAATCATGTTTGCTTGCTGACACCAAAACTTTTGCCTTTTTTTTTTCGGAACATGTTAAATTTTGTATTTATTTTTTTAATCTGAAGAAGTCATGTAAATGGGTGGCTGGTGATTTGGAACAGCATCTGTTGCCTCCCTCACACTAGCTGCGTTTCCATTACAGTTTTTTGCAGAATAAAAGTGAAATTTTGACAAAATACAATTGTGCTTTAAATGTGTTTTCATTAAAGGGAGTTTTGGGCATGAGCCTCACAATTCTCATTAGATCTCATCTCACGAGACTCCGCTTCAAGGAAACTGGACGCTCAAAACCTGCTGTGTTTTAGTAGATTACATTTCCAACAATTGCCTTGAAAATTTTGAACAAAAGACGAAAGCAACTGATGATTGTTCAGAGGTAAAATCCTTATGTTTGGCAAACGCCACGTATAAGTATTAAGTTAAGAAACGTCTCAGACTCCTCTTCTGTCCACACGTTCTGCGCCATATTGTCTCAGAATGACTGGTCATGTGACACCATACGTCACATCCCGTGACGTGTAACTGAGGAAAAAGTGTTTCCATTACTTTTGCGATACATTTCTAAAAACATCCTAATGAGAATGTAAAACTTTTAGCAATATTTGAGAGGTTTTTCGAAATTCAGGTGTTTCCATTACTAGTTTTTTATTTATTGTGCTATTTAGATTTTTTGCATTTCTAAGAGTTAAGGAAACACAGCTAGTTTTTACGCTCTCATGAGAAGGTTTTTCAGATGTTTCGATATAAAAATGTAGCGCAAAAGTACAATGGAAACACTTTCCACACTTATAAGTCACAGGACGTGACGTGACGTATGGTGTCACATGACAGGTTCACTCTGAGACAACATGGCACGGTATGTGTGGACAGAAGAGGAGACAGAGACTTTTCTTAATGTCATACTTATACCCTTACATGTGGCCTTTGCCTCTGAACTGTCATCCCTTGCTAACACCCAACAGGTTTTGAGCGTCCATCTGTCTTGCAGAGGAGTCTCGAAAGGTGAGACTTTATGAGAATTGCGAGGCTCATGCCCAAAACTCCCTTCAATGGAAATACATTCAAAGCACAGTCGTACTTTGTCAAAATTTTAGAAATATCCCTTTTATCTTGCAAAAATCTGTAATGAAAATGCAGCTTGTGACAAATATTATACCGCAGGGCTTTTGCAACCAATAAAAAATCACAGTTTTATCACAGTTGGCCTCTGGAACTGCCAGTCTGCAGTTAACAAAGCAGAATTCATCAATTCCCTCACTAAACTGTCTGCCATTCAGGTCCTAGCCCTGACAGAAACTTGGGTCCGTCCTGAGAACACTGTAACACCAACTGCTCTATCAGTTGATGCAGTGTTCTCTCATACACCTCGCTCTTCTGGCTGAGGAGGTGGCACAGGCATTATTCTTTCTCATAGCTGGAACTTCAGCCAGTTCAAACCCTTGACCAATAACACCTCATTTGAATATCATGCAGTACAGGTCACTGCACCAATAAAGACTTACATGGTTGTGGTATACCGCCCACCTGGGGGTCACCTAGACAACTTTATTGTGGAACTGGACATGTTACTCTCAGACATCCCTGATGATGGCACACCATTGCTTGTCATGGGTGACATGAACATCCACTTGGATAGAGCTCAGGCTACTGATTTTATTTCACTACTGTCCTCCTTTGACTTGAAACTGGTTCAAACGCCTCCTACACACAAGCCTGGTAATACACTATGAGTCTACGCTATGAGTCTAACTTGCAATTGCTCCACGGCTAATTTGAGTGTAACACCACTTTACCTCTCTGACCACTATTTCATTCAGTTCTCACTTGGCTTACCTGAACTTCAACAATCTACTACTCAATTAAGATCATACCACAGAAACCTTCGGTCACTTGACCCAACACAGCTGTCTGACGAGGTCTCAGCTGGACTAGCCTCATGTAACGAGTCCTTCACACTCACTGTTAACGAGGCCACAGACACATTCTGCTCCTCACTGACCTCCTATCTGGACAAACTCTGCCCTCTGGTGTCTAAGCCCTTTTGAAATACTCCACCTTGTCCCTGGCTCACTCAGGTCATCAGAACACAAAGGGTAGGGCTCAGGGCAGCAGAGAGAAAATGGCGTAAATCCAAACAAACCACTGACTTGAGTGCTTATCAGCAAAAACTGTCCTGTTTTACCTCTGCTCTAAAATCTGCCAAGGAGGCGTTCTATCAATCAAAGATCTGTGCTGCCACTGATGCACGAAAACTCTTCTCTGCTTTTAACTCGCTCCTCTCTCCTTCAAACCCACAACCCTCCAGTATGTCGACTCCAGACATGTTCGCCTCCTACTTCACTGACAAGGTTTCTACCATCAGCAACCAATTCTCTGAGCCTGTTCAACTCAGTTTTCTTCCACCAGCTAGAGATGCCTCACTTAGCTCATTCTCTCCACTAAGTGAGAGCCAAGTCACCAGGCTTCTGCTTGACTCTAAGCCCACAACCTGTCCGCTCGATCCGATACCATCACATCTCTTGCAGGCAATTGAGCCCACAATCAGCCCTGCTGTAAGTTGTATCATTAACTCCTCTCTGTCCACAGGTGTTTTCCCAGCTGCTTTTAAGCAAGCGCGGATTACACCACTGCTCAAAAAACCCACTCTCAACCCAGCCCTGGTTGAAAATTACAGGCCAGTCTCACTTCTCCCATTCCTATCAAAAATACTGGAGCGCACAGTCTTCAACCAGCTCTCAGAATACTTGCAGAACAATGATCTACTTGATCAGAATCAGTCTGGCTTTAGGCGGGGCCACTCTACTGAAACTGCACTTTTGTCAGTAAAGGAATCATTTCGCTTGGCTAGAGCAGCTGGCCAGTCCTCAGTTCTTTTACTGCTGGATCTGTCCGCTGCCTTTGACACAGTAAACCACCAAATCCTCCTCTCCACACTCTCTTCACTTGGTATCTCAGGATCTGCCCTACAGTGGTTTAAGTCCTACCTCACAGGGAGATCTTTTAGAGTATCATGGAAGGGAGGAGTGTCTAAACTGCATGGCTTATCAACAGGGGTGCCCCAAGGGTCTGTGCTTGGTCCCCTACTTTTCTCAATATACACCACCTCACTTGGTGCAATCATCCGCTCCCATGGCTTTTCTTATCACTGCTATGCAGACGATACACAGCTATTCCTGTCCTTTCCACCAGATGACACAACTGTCTCAGCTCGGATCTCATCCTGCCTTGCTGATATTTCTAAATGGGTGAGGGAACGTCACCTTCAGCTCAACCTCCCACTGTGGAACTGCAGATCAGTATCCGGCTTGGATCAAATAATCTCTTGCCCACTAAGTCAGCCCGAAATCTGGGTGTCATGATTGATGACCAGCTAACCTTCAAGGTTCATGTGGCCTCGATTGCTCAGTCCTGCCGATTCGCCCTCTACAACATCAAGAGGATCAGACCCTACTTGACAGGGCATGCTATACAACTCCTGGTACAGGCTCTTATAATATCACGCATTGACTCCTGTAACTCATTACTGGCAGGCCTACCTGTATGCACAGTTATACCTCTGCAGCTGATCAAGAACGCAGCAGCACGTCTGGTCTTCAACCAACCCAAGAGAGCTCATGTCACGCCTCTTTTAATCTCTCTACACTGGCTTCCAGTTGCAGCTCGCATTAAATTTAAAACTCTAATCATTGCTTACAAAGCAGTAACTAAAACTGCTCCTGTTTACCTGGAGTCCCTCATCCAGGTCTACACTCCTTCTCGTCCACTACGCTCAGCCAGCAAAAGGCGCCTGGTACTTCCAGCGCATCATGCTCCTAAGTCACTAGCCCGACTCTTCTCCCCTGATGTCCCTAAATGGTGGAATGATAATGGTGGAACTCCCTCTCTACTTTCAAGAGAAGGCTAAAGACCCAGCTCTTTAGAGAACACTATGCACTTAGCTAGACTATTCTCTACTGTTGTCCCCAATAGTAGATTGAGTCTCAGCCAGACTATTCTCCACTGCTGTCCCCAGTGGTTGAATGAGTTTTCCAACTATAGTTGGCTCACACTGTCCTGCTCTACTTCTGGAATTTCTTTGCCCAGCTCTTTGTGAATGATCCAGCACTTGGTACTTGGTATTTAGTTATTGTGAAGTCTAATCGATGGCGATTAGAGATCCCACATTTTGCTTGATTCATTGTTGCTGTTTAATAACAAACAACAAAAAAAACAAAACAAACAAACAACCAAAAACAAAAAACAACCAAAAAAACCCAAAACAAACAAACAAACAAACAAACAAAAAAAACCCCCACAAAAACAACAACGTATATTTTAGGTGCTCTGCCTTAAACGCTACATGGCAGCACTTGCGTCCAATTGGACCTGAAGCACTTGATGGCACTTACTGATGTTGTTTCTTCTTGTCTAGATCATTGCTTGTGTTGTTCTTGCTCTCGAATGTACATTGCTCTGGAGAAAAGCGTCTGCTAAATGACATTGTAACATTGTAACACTGTAAAAAGTGGCTATGAATGAGGGGACAGGATGTATGAGATATTTCAAACCCTAAATCTAATATCCCTACATAAGCCAATTGAATCTAATATCAGAAAGAAAACTCCACTGGTTTCTGATATGATTATTCTCTTGAAACTGCTTTTTGGTTAAGAGCAAAGCCTTGCTCTTAAGTTTATTTTTGGCTTGATTTCTAAGCTTTATAAACCATTCCAGTGTATATCTAGTGTTCTTTCAAGCTTGGAGGAACTGGTCCTTAGCTCTAAATTTCATCACTGATCCATCAAGCTGTCTGCAGCTGATCCTCACTTGATTTAATACAGTGGCCCATCTAGAACAGAGACAATGCTCCCTTATTCTGCATTAATATCTTCACCATGTCACGGCAGCTTTCATTAGAGAAGTTTGTGTGGAAAGTTTGGCATGAATATCTTTCCCCATATCGTA
This sequence comes from Cheilinus undulatus, assembly GCF_018320785.1. Classification (NCBI taxonomy): domain Eukaryota; kingdom Metazoa; phylum Chordata; class Actinopteri; order Labriformes; family Labridae; genus Cheilinus; species Cheilinus undulatus. Next base: position 11,452,482 of record NC_054878.1, on the reverse strand, counting down.
CTTGTACACAGTCTTAACTGGGATTTTCAAATTCCTTTGGTTTATTTGTACAATTGATCCTGTTCATGTAATTAATTGAAGCATCTAATACCAGTCTGACCCACTTTCACGACTTAAAACAGAGAAAATTAAAGCTTGAATTGATTTTATCTTTGGGAATTGCTTCTTGGTTGCACAATGTTTCCAGCCAGATTAAGAATTAAAATGCCACGACTTCTACTACAACTTTATGAGCTCATAAGTGTCCTCATGCATACATCAGAAGAATTAATGATTTCATAAAATCAGTAAGGCTTTACAAACATTTCAGACTGTGCTATAAAACTGAGACAAATAGCTGCTTCATAGACTTATTAGCATGCAGATATTTAAACAGACCTGCCAGGTAGAAATAACCCTGAAGATTTATTCCAAACCAGGTTGCTTACCGCAGCTGAAAAACTATATTTACCCTCCAAGGGGTAATATCAAAGTTTAACTTACATCAGATTGGAGCAGTCAGGTGCATGATATTGGTTGTAGTTTCCTTAAAATAAACAGTCCATCTGACACTGAGTCTGAACAGCATACAAGCGTCAGATCTCAAGGTGCATACAGCATCACACTAAATTTACAATCGTGTCGAGCAGATCTTCTGGCCTCTTTAGTCCCTCATGATGGTCCTTGTGGCAGCTAAACTGTTTCAGCTCCAACAGAAGAGCCAGCTCCCATCTGAGCTCACTGCTGAAGCGATGGTCAACCTGCTGATGGAGAAAGTCAATGAGAGTTCTCTGTAGGATTTAAGATGGAGGCCTTTGAAGAAGAGGATGTGAAGCCTCCCCTTAAAGTAGTGTCGTAGGTTAACAACAGCATACTGGAGAGAGGAGTGAAGTTTCAACCATAAAAAGCACTGTTTGATTTTTCAGAGGACATTCCTCCCTCCTACAAACATCAGAAGATCCTCAGCCAGGCTCACCAGTATGCCAGTGGGGCATCTGCAGGAGGTTGTCCTAGATTTGGTTCCCAAATTTTTGAGTGCCTAAAAAGTCAACTCCAGTGACACGCCCTCCCTGAGGCTCTCTGAATTGGCTGTTAGTGTCACCAAAGCTGTCCTGGATGGAGTCTCCTCTTCACTTTCCATCAGGCCAACTCCTCTCGCTCTGTTGGAGACATCCTAGCCTGTTCCATCGATGGACAGGTGAGGCAGATGTACCTGGAAGGCCCTCTGAGGAGGATCATCATCACTGATGTAACAGTAGAGCATGTCTGTGGTTTGTTTGAGCCCAATACTCATCCAAACACAGCAGCTGTTGAACTTCCATCTTTGACTGCTGATGGAGCCTTTACCAGGCCCAAAAGTCATGGATTAAGTGGATGAGGTTTGGTGGTGAAGTTGTGTAAAAGCCGTCAGAATCAGATTTCACTGCTTCAATGCAGTCGACCTCCCAGTACCATGCCAGCTGAATCTCTAGTCATTGGTTCTGTCCTGGGGGGTGAGGTTGTGGAAAGGCCACTAAGCCAACAACCAGAAACAAATATGATGCCTTCTCCACCACCTGTCAGCTGACTCTGATGAACATCCTGCCTTTAGTCAGGATGTTCAGAGCAATTAAGCTGCAGCACAGTTAACACACCCTCATGATACCCCAACAGCTGAACTCCCAGTCATGGATTTAGTCCTGGGGGGCAAGATTCAGCTTAGCCAAAAAGCAGACCTGATAATGATGCATTCAGCATCTCTTCCTTTTGGAAGAAAAAACCCTCAAGAGTCAATCAGGATTGGACAGAAGAGCCAGACCAAGACTAGGCAAGACCAAGGAGTACATGGATTGTCTCTTCGCCCCCTAATGTCATTGAGACTGACAAAACCTGTTATATCATTCAAGCAGTGAGAGAAAAGCCTCTACCGGTCTCTGCTGAGGCACAAACTCATTCAGCACCTAGAAGCTCACCTGCTGAAACTCCACTCAGGGTTTAAGTCCCCCGGAGTGACTGGTGAGGTCTCAGAGACTAGTCTTCAGGTGGTTTGAGAAATCAATCTTCTGCTGCATCATGCCTGAAAAATAAGATTTGGAATTCTTCTGTTTATAACTGATAATTTATTTTTAACAAAACTTTTTTTAAGATGTGTTGCTGCCATCAAATTCAAAAAGGGCAAGTATTTTTTTATTAAATGGTAAAATTGTCTCAGCTTCAACATCTGATCTGATCTTTATGTTCTATTATAAATTTTATGCAGTTCCCCAACTTTTTTGGCTTTGAGGTTCTAGATATGCAGCTATTTCTGACACCATGGATTCTGGCCTTACCTGGCGTCAGGCTTAGGACTACATTTGGTCAGTCTCAGGCTTGGGCAGAGAATCTGCAGCCTGTTGCACCAGCTATGCGTAAGTTCTGGTGTAAAGTCTACACTAAACCCTATGTTGAAACTAGTTAAGTTCTGACTTAAGTTGTGTCATTGTTCAGTTGCACCGCAGAGACACAAGGTTGATCTTAACTAGTAGAGCTTTATGTCCAAACTAACCAAAATATTGTCACAGACATGACATTTTCTCTTACTTTAACCAATCACTGAAAAACATTTTTTAACCCTGTGTTTGCTATAGATGCCAACGGCTAAAAATAACGTTTGCTAACTGCCGTTAATCATCAAACAGCATCCAGCGTGGATGAAAAATATGACAAGGGGTTTTGCCTATACAAGTATTGTGAAGCCCACAGCCTAAACCTAGAGCCACCCTCCGGGTTATCACGTCTTTTGGAGCTATCCCTTTAACAGATGTATTCTATGTAAGACTTTACACCTAGTAGGGGATAGGTGTAAGATTTAAGTTCTAACTTATGCCTGCATTGAAACTATCTCAACTGGTGCAACACCTTAAATGTTAGGAGAGTGTGAACTCCGTCATAAGTAAGTACTTATGTTCATACTAGGCCACGTTTGAACTTACAGCTGGTGCAACCCATAGCTGACCTCTTATCTGCAACCACTTCTGCAACTCAGAAGGTTCTGTCGTTTTTCAAAGCCTAGAGAAATTTTAGAGACGATGCACATCATAAGTGCTCCTCTGTTTCTGTGTCACACACCGAACATGTCTTGAACACGCTTTGTGTTGGATAAACCCAGCCTTGCATGTTGAGAGACCAGGCGTCACTGTAATTGATTCTGACAGCTTCGTGTGTCGAGCCACACCAGCACACTGCCAGTTATGATCGCACATAAGTCTAATTTGAAGAGGAAATGTGGATGAGGGCTCTCAAGAGAGTCGGCCCACGAAGGGAACAGCTGCTGTAATTACAGTCAGACACAGAGAGATGAGAGAGAAAGAAGAGCCGCCTGGTGAAATGTAGACTTCGTGATGGGAGGGACAAAGGTTGAAACGGCTGCTTCTAAATTCAGAAACACAATTTACCCAACTTTAAGTTTGCTGATAACACTTCCTGTTCAGTGCATGAAGAATTAAGCCTGTTTTCATCACTTCTTAAGTGTTGACAAAAGGTTAACAGTAACACAGAGCTCTGGTAGGAGACTTCACTGAAGAGTAACAACCAAGCGTTGACTTTACTTCCATTAAATGATGACATTTCACAAGACTCAGCAATCATAGTCTGACAGATGGTGTTTGCTTCTGGAAACTAACTTAGATTTGTCATTGAAACTAGTGGTTAGCATCGAACAACTTCCAGACAGATTTCCTTTTCCATGTGGCCTTACAGACTGGAGTAAATATGATTTCTTCAGCCAAAACAAATTAGCACCTTCTACATATAGGGTCTAGGGTTTAGGGTTTATATCAGCCTGAAAAATACATTCCCTGTGATTTTCTCATGATTTAGAGAATTACAGTTCACTGACATAACATTCATGATGCAGAGTTGTCAAAATTAACAGTCAAGCCTTCATGTCTCGTAGAGGAAGGACATGAATGAGTGGAGGGCTGATCCACAAGTATCCAGCTTAGAGAGTGTAGAGACTTACCAGGACTTAGTTAGGACTTCCTCACCAACTCTGGACATGCTATGAATTGCCTTCTTTAGTCAAAATGAGACAGACTGCAAACCTTATGACTGGTCCACTGAGTGACACTGGGTAACTGCTAGTTTCTGAGTAATATCTACAGGCATATTATGCAGGCTCTAGAGCGCAATCAATGGCTTCAGATGCCAAAAAAAGTCAAATCTACACTATATGGACAGAAGTATTGGCCCTTCAAATCAGATGTTTCAATCAAACCTATTGCCACAGATGTAGAAAATCAAGCATCTAACCATGCAGTCTCCATTTGTGATACTAAATGGGTTGCTCTGAAGGGCTCAGTGACCTCAAGCATGGCTCTGTGATGGATGCCAGCTTTGCAATGAACATTTTTACAATTTAAAATGTCATCCCTGCTGGATATTCCCCAGTCAACTGTAAGTGATACTATCTGAAAGTGTTTAGGAACAACAGAAACTCATTCACAAGGCGGGAAACCTTGTAAATTCATAGAACAGGGTCAAAGACAGCTAAGCTGCATGGTGCATCAAAGTCGCCAACGCTCTGCTGATTCTGAATTCTGAATTTAAACAAAATAACTGTGGTGGGAGCTTCATGGAATGGCTGAGTAGCTGCATGCAAGCCTCACATCACCAAGTCCAATGCCAAGTGTTGAATGGAGTAATGTAAAACACACTGACACTGGACTGTGGAGCAGAGGAAACATGTTCTGTGAAGTGACGAAGGATGCTTCTCTGTTTGGCAGTCGGATGGGCGAGTCTGGGTTTGGCGGATGCTCGGAGAAAGTTAACCTGCCTGGGATAATGGTATGGGGCTGTTTTCCAGGGTTTGGGCTGGGCCCATTATCTCCAGTGAAGGACAATATTTATGCTTCAGTATTCAAAGACATTTTGGACATTGTTATGCCTCCAACTTTGTTGGAACAGTTTGGGGAAGGCCCTTAGTTATTCTAACATTACTGTACCCCTGTGCACAAATCAAGGACTACAAAGACATGGTATGATGAGTTTGGTGTGAAAGAACTTGACTGGCCCTCAAAGAGTCCTGGCCTCAACCCCATCAAGCACCTTTGGGATGGACTGGAACAAAGATTGTGAGCCAGGCCTTCTCATCCAACATCAGTGCCTAACCTCATAAATGCTTTACAGAGTGAATGGACACAAATTCCCACTGAAACAACTCCATATCAAAGTACATATATTTGAAAACAGTGCCACCACAGTCCTTGTTGGTGTAATGGTCAGGCAGCCAAATACTTTTGTATATATAGTGGACCTGCTGACATCCAAAATTACTGACAATGGTGGCACCTGAGAGCAGCCAGACTCTTGTAAAAACAGATGTTCATTTTTTTCACCCATCACCCATAAGCAGTTGTACTTTCAATCTCCCCTCTCTTTTCTCGTTTGCATTAACTGCAGTAAAATCAACCACTCTTTAGTAATTATTAGCTCCACCTCCAACTCTATATGTTTGGTTGCCGTTGCCATGGTTTACTGTACAAATAATAGGCAAGAAATGTAAAAATGAGATGAGGAATTGGCATAAAAAAATCACACTACAGACTAGCAATGAGGCAAAGTATTGCAGAGTGACATGGACAAGCACTAGGGCTTTTGTTGTACCTAATCTTTATGCAACGTTAACTGTTTAGAGACCTTGATAAGCCCCCTTATGTAAGATCAAAATGATCCTGCTTCATTTTTATCACAGTTCTTATTAAAAGTAAATGCAACAACAAGCGGTCATTTGTTATTTTAAGAATTTTCCTTTGGTATAATTTAGTCAGCTAAAACCCTCAAAGCAGGAAGTAAAAGAAGACAGACATACCGTCTTGTTGGCACTTAACAGCATCACTACTCCTCGCTTTGATATGAATTGACAGTAAACCATATTGTCATAAATCTCTGATTAGCAGTCGTTGTAATGTCTAATTCGCCCTGGAAATGTCTGCATGAGTCATAAGCCAGGACTCATTTCAGAGACGTCATTCAAGTTTAGAGTAAAGCATAAGGAGAGAGTGTAATGTTTTATATTAATGGTTTGTTAGTCTTAATTATGTGTGACTTAATTTTAAAATAAGTTACTAACAAAAACATGGCAATTAAGACTGATTACAATGACAAAAAAATACTTAATTACAAGCACAGCTACCACTGCTTTTATTGCTCTTTAGGATTTTTATGATCCTGGATGCCAATGCAGATAAGCTATTTGAAACAACATTGTAACTGAGATGGAGATCAGAGCTACTGTTTATTAGAGATATGGTAATACCATTGCATTCAGAAACTATTCAGACCCCCCCTCACTTTCTTACTTTTTGTCATGTGGCATATTTTTTACAAATATAAAAATGAAATATCACATTTACTTAAGTATTCAGACCCTTTGCAACAAGAATTGAAACGTAGCTCCCCTCTCATTTCTGTTGGTAAACTGAATTGATTGGACATGATTTGGAAAAGCACACACCTCTCTATAGAAGGCATCACAGCTGACGATGCATAGAGCAAATTAAGCCATGAGGTCAAAGGAACAGGATTGTTGCAAGGCACAGATCTGGGGAAGTCTACAAAAGAATCTTGCTTCTCAGAGGGTCCCAAGAGCACAGTGGCATCAAAAACCTCTCAAACGGAAAAGTGTGGCACAACCAGGACTCTTCCAAGAGCTTGTCGCTCAGTTTGGCTGAGCGACAATCCGGGGAGGAGGGACATGGTAAGAGAGGTGACCAAGAACCTGATGGTCACTTTGACTGAGCTCCAGAGATCCTGTGTGGAGACAGGACAAAGTTCAAGAAGGACAACCATCACTGCAGCCCTCTATCAGTCTGGGCTGAAGCCATTCTTAAGCCGTTCTTAATTCTTACGCTACTGCTGTTGCCCAAAAGTAGTGAAATACTCAGCCAAAAAAAGAAGTTTGAAAAAGCCCGTGTAGAAATAGCAGCAGGTGGGAATTGAAAGACCTTTGTCTAAAGCCTGGACAAGTAGTGTCACAATGTTCATGTATGGTCTGCTTCCACAAAGTGGTTTGATTTGGTTGAGAACAGTTTTGCCATGGATCACATTTAAACTTGGATCTTGACTGTGTTTTCTCAGCCGATGTCTGTCCAGTCTTACTTGTTATAATGGGAAAATCCATCTCTTTTTAGAGATCCAGATCATTTGGCTCAGCTCAGTAGAGCTGTTTGTTTGGCTCTCAAATGACTCTTCATTTGGTACCAATTTGCTTTAATGTGTATTAGATAAGGACAAAGAACAAAGGAAAGGAAACTGGCACTCAAACAGGAGCTAGTTACAGGCTTATTGACACACAGTATGTCTGTAGTTGGTTACTTACCCCACAACATTTATTGGATTGACAGTATATTGCATTTTGATTAAAAGCATGTTTGTGACATAATGAGGATTTATTTTATATCTTAAAGAGTCTCGGCTATCCTCTTAGCGCAATACAAGTCTCCTCTAGACTCTTGTTTAGCCTTCATGTGGCTAGATGATGCCAGGTCTGCAGGACTGTATGATTTGCAATATTGACCACCTCCACGCCAGTTAAGCCAGTCAAACTTGGGGGGAAAAAATTGTGTAGGGATCATACTCATTGTATGTAGAAACATCTTATAACTGCAGCATAGAGGTTAAATTAGAGCTTTCAAGTTTTAACTTCTCCCTCATTCTCCTGTATTCCTAATGGCTGCCCCCTACTTTCTACCCCCTATCAGACATTTGGGATCACATGATTTCAAACAATATATTCTTAAACCTAGAATATAGTAAAATAGATGCAGTGTGTTTGCTGCTATCAGCAAATGCCCTTCATAAGGGCAGAGCTATATATACTAATTGAACAGCCACAAGCCATATGAGAAAGAGTTGCTGTTCATCGTCAAACTAAATGATAGCCACCTTTAAACTCCTTCTCTTTGATTCATTGCAAACCACAGATATTAAAGAATACCCTGATAGAAAGCCGAATGCTCTGCGGTATCCTTCAATGACTCTAATAGATCAACATTATAATGCAGGAATATGGCGTATGAAATCTCGCCTACCTTCTCATTCTGTGTCCAATAACAATTCAGCCCCTCAGGCTGCAGGCCAGAGCTGCATTTATTTTCACCGCTGCTGTTTGTGCATGCATGTATTATAACCATTGCATGTGTGTTTGCAGTGGAACACTGGGGCCACAGTGCAGAAACAACAGGAGAGTTTTCCTGTTACAGTTTGATTGCCTGACCTCTACTGCTCTGGCACTTTTCCACTGAACAACATCCCTCCATTTAAATCACACAACATGAAAATACACACACTCCTTCTCTTCCATGCAAATCTCTTCATTTAGAAACAACAACAAAATGTTCTAAACAAAGCACGATGGGTCAGAAATGTTGTGCTGTGTTATCGTCTTGCAACAGTTTTGTGTTGCATCTTTTTTCCATCCCTCTTTCTGTCTCTGTGCCGCTCATGTTAAAATCATGAGTATGCCTCGGCGTGTGATGCTTTATTTTCAGAACAACAGCAGAAAGGCACAAGAAATATCCCTAAAAAAAAACCTCCAGCATGTTCTTACAGTCAGCAGCTTGTTTGGTGCTAAACCTCAAAGTGAAAAGCCAGAGAGGAAAGCTTTGTCACTCTCGTCACAGCAAAGTGGAGGGACGTGACGGCTTCCTACGCCAAAACTCAACAGATAAAATAAATGTTCTTTTGGGGAAAAAAACTTGACAGGCAGGAATGTTTCAGTCGGTGATATAACTCTATTTACCTCTGCAGCGACAGTGCATTATTCAGAAAGAATTCAGACCCCTTCAATGTTTCAATTTTGTTATGCTGAAGCCTGATGCTACAGTTGAGAAAATCATTTTTGTTCTCATTAATCTCAACTCAGTAGCCTATGATGACAAACATCAACACTGTACATTTAGCACAGGCTCCTCCCATTTCTCTCAATCATTGCTGAGATGTTTCTACACCATGATTGGAGTCCACCTGTGGTAAATTGGTTGGACATGATTTGGAAAGGCAAGGTGTTTTTCAGCAGAAGGGAACTGGGAGACCGGTCTGGGTTGAGGAAGCTAAATGGATCAAAGTGCAGAGACAACCTCATTGAAAACCTGTTCTGTAGTGCTCAGGACCCTGCAATGAAGGTTCTGCCTTCAGTCACCCAACATGGCAGTGACTCTAAGCACACAGCCAAGATAATTCTGTGAATGTCCTGAAGGACCTGGCCAGAGCCCTGGCTTGAACCCTTCCAAACAATTTTGGGGATACCTGAAATTGGCTTGTTGCGCTTGTTGGGGTACTCAGCGTAGATTAATGACAGAAAACTGAATTTAAACAACTGTAGCATCAGATTACATCATAAAAAAGTAAAGGGGTCTGAATACTTTCTGAATGAACTCTATGTAGACATCATCCTAATCTGTTTTATAATCCAGCTGGTGGTTAAAAAGTGTATCTGAAGGGAGCAACAGCTGCAAAATATTGACCATTGTAAAAAAATCGTCCTGGTTCTAGCTTAAAAGGGCTTGAATGCTGCATTGTTTCTTTACTTTAAACAGATATTAAATATATTAACCTTTCAGTCTTTTGCTATGAATGCCATCAGCCTTGTATACAGCAGTACAAGATGAAACTCCTCTTGTATTTAACAAAATAAATCAAAGTTGATGTGGAATTTCTACTACAGACATCTATGTTTTGGTAGTAACTGCTGGATCATTACATTGAAGGAAAACTGATATGCATCATTCCCATGTCTCTGAATCTATGGATGCACTTAGCCTAATTATAGAACAAGAACTTAAGGGTTGCTATAAAAACCCTGCAGTGTAGTTATGCTTGTGTAAATCTCTTTATGGAAGGTAGTGTAAGCATAAACGTAAAAAACAACTTTAGAGATATGGATGGGGAGAGATGTGGAGATACATCAGGGGACAGCTACAAGTACTGCATTGTGGCGGTTTCCAGTTTAAGTGCTGGGCAAAACACCCTGGACCCTGGATCACAAGTCAATTATACCGTTATTCTCATCATGTGTAATTTAGAGTCATCATTAAACCCACAAGGAAGCTTCATGCAGAATCCCTGTGATTTAAACAATCATTCTTACTGTAAGGTAACATCAACAATGTCATGACTCTTAACAAATAGAGTTTCCACCTTGCAATCTTCTGTTATTTTAAAGGAACCGTGTATATTAAGAAGGAACCTTGTTAGATGAACACTGATGTATCAAACGTATGCTTTATGAAGAAACACACTAGATTTCATACATTTACAAACTAGGGATGTAATGGTATTTGTATTTATCCAGAGCCATCACAGTTCATGTAGTCACATGACAAATACATTTCAATGGGGAAAAAAGCCAATAACAAATAGTATTAAGTAGCCTCTAGTGTAGGTGGATGGAACATTTGTGTTTAATGCCCCACAGCATGATGCTGCCACCATTCTTCACGGTTTGGATGGTGTTGGGTAGCCTGCTTTCCTCCAGACGTAACATTTAGAAATAAGGTCAAACATTTCAAACTTGGTTTCTTCAGACCAGAGAGTCTTGTTCCTCACAGGCTTGCTTTTTTGCAAACTCCAAGTGGACTTTTATCTGTTTTGCACTGAGGAGAGGCTTCCATCTAGTCGCTCTGCCATAAAGCCCAGAATGAGAATCATGGAGGCCTCTGTGCTCTTTGGAACCTTCAGTGCAGCAGATTTTGTGTAGCTTTCTCCATATATGTATCTTGCAGCAATTCTGAGCTCTGCAGGCAGGTTCTTTGACCTTATGGCTTGGTTTTTACTCTGTCATGCTTTGTCAGCTGTGAGGCCTATCTGTGAGGTGTGTGCCTTTCCAGATCATGTCCAATCAATTTACCAAAGGTAGACTCCAATCAAGGTGTAGAAACATCTCACCAAGGGTCTGAATGTCAGTGTGATACTTCAGTTTTTTATATTTAATTAATTTGCAAACATTTCTAAAATTCTGGTTCACTTTGTCATGATGCGTTTATATGTAAAAAAGGCATTAATGTTAATCTATTAAGGCTAACATGTCTTAATATACAGAGTTTCCTTTAAAGAGAGGCACACCAACACTTCACCATCATGAGCTCATGATGACTGGTGAAACTGAGTGGAGAATTATCAGCTGCAGTAACCACTTGATGTTTCTAAAACCAGGTACTTCAGTGTGAGGACAAGACCAACTGAAGTCAAGGATGATTTTATTCATTTTTGTGTTTGCACAGATTGAATAAGTAAGATATATCTCTTGCATTAATGTATTAAAAAGCCTTTGATATGATTGAATTTTGGAGGGAGCAAGCATTTATCTCCCATCTCAGAGCATGTATAAGTGAAGCTATTAGGCCTCTTAAGTTATGATCTTTATTTAATGAAAATACTTTAATTTTATTTAAAACATGTTCCGTCTTACTCTAAGAAAGAAGGCATGGAGTGTATGTGGTACAGTGAACCATGCTATTAAGGATGCTTTGACATAGGTCTGTTTGTTTCATACTGGGTTCAAGCACAACTGCATGTAGCTGTGAAATTATATATTTATATAGATGTATTCTCTACTGGTATCTGAACCTGGTACAGGACTTTGCCTTACAGCCATTTCAGACTCGCTGATTATTTTGCTGCTTGCAGCTGCCGGTCCGGCACACACCGTCATGGCTATCATAGCAGGCACAAGTGTGCTACGTGTTGGCTGTGTCTTCCTGCTGCCAAAGCCCTGTTATTCCTCAACACTTTTACCACCATAAGCCTCTCTACAAGTGACTTGATTCAGTGTGTAGCAGAACTGTACAAAAAACAAAGGGAGTTTCTCCAAAGAAATGCTAAACCGTGCTTTTACTTTGAAAAGCACAAACCGAATGAGTACTTGTACTGTGTTTATCATTCCTGTGACATATTGTTGAAACGAGAAGCTTAATGGCAGAATTTTAAAGAACAACTTCAGTTTATTTTGGCCGATAACTATTTGTGGCACAGAAAACTAGGCCAGGCCTCGATTTTGTAGATTTTTTGTGCGTGAGATGTGAGTATCGGTTGCTTGAGACACAGCATTTTTGCAGTCTGAAAGCCCTGACTCATTAACATGCAAGCAAACTTTTACTTCACTTTTCTGTTGCTCATGCTGTGCCTCTGTTGACACATGTAAAGTTCCCCTCACAGACTTGCAGCTTTCCCTGCAACACCTCAGCTTTACACAGAGCAAGTTTAAGTTAACCGCCTAAATCTATACAACTCTTTATTCAAAGAAAAACTGAATTGGCAGCGACTATGTGCTGTATCCATCCAGCTTCTGTGCGCCTGTTTTGTTTTGTTTTTTCCTCTCATTATGCTAATTTGGTGGCATTCAGCTCCATGTGTGGGAGAGCCAGCAGCACAGCAGACCTCCTGTGCTCTCTGGCTGAGTGCAGAGCTGCTGTGGCTGAAAGTCCCAGCTTCACCGAGCATTTTGGGTGCAGGTAGCTCATTTACAAGTCAGAAGAATCCTCTGGTGTCTTCTGGGAAGAAAAAGTAAATATGCAGAATATTTTACTCCTTTTGGCTTAGCATATGTCAGCAGTACACAGAGTTTCAGAAACTGCTGGAGGTTTCACAGATGGAAGCACAGCGAAGGAGGAGCAGAAACATGTGTAAGAAGTGAATTACTTTGAATACTCTTATGAAACACTCCTGCTTAACTTGATACTGAAATGTTGAGATAAAGTTAAAGCTCCACTAATCCATTTTTTAAATATGTTTAAACTGTTATGCTAGATGTGTCACTCATAAACTCTACTTTTCATTTCTCCTGACAAAATGCTCATGCATTTTTCCTGTTAAATATTTCAGTTCTGCTGCTTACAGACCCTGGCAGGTAGCTGATTTTAAAAGCAGGACAAAGTACTACAAGTTAGCAATAGAAATTGTAATGGCACATCATTTTCTAATAAAACTAAATGTCTATAGATTTATTCAAAGTTTCACTAAAAATCATCCGTGTCATTTCAACTCCATTAGTGTTCCATTGAACACTTTCTGAGTTCCAAGTTAAATTTAGACTTTGGAAAGTTTTAATATTTTAACTCTTAAATGTTGATTTTTATACACTTGGTGTTATTCCCTTTAATCTTATGTGTAATTTTATGTGTATTCACAATTTTGATTATTGGCACATTGCATTGTACTTCATACTTTATAAAGTCTATACTCTTGTCCATTTTCTACTCATGAAGCTAAGCGTTAGGTCATGCAGGATACAGCAGTCATACGCCCAGGCATGATCAGCTGACGGCCATCTGATCCCACTTATCACCTCCTAGCTCCCATAGCCAATCACAGCGCTTTCTCTCATCACAGCGGTTCATTTAGATATGACATAATCTGCATTAGTCCCTGCTTGCACTAATGCTGCTGCTGGCAAGTTTAACTTCCTCCATCCCAGCCTCCTTCCTTTATAGCATAAAGCTTGTTGCACCCTCATATTTAGATTAATACTACTACTGTATGTATCAGATGCTTTTGAACTAATTTTGTTATACTCAAAATGGATTGTCATGAATGTATCCATCCATACTGGGGTTTCTAGCTTTGTGCTCTCTGGAAAATCAAAGCATGCTGCTTGACTCATCTTTTGAGCAGAGCCTTTAGAGAGTTCTTGTATTATATATGTTATTGCTACATTTGATAGGTCTTCCAGCAGTGGTCATGGTGAATTTACATGCTCTGGCCATGCACTCGCTGTGACTGTGCAGTCATATGACTGAAATATAAGACATTTCAGAAATTCATCCATGTCAGGGGTACCTAATTAAACTGAGGTCAGTTGTTGTGTCCCAAAAAAACTGCACAACAAACCAAATGCACAACAAGGAAAAAAATCAGGTCAGAATATGCTTGAAGGCATACAGTGTACATCTGGCTATAGATTTAAGGCCAGTTGCAAGATGTACCTTTTTTTTTTTTTTTTTGTGCACCCTGGTGATACGCATCGTATCATGAGGCTGTGAAAAATACCCAGCTCTTATTCATTTTAGTAGGCGAAGTGTTGTAATAAACGACTGGAGCAAGTGCTGAAAAGTGACTTGCTTTCTCAGAGTTTCAGCACCATGGACAGCACCACATTCATGAACACATATGAACTACAGTAGCTCTGTATTCTACGACTTGAAATATTTCCTGTCTGGGTGGATTTCATGTACCTTTTTTGGTTTATGTGAGTCTTTAGTATTGACCCTCTTGTATCCTTTCAGTTAACTATATTACAACCCTTTATGTGGCAGTTTGAATGTATGTCACTGGAGTTACTTAAGATATAAATGGCAAAGATTTATTGTTTTCTATACTATAGAATTCAGGAGGTATTTTTAATCAGGCTTGGATATAGAAAAGATAGGGGGGAAAAAGGATTTTGATGTTTAGAGGCTAATTTTGATAAGTTTTGAAATATTGATTGTGTCGATTATCAAACAGAGAAAACCTTGCCAAAAGAAAACTGACAACTAGAACTACATCCTGATCAGTCCTAAAGATCTGAGTCATAGGAAATCGAAATTAAACAGTAATTTAATTTGAAATGCTCATTCTTATACTGCAGAATGGAACATTTCACTTTGAGAAATTAATGTAGGCCCAAACTAGGTCTGAAGCAAGAGTATTTAAAGGATTTAAATTAGAGTAGATTAAAACTGCTGGGTTGTCTCTTGGATATGTAGAATACTAACAGCTTGCTAACATGTTTACCAGGCTGTATAACTGTTTATTGATGTGTTTATAGTTGTTCCACTGCCCAAATTGGCCAACAAAATCAATTACTGCTGCACCAGCCTCACAAGGAATAAAGCATGAAATAATGAAATGAAATTATAAGAAGTAACCAGGCAAAAAGATAGCTCTAATAAGATCATGAAACTGACTTTATGTTTATAGTGCTGATTAAATGACACTTATAGGACAGGTTAGACTCACAGTCAAAGTAGTCAGATATCACCATCAGTTTCCTTGCTCAGCGCCGTTACTCATGGGTGACAAATGCGATAGCACAGCCCTGCTTTGAAACACGGAATACATTTTAAATGAAATTCTTCCCTGTGTTGAATGGCAGCAGAAGTATGAATGTGCCCCTCCTGAGGCTTTGGCCTGAATGGAGGAGTGAATAGATGTGTGACAGTCTTATGTAACTGTTCACTGATGCTGCAGCTACCTCAGTGATGTAATATTATTCTCTGCTGAGCAGCCAACTAGAGCCACTTTTGCTTTACACGTGAAAAAAACATCAAAAGAAACCCACTTTTTCCCCAGGTTGAATCTCTTTCAATCCATGTAATTGGACTTTCTTCTAACGTGTTTTTCCCTCTCATTTTCTTTCTCCAGATCACATCTTCTTTTCTATCTATTCAATCCTTTATTTCTTTCCCTTTTCCTTATTTTTATTTTTTGTTCTCTTTTTTACCTTGCTTTTTTATATCAGTGGAAATGAAAGGATATAGCAAGTTACCTTTGATGAGGACAAGGATGTATTTTTATATACACATGCACATGTACACTTTTTAAAAACTTGTGTTATAATTTCTCTCCATGGGAAGAACTGTTAAATATTTAACAGTATCAATGTCCCTGTGTGTTAATATCCCATCCCTTCTGTCTCCCTGCAGGTAAACAACAGGTTTTTCCATCTCAAACATGGAGCCTGAGAGAAGGAATCGACGAGGCGAGCTGTGGTGACAGCTGGATGAGCTCAGTGTGAATCCAGAAGGTGAGAAGCTGCAGCAGGCTGATGGTGCTCAGGGTGATATTTACATTCATCCTTCATTGTTGGTCATCCATGATTCACTGCTTGCCATGGTGATTTGTTCACTCTGGGGTTTGGCTCACTCCCTGTGTTGTTGGCCTTGTTGAAACCCAAAAGGATGTTTTGTTTTAGTCTTTAAGTCATAGTTAAATGGGTCTTAGTGCAAAATGTTTAGATAAATGCATGTAATTCTTCCATGAAGCCAAAGGGAAGATCCAAGTTTAGTATACAACATGTCTTAATTCATAGGCTACAACTTTTGGAGGATGCAGAATACAAGGACCCAGTCTCTGACGCCTGTGTTGACCACTCAAGTGAACATATTGCAAGACAGTCTGGCTGCAGACCACAGATCTCAGACACCTCCTTTTGCAGAATACTACTGTAAGATGCTGAATCCATCAGGATGTAACAACACACTAAAACCTTCAAAATAAAGTTGGATTGAACTCCTGCTTAGCGTTTGGGTGAGGGTTAAGATGAGGGTTAGGATACCATAAAGTAAAAGTCAAAAACCTGATCCAAGAAAACCAAATTATAGAGCATTTAATAAAGCTGAGTAAACAGTCTG
Organism: Cheilinus undulatus; assembly: GCF_018320785.1. Classification (NCBI taxonomy): domain Eukaryota; kingdom Metazoa; phylum Chordata; class Actinopteri; order Labriformes; family Labridae; genus Cheilinus; species Cheilinus undulatus. Next base: position 11,436,157 of record NC_054878.1, on the reverse strand, counting down.
TTTACAGGACACTCAGACACAGCTAACATAGCTACGGCTAAAGTTAATGAAGCTAATGTAAGCTATGTATGTAGGTAATGTAGCTTAAGACTACAGACTGTTACAGTTTTGCAAATCTCATAAACCCATATTTTATTCATGTAAAATAGCTAAGTAGCCAGTGTTCTGTGGCTAACAAAGTTTGGTTAGCTACATTAGCTTATACAATGTTTACCACAGTTAACTTAGCTATGTAGTGGTTACCTACACACTAAAAAATGCTGGGTAGTTTTCCTAACCCATTCGCTGGGTAACTGTAGAGTTTGAGCAGATTGGGTTGCTTTTACCCAAGGTTGGGTTAATTATTTTGACCCAGCAGACTGGGTCAAATTTGGCGGGTTGAAGGGATGAGGGCGAGGCAGATCGCCATATTGGACACAGTAGCTCCTTCTCCAGCTTCAGACGGATGCATGAGGAAAAAGTGAGAAAAACTTAAGGTATTATGCTACAACATCTGCATTTGAAAGCTCAATGTGGTAGTCGAATAGTTGTGTCGTAGTTATTACTTACAAACCATAGTATTAGCTCGCTTAACCTCACTTGCCGACTCGAGGCGTTTTTTTCCGTGTTGCTCGCTTACTAACTTGCTCGCAAGCTAGTCATTTTCACCTGATGTATCAACATTATAGTTTTCTGTCACTTTTTAAAGTAGGATACGTTGTTGTATTTAGGTGGTGTGTATCTGGGTGTGTGTGTTTAGGTGTGTCTGGTAGCCTGTCGACGGTAAAACGATAGGATTGAGTTTCAAACGCAGTAGGGTGAGTGCCCTACGTGGGAGTACAAGGCTGAGTAATCTTGCAATTGCTATTTTGAGTTGTATTGCTTGACTGTTGAAAGTGATGTTTTGGAGTAACTTCACCCTCCTTTGCAGTATTACCTCTAGCCAAACACCCCTCAGAGGCTATTTTCCCTTGGTCGAGTTTGCGCAAGTGTATCTCGTAAATTACCCCTCTAATAACGCTAAAACGCTAGTGTTAGCGCAAACTCGACAAAGAGAATATAGCTTCTGAAGGGCTAAAACGCTAGCGTTTTAGCGTTAGCGTTCTAACGTTAGTGTTCTAACGTTAGCGTTTTAACGTAAGCGTGAGCGTTTTAGCGTGAGCGTTTTAACGTAAGCGTTAGCGTTTTAGCGTTAGTGTTCTAACGTTAGCGTCTTAACGTAAGCGTTAGCGTTTTAACGTTAGCGTTCTAGCGGTAGAGTTTTAACGTTAGCTTTTTAACGTTAGCGTTTTAGCGTCAGCGTTCTAGCGTTAGCGTTTTAACGTTAGCGTTTTAGCGTTAACATTTTGACGTTAGCGTTTTAGCGTTAACGTTTTGGCTTTAACGCTAGCGTTTGAGCTAGCGTTAGCGTTGTAGCTAAGCTCAATTGCAACTGATGTAAGTAATGCAATTTAAGATTAATAGTACTATGGGGAGGTCCATCAGTCATATTGAGTATATCTTGTAAGTATTCCCAGTCTGAATCTTCATTTTTTCATCGTGACACATTATCATTTTGTTGAACCATTTAACAACTTCACACTTTGTCTTGCTCTTCACTTTTTAAAGAATTCAAGCCCCCAACCAGTGTCTGCTGTTGGAGCTTCTGTCCAAGGGTTGCCTGCAGTGCAGCACATTGAATTTGTGGAGCAACAAGCACAATTTGTAAGTTAATCTGTTCTCAGCATGTGCAATTATGAATTTAAGAATCCTGTAAACAAGCATAGCTGTATGTTGACTCAAGGCAGGGTTAAAAACATCTCATATCTGATTTGTCTACGTTGAACTAATATACTTAATTTCTTGCATTTGTATTCCTTAAATCATTCCTGGCTCCGTGAGATTTTAAACAAGACACCTGATGGGAAAGGCTTGGTTAGCAGTCTTGAAGAAAATCACATTTCTCTCAACAAAAGAAGATGCATGGTCCGAATTCTTGTATCGCACCTGACGGAACGCTTCGGTGAGAAGTAAGTGTTAGTCACACAGAATATTCAGCTGTATGATTGTTGAATGTTTGGCAGTGTCAACAAATGATGATAAAATTCCTTTTGTCATTCAGTCCAACATCAGGTACGAAGACAATGTTGGCATCAGCAATAGTGGATCAGTTTCCATGTCTGAGAGAATCTCTGGGGACAGGCTTTGTGAGTAAAGTTCCTTACAACACTAAATAAAGCAATACCTAACTAAGGAACAAACTATACACCATCAAAAAATATTCATCTCACCCTCTCTGTCTCAGCTCAAACAATGCTTGTTTAAGATTATTTTGCAGCTATAGCAGGACAGCATTTAGCTCTCAGTAGATCTTCATTTCTTTTTTGTTGCTAGTTCTCTTATTCCCATATGTGATTTTAATACTTGTTCTTCTAACTTTGTAATCTTAAGGATTCATGGTTCACGCCTGGGAGGAATCACAAACCAGCAACAGGGTTTTTGGAGGAGCACCTCAGCAGTGTACAGAAAAGGCTCTGTTGTGGCAAGCGGAAGAATTCAGCAGCGGTGCCTCAACAAATGAGTTAAGGGCAGGGGTGGAATGGTTCACAAATCCTTGGTTCTTTCTCTTTCTCTTACTAAGATTGTACACTATATAGTGTACATTAGAATAGAAATAAGTTCTAATGGCTTAGAAATAGTAAATTCATAAATGATTAGGTTAAAAATATATAGAATGCCATTATAAAGAGTATATACTGTACATGTATTGCAGGTGTATCACACACATTCTGGAAACCTGCATCTTCAGACAGTGGTGGACAGTAATGGAGTACATTTACTTGAGTACTGTACTTAAGTACATTTTTCAGTATTTGTACTTTACTTGAGCATTTATGACTTTCACTTCACTACATTTCAAAGACAAATATTGTACTTTCGACTCCGCTACATTTCTAGGAAGCTTGTCGTTATTCGTTCCTTTTTGGTTCAGCGTAGCTTTGTAGACAGATGTTGGTTTTTTCCTTTTCTAAAATGCAGTTGGCCACACGCTGTGCTCCCTATAGAAGGGAACCAATCACAGTGACCGCTCACACCTGGGATGGATTTTGGAAATAGGCTATGTCATCTTCGCTCTGCGTAGCAAGCTCTCCCGCCTTTATTCAAACAAAATTCAGCAATGGAGATGAACAGGAGAAACTCAAGCTGAAAAACCAGCGCGCCCATGGCCATATCTTAGCTCGATGTTTGAGATTTCAGAAATTAGGTATGATTCATATCATCAAAAATTTAATGACAATAGTTGTCCTTATTGTTTTCGATTGCATTTTTATGGTGAAGTTATTACAGGTGTATTTATCGACTTTTTGTAGCAGAGTGGTTCTACATGTAAGTCAGTGCATCATTAGGTAGTTTAGTGAGTTACAAGGTTCTGTAAAAGCACTGAGAAAACAATACTGCGATGTACTGATATTAGAAAATGTACTTTGTACTTTTGAATACTGAAGTATTTTTAAAAGTAAGTACTTTAGTACTTTAACATGAGTAAAATTTCACCAAGCAACTTTTACTTGTACTTGAGTAAGATTTGACCACGAGAATCAATACTTTGACTCAAGTACTGAAGCTAAATACTTTGTCCACCACTGTCTACAGGACTCAGTCCAGTACATATGGTATTTCAGATTTCCCAACAGCCACTCTTTATATTTGCTTACTTTTTTTCTAGAAGAAAGGGAATCTGTATTGACAGAGGTGGATTGAGACAGGCAGACAAATGGCAATGGAACAAAGCAATGGAACCCCTCAGTCCTACAGTTCATCTGCTGAAAACTTAGACTAAACCTAGCCTGTTGTAATAACTTGTATCATTCTTGTGTTTTGTGTTTTTTTTCTCAGCCTGGAACTAACATGGTGGAGTACCTTCCAAGAGCATCTATAGATTGTCCATATGTTCTGATGCTGGGTGAGGAGAGTGAGTGTTCCCAAGCTTTTGTGATCCTGAATTGGACCGCTTTGGAGCAGCCATACTTCTGGGAGCTGTTGAGGTATGCTTCAAGGCATACTATGTGTTTGTTCTTGTCTACCCAAAAGAATGAACTCAGGTTTGGGAATTCATTCATTCATTCATGCAATGCTAGAATGATAGGGTTCTGTCGTTTTTAAGTGAGCGAATGCTTCATTCAACCCTCCATAAACTCAGCTTATTCTGGGATTCTAATAAAAGTTTTAATGATATACTGTTTGTTAGTTAACAAGTAAAATGCTTTGATGTAGAAAATGTAAACGTAAAATATATATATATATATATATATATATATATAGGTCTTTATTCTCGTAATAATAAAAAAAACTGTTTTTGTAGTCACAGTCAACATTTTATGACCAATAAAATGTTTGGAAGAGTATTTTCTTGTTTTATCATTTATAGTAATTTATATCAAATTACAATCCACTAAAGTTGAAGTAAATTAAATGTAGTATTCTTAGAATATGATGGTAATACAATTAGTATTGTTTTTAATCACAGCTATACTGGTAACCTGGTAACCCATTTCTTGGTAGCTTTAACTCATCAGCATGAGTAGTTTTTACCCCTTGTTGAGTCAAAATCTTGACCCAGTGTGCTGAGTCAAATCCTCAACCCAATGCGCTAGGTATAAATAACCCAGCAATGGCTCGGTCCCTTTTGGACCCAGTGCTGGGTTAGCAATTTCACCCAATTTGGGTTACTTTTAACCCAGCAGTTTTAAGTGTGTGTATAGCTAACTTACCTACATTAACATTAGCTGTGTATGCTTAAGCTCGCATCGCTAAAGCTAACATAGCTACATTAAGCTACTTAGTTACATTAATTATGTAGCTAGCATAGCTACGGCTAAAGTTAATGAAGCTAACAAAGCTATATGTAAGCTATGTAGGTAATATAGCTGAAGACTGCACACTGTTACAGTTTTGCAAATCTCATAAACCCATATCTTATTTATGTAAAATAGCTACGTAGCCAATGTAGCTGAAGATAACAAAGTTCTCTTAGTTATATGAGCTTATGCTATGTTTATCAAAGCTAACTTAGCTATATAGGTGTTATCTATGTGACTAACTTAGCTACATCAACATTAGCTTGGTATGCTGAAGCTCACATTGCTAAAGCTAGCATAGCTACATTGAGCTACTTAGTTACATTAATTATGTAGCTAGCATAGTTATGCTAGCTCTGGATTACACTAACAAAGCAAAAGCAGCCAGTCTTCATTTAAGTACTTCTAAAACAGGTCTGTATGTATCAGATGTGTTAAAATAATAGGTTGTATATTTCGCCAAAAGTCCATCCTCAGAGTCTGTTTACACTTTGCCATATAATTTTGTTTATGGTTGGATAAATATTCCATGGATATTCGTATTTCATTTTTACTTTTTTTTTTTACCTTTTTTGCAGTCTTCCTGAAGATTTCACTTCCTGTTTATTTGCGTAAGTGCCTGTTTATGCTCTTGTTCCTTCAGAGTTGAAACTAGTTTAATGTGCTAAAAAGTGGCTTTAACTGCATATTGTCAGGCTCCAAGATATTTTAGGTGTAATATATGTTTGGCAAAAAAAAAATTAAAGTGCATTATTCAAAGTACAGCGTTCAGTTGGACATGCTGATTCACCAATCTTAAACTAACCCAACCCAGAGCATGTATGTTGCTTCTCATGTGGTGTGGTGCTATTATTATTGATTTATGTATTTTGTTTCCTTTTTTAGAATTGTGCAAGTTGAAGCCTCGAGACAAAGTTGCTGTACTTAGAGCATTGTGCTTTGCGCAGGTATGTGAGACCCTTTTTTGTCTTTGCTGTTATCTTTTTATAATTTCTGTGGTATTTTTTCTTAAATATATAATGAGGTTGAACAGCAAAACCTGCTTTTATTCAAATGGCAAATGCTATAATGCAAGGAATGTTCATGTTGAAATCCCGAAACAAAGTTGCTCTACTTAAAGCATTATGTTTTCCTTAGACTAAATCTGGCTCTAACCTTGCAGAGCAGATGGATACGTCCGTTTCCTTGTTTTTCACTGGCAAATCCATCTTGCAAAGCTCCCATCTGAACCGTCTGGGCCCGGTTAGAAAGTGACAGGACCGATCACCGACGAGGGGCAGTACTTTCAGGCACAGCAGAGTTGTGACGTAAACAAGCAGCCACAAGAGCTGGTGCAGTTATGGGGGAAGAGATTAGCGTGAATGCTGCTAAAGCGCCAGTTTTATCAGAATTTGACAACATTTCTTCGTTAAAAGAAGAACAAAGAACAGCAGTGAGTTGTTTTCTTTTCAAAAACGCCAAAAGTCAAGTACTTACATGTCTGTAGTGGCCATGTTTTGCGTTATTCCCCGTAGCTGTGCACGCGCAACTCGATAGCGGCTACGGCACGTGTTTTGTTGCACTGATTGGCCCGTAGAGAAGAGATAGAACGTTCATCCAATCATACTCCGAGTTTTTTTCAAATCCTCTGCCATTTCTCAAACGTTTCCTATTGAAGCTTTCCCACATGGATGTGTGAAACAAATCCGCCTGGCGTGTCAGGTTAATCTGGCTCCAGATGTCATGAAAGCCATGGTCCAGCTTTGTCGTTAATTTTTTTTTTTTTTTTTTTTTCCATGCCTTTATTATTATATGAACAGTCTATTTTATATGCCAGGTTAAACCCTGATTGCTTTCTCCAGCAAATTCATTCAACATATGTAGATTTGTAAAGTTAGGATCACTGTTCTTGACCTTTATGAGCAAGCTTACAAATTTCATGAAAAGACTTGATTTTATTTAAACTAAAGCCTTTGTAAGTAACAAAGCCATAGGCTAAATACCATGATCCACTTACAGACTTCTGACTTATTTTTGCTATGTGATGTTTATACATCCATTTTGTTGTGATTGTTTCTCTGATTAACTCATGCTTGGTCTGTAAATGTTGCTGTATGCCAATTTGTAATTATAGTGTCAGACTTAAATTATAAAAAAAGGTTTATGAAAGTGTGAAAATAGATGCATAATGAAACCTGGATGTTGGGCCATGAAGACTGTACTGGATGGATTTTTTGTTGAATATGAAGGAAGCATTTGTCAGCCACATTTAGAGAAGCCTTTAAAGTGGGACGGTCTGTAACCTCACCACACAGCCTTCAAATGCACACGCCATCAACTGCAGCCCTTAAATTTGGAGATACTCCATGGGGTGCTCTTGCAAAAGAGGCCCAAGTCCCCCACTCCTTCACACTGATCGTTTGGTCTTGGGGTAGACCCTGAGGCAGACCCAGAACTCACAGGAGGGATCCCTTCTGGCCTGAAAATGCCCCAGAATCCCTGAGGAGAAGCTGGAAAATATCACTAGGAGAGGGATTTCTTGGTTGGCTTGCTTCGCCTGCTGCCATCATGACCTGACCCCAGATAAGTGGAGGCTATTATTAAATGCCAGCACTTAATTCATATCTTAGTATTTGCATCACCCACCCAGACAACTGAACATTTATGTCTCTCTTCTACGTCACTAACTCAATCAGTCAACCACTAAACCAATCTCATTATTCAGTCACCCTTAAAATCACTAACCTCAATCATCATTCACTCATAGTCCCTGACTCACTAACTCGTTCTTTCAGACGCTAATCACATCGTGCATTCACTGTCTAAGTTTATGACTCACTCACTGACATCTCTGACTGAAGCTTCATCATGTTTTTCCTCTTCCATCAAACTCCATAATCACCTGCGTTTCTTCAGATGGGGAGCAGAGATCAACTTCAAGGCTCAAATTGCTCAAACTAGAGGAGATGAAAGAATTTCTGAAGCGATATTGCCTGGAATATAGCATGATAAAGTTTCCTACCACTGGTGATTACTGATAAAAAGTCTTGAAGACCAACAAATCAAAGAAGAGCTAATTAAGAGGTAAAACAACTTCTAAAAGCCCAAACATGAAACAGGAGCAGAACAGCTCTAATGAGATGATGCTGGAGCTGAAGACTCCCCTACACTGACGATCTCAGCAGCATAGTCCATACCAGAGGCGTTCCAGTATTGATCGAAACCAATTATAGTTCCTCAAACTGACCCAACAATTTAATGTAGCAAATATTCTATTGGCATTGCGGGTTTATTTTAGAGCAGCATTTACTGTACAGTTAAACATGCTCTAAATGATTGAAACTACTGTGAAATTATAGGCAAAACATGACTGAGCAAAATAAATGGTAAATCAACAGATATGTTAATTGGGAAAAAGCATGACTACCACTGACTCAGCCACCTTAAAACTGCTGCGTGCAAACACCTGATTCAAGAGGGGTCTGAATGCAGCTCGTACATCTCTGGTGGCCTCACTCAGAGACCGTTCATCTGAGACACCATATCTCAGAACGGAAATACACCCTAATATTTTCTAAATAGAATCTGACCTGAAGTTTCAAGGTAATGGTTAGAAACGTGACCTGCCAAACGTAGTTACAAATCATTAAATCATTAAATACCGCTGTGTAATCGGTCTGCTTACAGGAACAAAAGTTTGTCCTCTATGAAAACATTCAAACACACAAACATAGCTTATGTAGCTCTGTTAGCTCTAGAGGGTATGTAGCTACATAGATAAATACCTAAAGTAGCTACATACCTAACATGGCGATAATAGCTCAGTAGATATTAAAGCTAACATAGCTACAAAGCTAACATAGCTATGTACAGTGCTTAACAAATTTATTAGACCACCTGTCATATTTGTCTCAGAGACCATCCAGCATCATGAAGTGCTTTAATGCGGACTTTTTCATTTTCAATGAGCTCTCCACGTTTTACCATTTTGAACAGGAATGAGGAATTTCAGACTGAATTCACCTTTCTATACCCAAATTTGAGCCGGCTCACTGGGCTTCTCTGAGAAGTCAGAAATTAACCAAGCATAACTTTCAACCACTAAAACTAATTTTTCTGTTCAGGAATGCAAGTAAATAACTATAATTTGACATATTAATCAAGAAATAATAATGTGCTTTACTATTTTTATAGTTTTTTTGTAAATCAGTAAATTTGAAAATTCATGGATAACAATAATAATGATATTTTAAACATTAAAAGTATCATTTGGGCTGAAGAGCTTCTACATATTGGTGTATTAACCATTGCAGAAACATAGAAAATGATTTTGGTAATTACAGTTGCTGTAAATTTAGGGCAGCTGTTGCTTAAATCTTACTTTGGGTGGTGGTCTAATAAATTTGTCAAGCACTGTAGCTAAAATGGAAAATATCACAGTAACATAGCTACATATCTAACATAGTTACAAAGCTAATGTAGAATCACATTTACATAGCTACAGAGGTAAGGCAGCCAGGCAGATGATGTAGCTTACCTAGCTAGCTTAGCCATGTAGCTAACATGGCTAATTCCACTAAAATAGCTAACATAGCTTACAGAACTACATTAGCTAATAAACTAACATAGCTATATAGCTAAGGTATCAAGTTGATAATGTAGCATCTATAGCTACCAAAGATAATGTAGCTAACCTTGATTATGTGGCTAACAAATCTAATGTAGCTACAATGTTAATGTAGTTAATGAAGCTAACATGTCTAAAGCTAAGCTCATAAAGCAGCTATGTAAGCTATGTAGCTAGGGTTTCAAACACAGCACTATCTTAGCGTTAGCTATGTTTGCTAAAGTTAATTTTGTTAAAGCTAACTTGCCTACATTGTTTTATGTAGTAATGTTAATTACATAGCTAGCATAGCTACAGTCGCTAGAAAAAGTATGTGAACCCTTTGAGATGGTGTGTTCCAAATGTGCTCCAATCTTCATCTAAGTCACAACAACAGACAAACACAGTCTGCTTAAACTAATACCATGCAAAAAATGATGTGTTTTCATGTTTTTATTGATCAAACCATTTAAACACTCACAGTGCAGGGTGGAAAAAGTATGTGAACCCCTAGGCTAATGACTTCTCCAAGAGCTAATTAGAGCCAGGAGTCAGCCAACCTGGAGTCCAATCAATGTGATGAGATTGGATGTGTTGGTTAAAGCTGCCCTGCCCTATAAAAAAACACACACCAGTGTTGAATTTGCTGTTTTTAAGCAGCATTGCCTGATGTTAACCATGCCTGGCACAAAAGAGCTCTCAGAAGACCTACGATCAAGAATTGTTGACTTGCATGAAGTTGGAAAGGGTTACAAAAGTATCTCTAAAAGTCTTGATGTTCATGTGTCCACGGTAAGACAGACTGTCTTACCGTAATATGGTGGAGGGGCTATCATGGTTTGGGGCTGCTTTGCTGCCTCAGGGCCTGGACGGATTGCTGTCATTGACGGAAAAATGAATTCCCAATTTTATCAAGACATTTTACAGGAAAACTTAAGACCATCTGTTCACCAACTGAAGCTCAACAGAGGATGGGTGATGCAACAGGACAACGACCCAAAGCATAGAAGTAAATCAACAACAGAATGGCTTCAACAGAAGAAAATACGCCTTCTGGAGTGGCCCAGTCAGAGTCCCGACCTCAACTCAATTGAGATGCTGTGGCATGACCTCAAGAGAGCGATGCACACCAGACATCCGAATAATATTGCTGAACTGAAACAGTTTTGTAAAGACGAATGGTCCAAAATTCCTCCTGACCGTTGTGCAGGTCTGATCTGCAACTACAGGAAACGTTTTGATGAGGTTATTGCTGCCAACTGAGGGTCAACCAGTCATTAGCCTAGGGGTTCACATACTTTTTCCACCCTGCACTGTGAATGTTTACATGTTTTGTTCAATAAAAACATGAAAACATATTTTTTTGTGCAGTATTAGTTTAAGCAGACTGTGTTTGTCTATTGTTGTGAATTAGATGAAGATCGGAACACAATTGATGATCAATTTATGCAGAAATCCAAGAAATCTCAAAGGGTTCACATACTTTTTCTAGTGACTGTATGTTAGCCTTAGCCAAAGTTTCTTTGTAACTACTTCTAAATCAGTCTATAAATAATTGAATCCTGGATTCAATTATTGGACATTTGTACTTTTCTCCTTTTTTATGAAATGTTGTTAGTGTGTGATGTTTGTCTTGTCCTTATTTAATGATAGTAACTGCTAGACTTAAAGTTGAATTTCTAAAAAGGAATCTAAAAGTGGATATCCATAGAAACGGCAAATGACGGCACATTTGTTCTAAACTAAATGGCGTCTCAGATGAATGGTCTGTGAGAGTGTCTGTCAGAGATGTACTATCTGCAGCCAAACTGTCTTGCCTGATTCTATTTGAGAACCCTGTGAATCCAGGCTAATGAAATAGCAGTCAGCTCCAGGACAGAGGCAGCTTACAAGTGGCCCCAACCCAACCAACATCATAAATCCAAAAGATTAAAATTGAATTCGACAGCATTAACAATGCACATCGTAGTAACTTTCGAGTGAGACATCGTACCTCATTCCTATCTTTGTCGAGAGTTGCACATGCACAGTGTTTATTGGAAGGTAGCTTCACTGATGTTCCAGACATTCAGACTGTGTTTTGTATCATTGCTTTTGAAAATGTCAAGATGATGATAACCAGAAAAGATGAATAATTTAAGAAGTAGAGATGGCGCTGCAACCTAGATTACATTTGCAAAAGCTGATGTGGCCAAATGCACCAGACTTGAATATGGGTAAAGATTGCACAGGTAAGCTTAGAGTGCCAGATTTATAACACAAAACACAACACAAAACGTTTAATCCACCACCCAAGTTTAAGAATGTGTTTTGTGAGTTGTGTGGTGTTGTACAGCTTAGTCTACAACAGGGATAAAATCTTTGCAAATAGCAGCTATAGTACAGATATATGTCAAACATTGCCTTCAACCCCCCAGTTATTTGTCCTAGTCTCAAATTTGGCCCTGTTGAAAATGTAATCTAATAGCTCTTCTGTAGGATATGACTAAATAACCTCTTGTTGGGGTTTTTGGGGCCTCACAGTAGCAGCTTGTTGGTTCAACCTCAGCTGCTATCCTCATTAAGTATTTGAAATACTTGCTCCTGCTAGTGAACTGGTAAATATGATTTTATCTCAGAGGTTACCTACTTCCCACACCACACCTGATTTCTGCACATCACATCAGTCTTGCTGTGGATGAACCAGTAAGGTAACTGGCCACCCAGGAGGTCTGATCTCTCTAACAGATGATTTGAAGATGAAAAATGTATACGCTGTAATAGGCATGTCTGCTTCCACTGTAATGTACACACATATTCAGTGCTTGTTTACCTGCTATGCAAACATATTAGCAGACATAAACAGGACATGTGTAATGAGATATCACAGTGAAATCAATACTGTCTCTGTACTGTCACCACTGTGCTGTCAGCCTGCTGTCTATCAGCTGCTGAGCACAGAGGATGGACTGTTTACATCAGTCTGAAGTGCTGTTTACTCCTTCAGAGAGGGTCTGAATTCAGCAGAGGGAATCAGTACGAAATGATAAACATGTTTGGGAGGTACCTGTCTTTGCTTTTGATCCATAGTAAACCATAAACTATATTTAGTGCTTTTGGGTTTGTGTCTGTCATAGTAAATATTTGTTGGTATGGTGGACTGGTATTGGTAATGACTCAGAGCCACCTTTGTCCACACCTTGGCTTATTCTCCCAGTGAGGATTTCGATCTCCTCTGCATATTGCAAAGGGGTCTGGTTGGGATTTCAGAAGAAACTCATTAAATCAAGCCTGGAATTGCACTTATGCACCAATCTTGATATTTGATGTTTTAATGCAAACTTAAACTCAGATTCATATTGAGGTGATCCTTTTTTAAGCCTGTTGAACATGACACAGACGTCTGTGTGCGCTTTAAAAACAACAATATTAAATATGAAAAATGCTTAAAACATGAATCTACATCCCTTCAGTAACTTTCATTTAAAGTTTCAGAGAGTTTATCTACATTTTGTTCACATATGTAGGCTGTACAAGAAATTCAAAGCTTTTTTTTTTTTTTTAATTTACAAAGTGAGACAGGGAACAAGGTTTGGGGTCAGTGGTGGAGGCTGTCAGAAGCCGAGGACGAGGCTTCTGAATCTCTGATGAACAGACTCAGAAACTTCTGTCTCAGTGACTTCTTTTCTTGGTTGGTGTGTGTGTGTAGGTGTGTGTGTGTAGGTGTGTGTGTGTGGGGGGGGGTACAGCCCCATACAAGCCAAATAGAAGTTGTGATGAAATTAGTTTTACAAATCTGGAGTTTTGTTTGTGTCAGTTGGTGAGTGTGTGTGTGTGTGTGTGTGTGTGTGTGTGGTGATGGTGGTGGTGGGGGATGCGTTTATGTGTGTATGTCTGTTTGAGGTCATTTTGTGTGTGTATGTGTATTTGTATGTGTGTATTTGTGCTGGAAAGTGTAATACTGTCACCTATTGCACCACAAAATTTGGCCGGGTCAAATTGACCCGGGAAGACAACAGATGCTATAAATTTATTTTAAACACATATAGTTCAACAGAAATTTTCAAAAAATGTTTTGCTTTCAAAGAGCATAGCATGGAATCATCCATGTCATTTTCAGGCAGTTAGATGAAAGAAAACCAAAGTTTTGACATTTAAATTTCAGAATCGGGTCAAATTGACCCGAGGACAACAGGAGGGTTAAAAACAAAAATATAAAAAATGAAAAATGCATAAAACATGAATTCACATCACTTCAGTAACTTTCATTTAAAGTGTCAGCGATTTTATGTACATTTTGTTCACATATGTAGGCTGTACAAGAAATTCAAAGTTTTTTTTTTTTTTGTTTTTTTATTTACAAAGTGAGACAGGGAACAAGGTTTGGGGTCAGTGGTGGAGGCTGTCAGAAGCCGAGGACGAGGCTTCTGAATCTCTGATGAACAGACTCAGAAACCTCTGTCTCAATGACTTCTTCTCTTTCTTTTTCTTAGCCTCCTCCAGCCGGAGTTCCAGTCTGTCCAATCTGTGCTGCAGACTGTCTGAAGTTTCCGCTCTTTCTCCTTCCGTCACCTCCAGAGTCTGCTGGATAATGTTGTCAGACTCCGAAAGAGAGGCTTTCTCCTTCTGCCAGTCCAGCTTCTGTCTCTCCATCTCCTCCAGAGAGTCCCTCAGGCTCACAGATTCTCGGAGGAGCCGTGATCGCTCCTCTTCCCACTGGCCTTTCTGGTGTTCCAGATCCTTTTTGGCCTGTTCCAGTTCTGTCTCCAATTTGGAAACTTTAATGTTTTGTTGAACCTGGAGCCTTGATCTGTCTTCCTCCCACCGTTGTCTCTCTCTTTCCTGGTCATCTCTGGCCTTGCTCAGAGCGGTCTTCATCCTTAGAGAGTCCTCTTGGTGGTCTGCCTGGAGACGGGACATCTCCTCCTCCCACTGGTGTTTGAAGGTCTCTATGGAGTCCTGAGCTTGATCCATCGCTGCTTGCATTTTGGACCTTTCCTCTGTCTGAGAGACGATCAGCTGGAAACGTTCTGTCTCCCATGAGCTCTTGTACTTCTCGAGCTCAATATTGGCGTCTCTCAGTGCCGTCTCTAATGCGGAGGTTTTCTCTTTGGACTCATTGACCAGGCGGGATCGTTCATCCTTCCACAGTTGTCTCTGCTTCTTCTGGTCGGATTTTGCCTGCTCCATAGAGGCCTTGACCTTGGAGATCTTCTCCTCCCATTGGCGGCTGTTGTTCGCCATGTCTTCATGGGCCTGGCTAAGTGCTGCCTTCAGGGTGTTTACTTCTCTGGAGGCCTCTTCCTCCTTCAGGCGTTGATCTGGAGCAGGCATGCTGCGTCCAGCAAGGAGACGCTTCTTCTCCTCCTCCCAATTATGGCTCTTCTGTATCAGGTCGTCTTTGGCCTGGCTTAGTGCCACTTTAAGAGTGGAGTTTTCTCCAGACACAGCGATTAGACGGGACTTCTCCTCCTTCAATTCACTGTTTGTTTTCTCTAGGTCTTCACGGGCCTTCTTTAGGTCATCCAGAGGACAGGACTGCTTCTTCAGGTTCTCATGCTCCAAGAACAATTGCTTGTTTGCCTCAGTCAGTCTTTTAATTTGTCCCATCAGCATCTCTCTCTCATGCTCCCACTTACCTGCTTGGCGCTGCAACTCCATGTGAGCATTGGAGAGTCCAGCCTTCAGGCCAACGTTCTCCTGTCTGAGCTGATCAAGTGTCTCCATTTCCATGACCTCTGCCCCTTCTGTGGCCTGTTTGCCTGGGACCTCAGCTGGGGGCAGAGCCATGCCAGAGACTTTGGCTTCCTGATCCTCAGATAGCTGAACCGGGGCCTTTTTAGACTCCTGAGGTGACTTGGTCTTTGCCAGCTTAGTGTCCTGATGAAACTCCACAAGCTGAATCTTTGTAGGAGTCTGTGCAGGCGCTGGTCTGGACCGGTCTTTATTCAGAGTCTGTACCTCCTGAGCAGGCTCAGACTTCCCTAGCTCCAGTATCTGATGGCGTCTGGATGAGTATGTGTATCCCATTTCTTGTGGGATTTCACATTCCACTTCATCCTCGATACCTGCAGGTAAGAATTGGTTGCCGCACAATTGGATGGTCTTATCCAAGAGGCCATTTTCCAACTCCTCTCTGTAGGCGCGCCCCTTCTTTTTTTTCTTCTTTTTTGTCTTCTCTGTCAGCGCGTTGTCGACTTTTAAGACAAATGTCTCCCCTTCATCATTAGACCACGAGTCTTCTTGGGTCTCTGCAGGTTTCTCTGCTGGTACCGGCTCAGGCTTCCTGGCAGCTGGAGTGGCCTGAGGGTAGCACTTCTCAAATGCCATGCCAGAGACTTTGGCTTCCTGATCCTCAGATAGCTGAACCGGGGCCTTTTTAGACTCCTGAGGTGACTTGGTCTTTGCCACCTTAGTGTCCTGATGAAACTCCACAGGCTGAATCTTTGTAGGAGTCTGTGCAGGCGCTGGTCTGGGCTGGTCTTTAATCAGGGTCTGTACCTCCTGAGCAGGCACAGACTTCCCTAGCTCCAGTATCTGTTGGCGTCTGGATGAGTATGTGTATCCCATTTCTTGTGGGATTTCACATTCCACTTCATCCTCGATACCTGCAGGTAAGAATTGGTTGCTGCACAATTGGATGGTCTTATCCAAGAGGCCATTTTCCAACTCCTCTCTGTAGGCGCGCCCCTTCTTTTTTTTCTTCTTTTTTGTCTTTTCTGTCGGCACATTGTCGACTTTTAAGACAAATGTCTCCCCTTCATCATTAGACCACGAGTCTTCTTGGGTCTCTGCAGGTTTCTCTGCTGGTACCGGCTCAGGCTTCCTGGCAGCTGGAGTGGCCTGAGGGTAGCCCTTAAATTGGCGGGGCTCTTCCTTGGCTGGTTCGGCCCAACTTTTTTTGTAAGGGCCTTTTTTGGCGTTTTTCACAACGCTCCAACCATCCATGTTCTGATTTGTCTGCGAATATCTCTGCATTTTGTGTCAACTGTTGGTTGATTGAATCTTGAACGGTCTGGCTGTAATAGCTGGACAATGACACGTGCCGTCTGACGCTTGAACGCATCTGACAACACTAACAATACTGCATTCAGGGCTTATATAGGGTTTCTGAGAATGTCTCTGATGTCACAATGACATCCAAGCACAGAGAATGAGAAAATCGACCAATCAGGAAGCATTCCAATTTCAAATTTCCATTCCATTCATTCACAAAATTCATTCCATGTGTATTTTCAAATTAAAGGCTGTAAATAGTATGAGTGTTCCACAGAGCTGCTGTGATTGGTGAGTTTTATAAACACTTAAAATAAGTTCATTTCAAAATTAAAACCACTGTGACAAATACATCTGCTGATGCCTCTGGACACATCATCAGTGATGTTCCTGGAATCATTGGGTGTTTTGGGTCTCTCAACATCATACATCCTCATCCAGGTGACCCAGCCGGGGCTGATCAGACCTCGGCTTGTGTCCAGATGGCTAGCTAGCTAGCTACCACGACTCCAAGGATCTCCTCTCTTGAGCCATAGCCATCTTGAGGCCCTCTCTGCCGCTTCAGTTGTACTGCGGATGGCTCTCCTCTTCATCTCTCCCTCGATGCCCAAATAGCTGAAGGCTCTGGCCAAAGAACGGGCCGCGAAACTTCTGCAACCCACCTCCACTGGGAAGCACCTCACTCTCCATCCAGCCTGTTGGCAGTACTTGGAGAGCTTCCTCTCAAAGGCTTCTTCCAGGCGGTCTTCCCATGGGACCGTCAGCTCCAGCAGCATGGCCTGCTTGGTGTTCTCAGACACAAGGACGATGTCTGGACGCGGGGTGGTGACAGCGATGTGACGGGGGAACTTCAGCTGCCGCTCGAGGTCCACCAACAGCTGCCAGTCTCTTGCAGAGGTCAGGATGCCTGCAGGTGTTTTTCTGGCTGCAGAGGTTGCGTTTTCTTGGAGGGACGGTACTGCTTTGCCCACCTTAAGGACTTGGTCATGCCTCCGGTGATCGTCCATCTCCAAGTGCCGTGGTGCAGCTGGTGAGGATGTGCTCAAGGGTTCCTCGCTTGGAACACAGAGGGCATGCTGGTGACTCTGCTATGCCCCATGTGTGGAGGTTAGATGGGCTTGGAAGCACATCATAAACTCCCTGGATGAGGAATTTGATGCAGTGAGGCTCGGCTTTCCAGATCTCATTCCAGGTCACCTTCCTCTCAACCGCATCCTCCCATCTTGTCCATGCTCCCTGTTGTTTCATCCCCACGGCCTTGCAGGATGTTGTCTCCTTCCCTGCTGCTCTGACTTCCACAGTTATAGGGTGGGAACTTTGCTGGAATTGAGTTTGTACATGACAGCAATGATGTAAGGGTCTGCAGCTTTTGGAATAAACAACCATACCATTTATAATTAAAAACAATCCATTAAATAATTATATAGGAAAATACAAAAATAAAGAGTCAAATGTGTATTTACTTACACTGTAAATTTATTTTAATACAAAATATTCATTTTAAAAGACATAGTGAAGCTGCCTTTTCTCTCTCTTTTCAAGAAGAAAGACAAATCTAACTTAAGATTAATGTACAAGTAATGACAATACCACCAGTTTATCCTATATTTAGCACACATAATAATCACAAATACTGAATAACTAAGTACATTTTTTTGGCAGCGATGAGGCTCACAATAAAAATCAGATCTTATTTTACCATTTAAGTTTAATTAAACTGTTATACTGTTGTAAAACTGACTTAAAGTAAATATATTTTTCTATTTATGCCATTTGGTTTTTGATATTATTCAATCAGGAAAAGCAAAAAACATCACAAATACCAAATGTCTACATAATATAATGTCTACACAATCAGGTGCCTGATTGGCAGCACCAAGCATGGGCCCTGCTACAGTGGTCAGAAGGTGTCTGCTCCAAGAATCGGCATGCCCCGTTTTACTGATCTAGATAGGGCCCAACTACAAGCTGGTGTTCCTCAACACCAAGTTTCGTCATTGTTTGGAGTGATTCCTAGTACCATCTCCAAACTGAAGGCCAAGTTCCATATAACAGAGGATGTCAGGGACAGACTGTGAGGTGGGTGTCCCAAGAAGACGACACCCCAAGAAGACCGTTTCTTGCTATCCCACAGCAGAATAAGCTGTTTGGCATTGGCAGAGAAGATTTGGCAAATTTTTCATGGGCACAACCCACATACTCACCTCTGCTGCTCATCCCACAAATGCATGTTCCTTACAAATGTGGCCCCATTTAAAATGGTAATAAAGAGGCTTTCCATCTGTATAAGATTTATCACCAAGAAGCATTGTTACAACAAAGAAGTAATCTACCAAACACAAATTTCCTTACTTTTTGTGTTAAGTTTATCTTGAGCTTTAGATTCATAATTCTAAATTTTAAGTCATATTTTGACCTTTTTAACCAGTTATATTCTATTTTATTTCATATTTTCAACTCCAGCTTTTGACTTCATAATCCCATAGTTTGACCTTTCAGACTCAATATTTTGAATTTTATATCATATTTTGACTTTAATTTCATGATTACATGTTTAATATCATATTTTGACCTTTTAGGTTCATGATTTTGACTTTCTACTATTTTGTAAATCAGTAAATTTGAAAATTCATGGATAACAATAACAATGATATTTTAGCATTAGAAATATAATTTGGGTTAAAAAGCTTCTACATACACTGCGTTCCACATTATTATGCAAATGATATTTTTCTCTGACTTTCCTAAATGTTAATGCAAATGACAGAATATTTTTCAAGTCATCAGCCATTAGAGCATAATTTAAATGTTTTTGAACAAACTTCATAATGTCAAATTATTTAAAAAAAAAATAAAAACCTCAAAATGCACTGTTCCACATTATTAAGCACAACAGCTTTTTAAAACATTTTATAGGTTGTAAACAACTGAAAATGGTCATTTGTAGAAATTGCAGCATCAGGGGGTCATATTTACTGAATTCAAAGCTATTTCAATCAAAAACATCTTAACAGAACAAGTTCCATGTTAACATAGGAGCCCTTCTTTGATATCACCTTCACTATTCTTGCATCCATTGAACTTGTGAGATTTTGGAGAGTTTCTGCTAGAATTTTTTTTTTGCAGGATGTCAGAATATCCTCCCAGAGCTGCTGTTTTGATGTGAACTGCCTCCCGCCCTCATAGATCTTTAGCTTGAGGATGCTCCAGAGGTTCTCAGTAGGGTTGAGGTCAGGGGAGGATGGGGGCCACACCATGAGTTTCTCTCCTTTTATGCCCATAGCAGCCAATGACAGAGGTATTCTTTGCAGCATGAGATGGAGCATTGTCATGCTTGAAGAAAATTTTGCTACAGAAGGCACGGCTCTCTTTTTGTACCATGGAAGAAAGTGGTCAGTCAGAAACTCTATTTACTTTGCCGAGGTCATTTTCACACCTTCAGGGACCCTAAAGGGGCCTATCAGCTCTCTCCTCATGATTCCGGCCCAAACGTGACTCTGCCCCCTCCTTGTTGACGTCCCGGCCTCATTGGGACATGGTGGCCATCCACCAACCATCCACTACTCCTCCATCTGGACCATCCAGGGTTGCACGGCACTCATCAGTCAACAAGACTGTTTGAAAATGAGTCTTCATGTATTTCTGGGCCCACTGCAGCCATCTCTGCTTGTGAGCATTGGTTAGGGGTGGCTGAATAGTAGGTTTATACACGACTGCAAGCCTCTGGAGGATCCTACACCTTGAGGTTGGTGGGACTCCAGAGGCACCAGCAGCTTCAAATACTTGTTTGCTGCTTTGTAATGGCATTTTAGCATCTGCTCTCTTAATCTGATGTATTTGTCCATCAGAAACCTTCCTCATTATGTCTCTATCTGCACAAGCCTGTCTGTGCTCTGAATCAGCCACAAATTTCTTCACAGTACGATGATCATGCTTAATTTTTCCTGAAATATCGAATGTTTTCATTCCTTGTCCAAGGCATTACACTATTTAACACTTCAGCAGCGGAGAGATCCTTAATCCTGCTTAATAATGTGGAACATGTGGAAATGTGCATTTTGAGGTTTTTATTTTTGGAAAATAATAGTTATCATTATGAAGTTTGTTCAGAAACATTTAATTATGCTCTAACTGCTGATGACTTGAAAAATACTATGACTGTCAATGGCATTGATATTTAGAAAATCAGAGAAAACGTTGTTTTCATAATAATGTGGAACGCGGTGTATTGGTGTATTAACCATTGCAGAAACATAAAAAATGATTTTGGTAATTACAAGTGCTGTTAATGTAGGGCAGCTGTGGCATAAACCTTACTTTGGGTGGTGGTCTAATAAATTTAAGCACTGTAGCTAAAAGGGCAAATATCATAGTAACATATCTAACATAGCTACATATCTAACATAGTTACGAAGATAATGTAGAATCACATTAACACATTTACAGCTACAGAGGTAAGGCAGCCAAGCAGAAGATGTAGCTTACCTAGCTTAACCATGTAGCTAACATGGCTAATGGCACTAAAATAACTAACATAGCTTAAATAGCCACATTAGCTAATAAGCTAACATAGCTACATAGCAAAGGTATCAAGTTGATAATGTAACATCTGTAGCTACTAAAGATAATGTAGCTAACCTTGATTATGTGGCTAACAAAGCTAATGTAGCTACAATGTTAATGTAGTTAATGAAGCTAACATGTCTAAAGCTAAGCTCATAAAGCAACTATGTAAGCTATGTAGTTAGGGTTTCAAACACAACACTATCCTAGCTTTAGCTATGTTTGCTAAAGCTCATGTTGTTAAAGCTAACTTGCCTACATTGTTTTATGCAGTAATGTTAATTACTTAGCTAGCATAGCTATGTTAGCCTTAGCCAAAGTTTCTTTGTAACTATTTCTAAATGAGTCTATAAACAATTGAATCCTGGATTCAATTATTGGACATTTGTACTTTTCTCCTTTTTTTATGAAATGTTGTTAGTGTGTGATGTTTGTCCTGTCCTTATTTAATGATAGTAACTGCTAGACTTAAAGTTGAATTTCTAAAAAGGAATCTAAAAGTGGATATCCATAGAAACGGCAAATGACGGCACATTTGTTCTAAACTAAATGGCGTCTCAGATGAATGGTCTGTGAGAGTGTCTGTCAGAGATGTACTATCTGCAGCCAAACTGTCTTGCCTGATTCTATTTGAGAACCCTGTGAATCCAGGCTAATGAAATAGCAGTCAGCTCCAGGACAGAGGCAGCTTACAAGTGGCCCCAACCCAACCAACATCATAAATCCAAAAGATTAAAATTGAATTCGACAGCATTAACAGTGCACGTCGTAGTAACTTTCGAGTGAGACATCGTACCTCATTCCTATCTTTGTCGAGTTGCACATGCACATTGATAATTGGAAGGTAGCTTCACTGATGTTCCAGACATTCAGACTGTGTTTTGTATCATTGCTTTTGAAAATGTCAGGATTATGATAACCAGAAAAGATAAATAATTTAAGAAGTAGAGATGGCGCTGCAACCTAGATTAAATTTGCAAAAGCTGATATGGCCAAATGCACCAGGCCTGGTATGTTTAAAAACTCACAGCTTAAATATGGGTAAACACAAAACACAACACAAAACGTTTAATCCACCACCCAAGTTAAAGAATGGGTTTTGTGAGTTGTGTGGTGTTGTACAGCTTAGTCTACAACAGGGATAAAATCTTTGCAAATAGCAGCTATAGTACAGATATATGTCAAACATTGCCTTCAACCCCCCAGTTACTTGTCCTAGTCTCAAATTTGGCCCTGTTGAAAATATAATCTAATAGCTCTTCTGTAGGATATGACTAAATAACCTCTTGTTGGGGTTTTTGGGGCCTCACAGTAGCAGCTTGTTGGTTCAACCTCAGCTGCTATCCTCATTAAGTATTTGAAATACTTGCTCCTGCTAGTGAACTGGTAAATATGATTTTATCTCAGAGGTTACCTACTTCCCACACCACACCTGATTTCTGCACATCACATCAGTCTTGCTGTGGATGAACCAGTAAGGTAACTGGCCACCCAGGAGGTCTGATCTCTCTAACAGATGATTTGAAGATGAAAATGTATACGCTGTAATAGGCATGTCTGCTTCCACTGTAATGTACACACATATTCAGTGCTTGTTTACCTGCTATGCAAACATATTAGCAGACATAAACAGGACATGTGTAATGAGATATCACAGTGAAATCAATACTGTCTCTGTACTGTCACCACTGTGCTGTCAGCCTGCTGTCTATCAGCTGCTGAGCACAGAGGATGGACTGTTTACATCAGTCTGAAGTGCTGTTTACTCCTTCAGAGAGGGTCTGAATTCAGCAGAGGGAATCAGTACGAAATGATAAACATGTTTGGGAGGTACCTGTCTTTGCTTTTGATCCATAGTAAACCATAAACTATATTTAGTGCTTTTGGGTTTGTGTCTGTCATAGTAAATATTTGTTGGTATGGTGGACTGGTATTGGTAATGACTCAGAGCCACCTTTGTCCACACCTTGGCTTATTCTCCCAGTGAGGATTTCGATCTCCTCTGCATATTGCAAAGGGGTCTGGTTGGGATTTCAGAAGAAACTCATTAAATCAAGCCTGGAATTGCACTTATGCACCAATCTTGATATTTGATGTTTTAATGCAAACTTAAACTCAGATTCATATTGAGGTGATCCTTTTTTAAGCCTGTTGAACATGACACAGACGTCTGTGTGCGCTTTAAAAACAACAATATTAAATATGAAAAATGCTTAAAACATGAATCTACATCCCTTCAGTAACTTTCATTTAAAGTTTCAGAGAGTTTATCTACATTTTGTTCACATATGTAGGCTGTACAAGAAATTCAAAGATTTTTTTTTTTTTTTTTTTTTTTAATTTACAAAGTGAGCCAGGGAACAAGGTTTGGGTTCTGTGGTGGAGGCTGTCAGAAGCCGAGGACGAGCCTTCTGACTCTGATGAACAGACTCAGAAACTTCTGTCTCAGTGACTTCTTTTCTTGGTTGGTGTGTGTGTAGGTGTGTGTGTGTGTGTAGGTGTGTGTGTGTGGGGGGGGGTACAGCCCCATACAAGCCAAATAGAAGTTGTGATGAAATTAGTTTTACAAATCTGGAGTTTTGTTTGTGTCAGTTGGTGAGTGTGTGTGTGTGTGTGTGTGTGTGTGTGTGGTGATGGTGGTGGTGGGGGCTGCGTTTATGTGTGTATGTCTGTGTGAGGTCATTTTGTGTGTGTATGGGTATTTGTCTGTGTGTATTTGTGCTGGAAAGTGTAATACTGTCACCTATTGCACCACAAAATTTGGCCGGGTCAAATTGACCCAGGAAGACAACAGATGCTATAAATTTATTTTAAACACATATAGTTCAACAGAAATTTTCAAAAAATGTTTTGCTTTCAAAGAGCATAGCATGGAATCATCCATGTCATTTTCAGGCAGTTAGATGAAAGAAAACCAAAGTTTTGACATTTAAATTTCAGAATCGGGTCAAATTGACCCGAGGACAACAGGAGGGTTAAAAACAAAAATATAAAAAATGAAAAATGCATAAAACATGAATTCACATCACTTCAGTAACTTTCATTTAAAGTGTCAGCGATTTTATGTACATTTTGTTCACATATGTAGGCTGTACAAGAAATTCAAAGTTTTTTTTATTTTTTTTTTATTTACAAAGTGAGACAGGGAACAAGGTTTGGGGTCAGTGGTGGAGGCTGTCAGAAGCCGAGGACGAGGCTTCTGAATCTCTGATGAACAGACTCAGAAACCTCTGTCTCAATGACTTCTTCTCTTTCTTTTTCTTAGCCTCCTCCAGCCGGAGTTCCAGTCTGTCCAATCTGTGCTGCAGACTGTCTGAAGTTTCCGCTCTTTCTCCTTCCGTCACCTCCAGAGTCTGCTGGATAATGTTGTCAGACTCCGAAAGAAAGGCTTTCTCCTTCTGCCAGTCCAGCTTCTGTCTCTCCATCTCCTCCAGAGAGTCCTCAGGCTCACAGATTCTCGGAGGAGCCGTGATCGCTCCTAGTCCCACTGGCCTTTCTGGTGTTCCATTTACTTTTTGGCCTGTTCCAGTTCTGTCTCCAATTTGGAAACTTTAATGTTTTGTTGAACCTGGAGCCTTGATCTGTCTTCCTCCCACCGTTGTCTCTCTCTTTCCTGGTCATCTCTGGCCTTGCTCAGAGCGGTCTTCATCCTTAGAGAGTCCTCTTGGTGGTCTGCCTGGAGACGGGACATCTCCTCCTCCCACTGGTGTTTGAAGGTCTCTATGGAGTCCTGAGCTTGATCCATCGCTGCTTGCATTTTGGACCTTTCCTCTGTCTGAGAGCGATCAGCTGGAAGCGTTCTGTCTCCCATGAGCTCTTGTACTTCTCGAGCTCAATATTGGCGTCTCTCAGTGCCGTCTCTAATGCGGAGGTTTTCTCTTTGGACTCATTGACCAGGCGGGATCGTTCATCCTTCCACAGTTGTCTCTGCTTCTTCTGGTCGGATTTTGCCTGCTCCATAGAGGCCTTGACCTTGGAGATCTTCTCCTCCCATTGGCGGCTGTTGTTCGCCATGTCTTCATGGGCCTGGCTAAGTGCTGCCTTCAGGGTGTTTACTTCTCTGGAGGCCTCTTCCTCCTTCAGGCGTTGATCTGGAGCAGGCATGCTGCGTCCAGCAAGGAGACGCTTCTTCTCCTCCTCCCAATTATGGCTCTTCTGTATCAGGTCGTCTTTGGCCTGGCTTAGTGCCACTTTAAGAGTGGAGTTTTCTCCAGACACAGCGATTAGACGGGACTTCTCCTCCTTCAATTCACTGTTTGTTTTCTCTAGGTCTTCACGGGCCTTCTTTAGGTCATCCAGAGGACAGGACTGCTTCTTCAGGTTCTCATGCTCCAAGAACAATTGCTTGTTTGCCTCAGTCAGTCTTTTAATTTGTCCCATCAGCATCTCTCTCTCATGCTCCCACTTACCTGCTTGGCGCTGCAACTCCATGTGAGCATTGGAGAGTCCAGCCTTCAGGCCAACGTTCTCCTGTCTGAGCTGATCAAGTGTCTCCATTTCCATGACCTCTGCCCCTTCTGTGGCCTGTTTGCCTGGGACCTCAGCTGGGGGCAGAGCCATGCCAGAGACTTTGGCTTCCTGATCCTCAGATAGCTGAACCGGGGCCTTTTTAGACTCCTGAGGTGACTTGGTCTTTGCCAGCTTAGTGTCCTGATGAAACTCCACAAGCTGAATCTTTGTAGGAGTCTGTGCAGGCGCTGGTCTGGACCGGTCTTTATTCAGAGTCTGTACCTCCTGAGCAGGCTCAGACTTCCCTAGCTCCAGTATCTGATGGCGTCTGGATGAGTATGTGTATCCCATTTCTTGTGGGATTTCACATTCCACTTCATCCTCGATACCTGCAGGTAAGAATTGGTTGCAGCACAATTGGATGGTCTTATCCAAGAGGCCATTTTCCAACTCCTCTCTGTAGGCGCGCCCCTTCTTTTTTTTCTTCTTTTTTGTCTTCTCTGTCAGCGCGTTGTCGACTTTTAAGACAAATGTCTCCCCTTCATCATTAGACCACGAGTCTTCTTGGGTCTCTGCAGGTTTCTCTGCTGGTACCGGCTCAGGCTTCCTGGCAGCTGGAGTGGCCTGAGGGTAGCACTTCTCAAATGCCATGCCAGAGACTTTGGCTTCCTGATCCTCAGATAGCTGAACCGGGGCCTTTTTAGACTCCTGAGGTGACTTGGTCTTTGCCACCTTAGTGTCCTGATGAAACTCCACAGGCTGAATCTTTGTAGGAGTCTGTGCAGGCGCTGGTCTGGGCTGGTCTTTAATCAGGGTCTGTACCTCCTGAGCAGGCACAGACTTCCCTAGCTCCAGTATCTGTTGGCGTCTGGATGAGTATGTGTATCCCATTTCTTGTGGGATTTCACATTCCACTTCATCCTCGATACCTGCAGGTAAGAATTGGTTGCTGCACAATTGGATGGTCTTATCCAAGAGGCCATTTTCCAACTCCTCTCTGTAGGCGCGCCCCTTCTTTTTTTTCTTCTTTTTTGTCTTTTCTGTCGGCACATTGTCGACTTTTAAGACAAATGTCTCCCCTTCATCATTAGACCACGAGTCTTCTTGGGTCTCTGCAGGTTTCTCTGCTGGTACCGGCTCAGGCTTCCTGGCAGCTGGAGTGGCCTGAGGGTAGCCCTTAAATTGGCGGGGCTCTTCCTTGGCTGGTTCGGCCCAACTTTTTTTGTAAGGGCCTTTTTTGGCGTTTTTCACAACGCTCCAACCATCCATGTTCTGATTTGTCTGCGAATATCTCTGCATTTTTGTCAACTGTTGGTTGATTGAATCTTGAACGGTCTGGCTGTAATAGCTGGACAATGACACGTGCCGTCTGACGCTTGAACGTACTCTGACAACACTAACAATACTGCATTCAGGGCTTATATAGGGGTTTCTGAGAATGTCTCTGATGTCACAATGACATCCAAGCACAGAGAATGAGAAAATCGACCAATCAGGAAGCATTCCAATTTCAAATTTCCATTCCATTCATTCACAAAATTCATTCCATGTGTATTTTCAAATTAAAGGCTGTAAATAGTATGAGTGTTCCACAGAGCTGCTGTGATTGGTGAGTTTTATAAACACTTAAAATAAGTTCATTTCAAAATTAAAACCACTGTGACAAATACATCTGCTGATGCCTCTGGACACATCATCAGTGATGTTCCTGGAATCATTGGGTGTTTTGGGTCTCTCAACATCATACATCCTCATCCAGGTGACCCAGCCGGGGCTGATCAGACCTCGGCTTGTGTCCAGATGGCTAGCTAGCTAGCTACCACGACTCCAAGGATCTCCTCTCTTGAGCCATAGCCATCTTGAGGCCCTCTCTGCCGCTTCAGTTGTACTGCGGATGGCTCTCCTCTTCATCTCTCCCTCGATGCCCAAATAGCTGAAGGCTCTGGCCAAAGAACGGGCGAAACTTCTGCAACCCACCTCCACTGGGAAGCACCTCACTCCATCCAGCCTGTTGGCAGTACTTGGAGAGCTTCCTCTCAAAGGCTTCTTCCAGGCGGTCTTCCCATGGGACCGTCAGCTCCAGCAGCATGGCCTGCTTGGTGTTCTCAGACACAAGGACGATGTCTGGACGCGGGGTGGTGACAGCGATGTGACGGGGAACTTCAGCTGCCGCTCGAGGTCCACCAACAGCTGCCAGTCTCTTGCAGAGGTCAGGATGCCTGCAGGTGTTTTTCTGGCTGCAGAGGTTGCGTTTTCTTGGAGGGACGGTACTGCTTTGCCCACCTTAAGGACTTGGTCATGCCTCCGGCGGTATCGTCCATCTCCAAGTGCCGTAGTGCAGCTGGTGAGGATGTGCTCAAGGGTTCCTCGCTTGGAACACAGAGGGCATGCTGGTGACTCTGCTATGCCCCATGTGTGGAGGTTAGATGGGCTTGGAAGCACATCATAAACTCCCTGGATGAGGAATTTGATGCAGTGAGGCTCGGCTTTCCAGATCTCATTCCAGGTCACCTTCCTCTCAACCGCATCCTCCCATCTTGTCCATGCTCCCTGTTGTTTCATCCCCACGGCCTTGCAGGATGTTGTCTCCTTCCCTGCTGCTCTGACTTCCACAGTTATAGGGTGGGAACTTTGCTGGAATTGAGTTTGTACATGACAGCAATGATGTAAGGGTCTGCAGCTTTTGGAATAAACAACCATACCATTTATAATTAAAAACAATCCATTAAATAATTATATAGGAAAATACAAAAATAAAGAGTCAAATGTGTATTTACTTACACTGTAAATTTATTTTAATACAAAATATTCATTTTAAAAGACATAGTGAAGCTGCCTTTTCTCTCTCTTTTCAAGAAGAAAGACAAATCTAACTTAAGATTAATGTACAAGTAATGACAATACCACCAGTTTATCCTATATTTAGCACACATAATAATCACAAATACTGAATAACTAAGTACATTTTTTTGGCAGCGATGAGGCTCACAATAAAAATCAGATCTTATTTTACCATTTAAGTTTAATTAAACTGTTATACTGTTGTAAAACTGACTTAAAGTAAATATATTTTTCTATTTATGCCATTTGGTTTTTGATATTATTCAATCAGGAAAAGCAAAAAACATCACAAATACCAAATGTCTACATAATATAATGTCTACACAATCAGGTGCCTGATTGGCAGCACCAGTAAGCATGGGCCCTGCTACAGTGGTCAGAAGGTGTCTGCTCCAAGAATCGGCATGCCCCGTTTTACTGATCTAGATAGGGCCCAACTACAAGCTGGTGTTCCTCAACACCACATTGTTTGGAGTGATTCCTAGTACCATCTCCAAACTGAAGGCCAAGTTCCATATAACAGAGGATGTCAGGGACAGACTGTGAGGTGGAGTGTCCCAAGAAGACGACACCCCAAGAAGACCGTTCTTGCTATCCCACAGCAGAATAAGCTGTTTGGCATTGGCAGAGAAGATTTGGCAAATTTTTCATGGGCACAACCCACATACTCACCTCTGCTGCTCATCCCACAAATGCATGTTCCTTACAAATGTGGCCCCATTTAAAATGGTAATAAAGAGGCTTTCCATCTGTATAAGATTTATCACCAAGAAGCATTGTTACAACAAAGAAGTAATCTACCAAACACAAATTTCCTTACTTTTTGTGTTAAGTTTATCTTGAGCTTTAGATTCATAATTCTAAATTTTAAGTCATATTTTGACCTTTTTAACCAGTTATATTCTATTTTATTTCATATTTTCAACTCCAGCTTTTGACTTCATAATCCCATAGTTTGACCTTTCAGACTCAATATTTTGAATTTTATATCATATTTTGACTTTAATTTCATGATTACATGTTTAATATCATATTTTGACCTTTTAGGTTCATGATTTTGACTTTCTACTATTTTGTAAATCAGTAAATTTGAAAATTCATGGATAACAATAACAATGATATTTTAGCATTAGAAATATAATTTGGGTTAAAAGCTTCTACATACACTGCGTTCCACATTATTATGCAAATGATATTTTTCTCTGACTTTCCTAAATGTTAATGCAAATGACAGAATATTTTTCAAGTCATCAGCCATTAGAGCATAATTTAAATGTTTTTGAACAAACTTCATAATGTCAAATTATTTAAAAAAATAAAACCTCAAAATGCACTGTTCCACATTATTAAGCACAACAGCTTTTTAAAACATTTTATAGGTTGTAAACAACTGAAAATGGTCATTTGTAGAAATTGCAGCATCAGGGGTCATATTTACTGAATTCAAAGCTATTTCAATCAAAAACATCTTAACAGAACAAGTTCCATGTTAACATAGGAGCCCTTCTTTGATATCACCTTCACTATTCTTGCATCCATTGAACTTGTGAGATTTTGGAGAGTTTCTGCTAGAATTTGTTTTTTGCAGGATGTCAGAATATACTCCCAGAGCTGCTGTTTTGATGTGAACTGCCTCCCGCCCTCATAGATCTTTAGCTTGAGGATGCTCCAGAGGTTCTCAGTAGGGTTGAGGTCAGGGGAGGATGGGGCCACACCATGAGTTTCTCTCCTTTTATGCCCATAGCAGCCAATGACAGAGGTATTCTTTGCAGCATGAGATGGAGCATTGTCATGCTTGAAGAAAATTTTGCTACAGAAGGCACGGCTCTCTTTTTGTACCATGGAAGAAAGTGGTCAGTCAGAAACTCTATTTACTTTGCCGAGGTCATTTTCACACCTTCAGGGACCCTAAAGGGGCCTATCAGCTCTCTCCTCATGATTCCGGCCCAAACGTGACTCTGCCCCCTCCTTGTTGACGCCCGGCCTCATTGGGACATGGTGGCCATCCACCAACCATCCACTACTCCTCCATCTGGACCATCCAGGGTTGCACGGCACTCATCAGTCAACAAGACTGTTTGAAAATGAGTCTTCATGTATTTCTGGGCCCACTGCAGCCATCTCTGCTTGTGAGCATTGGTTAGGGGTGGCTGAATAGTAGGTTTATACACGACTGCAAGCCTCTGGAGGATCCTACACCTTGAGGTTGGTGGGACTCCAGAGGCACCAGCAGCTTCAAATACTTGTTTGCTGCTTTGTAATGGCATTTTAGCATCTGCTCTCTTAATCTGATGTATTTGTCCATCAGAAACCTTCCTCATTATGTCTCTATCTGCACAAGCCTGTCTGTGCTCTGAATCAGCCACAAATTTCTTCACAGTACGATGATCATGCTTAATTTTTCCTGAAATATCGAATGTTTTCATTCCTTGTCCAAGGCATTACACTATTTAACACTTCAGCAGCGGAGAGATCCTTAATCCTGCTTAATAATGTGGAACATGTGGAAATGTGCATTTTGAGGTTTTTATTTTTGGAAAATAATAGTTATCATTATGAAGTTTGTTCAGAAACATTTAATTATGCTCTAACTGCTGATGACTTGAAAAATACTATGACTGTCAATGGCATTGATATTTAGAAAATCAGAGAAAAACGTTGTTTGCATAATAATGTGGAACGCGGTGTATTGGTGTATTAACCATTGCAGAAACATAAAAAATGATTTTGGTAATTACAAGTGCTGTTAATGTAGGGCAGCTGTGGCATAAACCTTACTTTGGGTGGTGGTCTAATAAATTTAAGCACTGTAGCTAAAAGGGCAAATATCATAGTAACATATCTAACATAGCTACATATCTAACATAGTTACGAAGATAATGTAGAATCACATTAACACATTTACAGCTACAGAGGTAAGGCAGCCAAGCAGAAGATGTAGCTTACCTAGCTTAACCATGTAGCTAACATGGCTAATGGCACTAAAATAACTAACATAGCTTAAATAGCCACATTAGCTAATAAGCTAACATAGCTACATAGCAAAGGTATCAAGTTGATAATGTAACATCTGTAGCTACTAAAGATAATGTAGCTAACCTTGATTATGTGGCTAACAAAGCTAATGTAGCTACAATGTTAATGTAGTTAATGAAGCTAACATGTCTAAAGCTAAGCTCATAAAGCAACTATGTAAGCTATGTAGTTAGGGTTTCAAACACAACACTATCCTAGCTTTAGCTATGTTTGCTAAAGCTCATGTTGTTAAAGCTAACTTGCCTACATTGTTTTATGCAGTAATGTTAATTACTTAGCTAGCATAGCTATGTTAGCCTTAGCCAAAGTTTCTTTGTAACTATTTCTAAATGAGTCTATAAACAATTGAATCCTGGATTCAATTATTGGACATTTGTACTTTTCTCCTTTTTTTATGAAATGTTGTTAGTGTGTGATGTTTGTCCTGTCCTTATTTAATGATAGTAACTGCTAGACTTAAAGTTGAATTTCTAAAAAGGAATCTAAAAGTGGATATCCATAGAAACGGCAAATGACGGCACATTTGTTCTAAACTAAATGGCGTCTCAGATGAATGGTCTGTGAGAGTGTCTGTCAGAGATGTACTATCTGCAGCCAAACTGTCTTGCCTGATTCTATTTGAGAACCCTGTGAATCCAGGCTAATGAAATAGCAGTCAGCTCCAGGACAGAGGCAGCTTACAAGTGGCCCCAACCCAACCAACATCATAAATCCAAAAGATTAAAATTGAATTCGACAGCATTAACAGTGCGCGTCGTAGTAACTTTCGAGTGAGACATCGTACCTCATTCCTATCTTTGTCGAGAGTTGCACATGCACAGTGTTTATTGGAAGGTAGCTTCACTGATGTTCCAGACATTCAGACTGTGTTTTGTATCATTGCTTTTGAAAATGTCAGGATTATGATAACCAGAAAAGATAAATAATTTAAGAAGTAGAGATGGCGCTGCAACCTAGATTAAATTTGCAAAAGCTGATATGGCCAAATGCACCAGGCCTGGTATGTTTAAAAACTCACAGCTTAAATATGGGTAAACACAAAACACAACACAAAACGTTTAATCCACCACCCAAGTTAAAGAATGGGTTTTGTGAGTTGTGTGGTGTTGTACAGCTTAGTCTACAACAGGGATAAAATCTTTGCAAATAGCAGCTATAGTACAGATATATGTCAAACATTGCCTTCAACCCCCCAGTTACTTGTCCTAGTCTCAAATTTGGCCCTGTTGAAAATATAATCTAATAGCTCTTCTGTAGGATATGACTAAATAACCTCTTGTTGGGGTTTTTGGGGCCTCACAGTAGCAGCTTGTTGGTTCAACCTCAGCTGCTATCCTCATTAAGTATTTGAAA
Organism: Cheilinus undulatus; assembly: GCF_018320785.1. Taxonomy (NCBI): domain Eukaryota; kingdom Metazoa; phylum Chordata; class Actinopteri; order Labriformes; family Labridae; genus Cheilinus; species Cheilinus undulatus. Next base: position 11,403,538 of record NC_054878.1, on the reverse strand, counting down.
TACTTGCTCCTGCTAGTGAACTGGTAAATATGATTTTATCTCAGAGGTTACCTACTTCCCACACCACACCTGATTTCTGCACATCACATCAGTCTTGCTGTGGATGAACCAGTAAGGTAACTGGCCACCCAGGAGGTCTGATCTCTCTAACAGATGATTTGAAGATGAAAAATGTATACGCTGTAATAGGCATGTCTGCTTCCACTGTAATGTACACACATATTCAGTGCTTGTTTACCTGCTATGCAAACATATTAGCAGACATAAACAGGACATGTGTAATGAGATATCACAGTGAAATCAATACTGTCTCTGTACTGTCACCACTGTGCTGTCAGCCTGCTGTCTATCAGCTGCTGAGCACAGAGGATGGACTGTTTACATCAGTCTGAAGTGCTGTTTACTCCTTCAGAGAGGGTCTGAATTCAGCAGAGGGAATCAGTACGAAATGATAAACATGTTTGGGAGGTACCTGTCTTTGCTTTTGATCCATAGTAAACCATAAACTATATTTAGTGCTTTTGGGTTTGTGTCTGTCATAGTAAATATTTGTTGGTATGGTGGACTGGTATTGGTAATGACTCAGAGCCACCTTTGTCCACACCTTGGCTTATTCTCCCAGTGAGGATTTCGATCTCCTCTGCATATTGCAAAGGGGTCTGGTTGGGATTTCAGAAGAAACTCATTAAATCAAGCCTGGAATTGCACTTATGCACCAATCTTGATATTTGATGTTTTAATGCAAACTTAAACTCAGATTCATATTGAGGTGATCCTTTTTTAAGCCTGTTGAACATGACACAGACGTCTGTGTGCGCTTTAAAAACAACAATATTAAATATGAAAAATGCTTAAAACATGAATCTACATCCCTTCAGTAACTTTCATTTAAAGTTTCAGAGAGTTTATGTACATTTTGTTCACATATGTAGGCTGTACAAGAAATTCAAAGCTTTTTTTTTTTTTTTTTTTTTTTAATTTACAAAGTGAGACAGGGAACAAGGTTTGGGGTCAGTGGTGGAGGCTGTCAGAAGCCGAGGACGAGGCTTCTGACTCTGATGAACAGACTCAGAAACTTCTGTCTCAGTGACTTCTTTTCTTGGTTGGTGTGTGTGTAGGTGTGTGTGTAGGTGTGTGGGGGTGGGGGGGTACAGCCCCATACAAGCCAAATAGAAGTTGTGATGAAATTAGTTTTACAAATCTGGAGTTTTGTTTGTGTCAGTTGGTGAGTGTGTGTGTGTGTGTGTGGTGATGGTGGTGGTGGGGGGTGCGTTTATATGTGTATGTCTGTTTGAGGTCATTTTGTGTGTGTATGTGTATTTGTATGTGTGTATTTGTGCTGGAAAGTGTAATACTGTCACCTATTGCACCACAAAATTTGGCCGGGTCAAATTGACCCAGGAAGACAACAGATGCTATAAATTTATTTTAAACACATATAGTTCAACAGAAATTTTCAAAAAAATTTTTGCTTTCAAAGAGCATAGCATGGAATCATCCATGTCATTTTCAGGCAGTTAGATGAAAGAAAACCAAAGTTTTGACATTTAAATTTCAGAATCTGGTCAAATTGACCCGAGGACAACAGGAGGGTTAAAAACAAAAATATAAAAAATGAAAAATGCATAAAACATGAATTCACATCACTTCAGTAACTTTCATTTAAAGTGTCAGAGATTTTATGTACATTTTGTTCACATATGTAGGCTGTACAAGAAATTCAAAGTTTTTTTTATTTTTTTTTTATTTACAAAGTGAGACAGGGAACAAGGTTTGGGGTCAGTGGTGGAGGCTGTCAGAAGCCGAGGACGAGGCTTCTGAATCTCTGATGAACAGACTCAGAAACCTCTGTCTCAATGACTTCTTCTCTTTCTTTTTCTTAGCCTCCTCCAGCCGGAGTTCCAGTCTGTCCAATCTGTGCTGCAGACTGTCTGAAGTTTCCGCTCTTTCTCCTTCCGTCACCTCCAGAGTCTGCTGGATAATGTTGTCAGACTCCGAAAGAAAGGCTTTCTCCTTCTGCCAGTCCAGCTTCTGTCTCTCCATCTCCTCCAGAGAGTCCCTCAGGCTCACAGATTCTCGGAGGAGCCGTGATCGCTCCTTTTCCCACTGGCCTTTCTGGTGTTCCAGATCCTTTTTGGCCTGTTCCAGTTCTGTCTCCAATTTGGAAACTTTAATGTTTTGTTGAACCTGGAGCCTTGATCTGTCTTCCACCCACCGTTGTCTCTCTCTTTCCTGGTCATCTCTGGCCTTGCTCAGAGCGGTCTTCATCCTTAGAGAGTCCTCTTGGTGGTCTGCCTGGAGACGGGACATCTCCTCCTCCCACTGGCGTTTGAAGGTCTCTATGGAGTCCTGAGCTTGATCCATCGCTGCTTGCATTTTGGACCTTTCCTCTGTCTGAGAGACGATCAGCTGGAAACGTTCTATCTCCCATGAGCTCTTGTACTTCTCGAGCTCAATATCGGCGTCTCTCAGTGCCGTCTCTAATGCGGAGGTTTTCTCTTTGGACTCATTGACCAGGCGGGATCGTTCATCCTTCCACAGCTGTCTCTGCTTCTTCTGGTCGGATTTTGCCTGCTCCATAGAGGCCTTGACCTTGGAGATCTTCTCCTCCCATTGGCGGCTGTTGTTCGCCATGTCTTCATGGGCCTGGCTAAGTGCCGCCTTCAGGGTGTTTACTTCTCTGGAGGCCTCTTCCTCCTTCAGGCGTTGATCTGGAGCAGGCATGCTGAGTCCAGCAAGGAGACGCTTCTTCTCCTCCTCCCAATTATGGCTCTTCTGTATCAGGTCGTCTTTGGCCTGGCTTAGTGCCACTTTAAGAGTGGAGTTTTCTCCAGACACAGCGATTAGACGGGACTTCTCCTCCTTCAATTCACTGTTTGTTTTCTCTAGGTCTTCACGGGCCTTCTTTAGGTCATCCAGAGGACAGGACTGCTTCTTCAGGTTTTCATGCTCCAAGATCAATTGCTTGTTTGCCTCAGTCAGTCTTTTAATTTGTCCCATCAGCATCTCTCTCTCATGCTCCCACTTTCCTGCTTGGCGCTGCAACTCCATGTGAGCATTGGAGAGTCCAGCCTTCAGGCCAACGTTCTCCTGTCTGAGCTGATCAAGTGTCTCCATTTCCATGACCTCTGCCCCTTCTGTGGCCTGTTTGCCTGGGACCTCAGCTGGGGGCAGAGCCATGCCAGAGACTTTGGCTTCCTGATCCTCAGATAGCTGAACCGGGGCCTTTTTAGACTCCTGAGGTGACTTGGTCTTTGCCAGCTTAGTGTTCTGATGAAACTCCACAGGCTGAATCTTTGTAGGAGTCTCTGCAGGCGCTGGTCTGGACCGGTCTTTATTCAGAGTCTGTACCTCCTGAGCAGGCTCAGACTTCCCTAGCTCCAGTATCTGATGGCGTCTGGATGAGTATGTGTATCCCATTTCTTGTGGGATTTCACATTCCACTTCATCCTCGATACCTGCAGGTAAGAATTGGTTGCTGCACAATTGGATGGTCTTATCCAAGAGGCCATTTTCCAACTCCTCTCTGTAGGCGCGCCCCTTCTTTTTTTTCTTCTTTTTTGTCTTTTCTGTCGGCACATTGTCGACTTTTAAGACAAATGTCTCCCCTTCATCATTAGACCACGAGTCTTCTTGGGTCTCTGCAGGTTTCTCTGCTGGTACCGGCTCAGGCTTCCTGGCAGCTGGAGTGGCCTGAGGGTAGCACTTCTCAAATGCCATGCCAGAGACTTTGGCTTCTTGATCCTCAGAGAGCTGAACCGGGGCCTTTTTAGACTCCTGAGGTGACTTGGTCTTTGCCACCTTAGTGTCCTGATGAAACTCCACAGGCTGAATCTTTGTAGGAGTCTGTGCAGGCGCTGGTCTGGGCTGGTCTTTAATCAGGGTCTGTACCTCCTGAGCAGGCTCAGACTTCCCTAGCTCCAGTATCTGTTGGCGTCTGGATGAGTATGTGTATCCCATTTCTTGTGGGATTTCACATTCCACTTCATCCTCGATACCTGCAGGTAAGAATTGGTTGCCGCACAATTGGATGGTCTTATCCAAGAGGCCATTTTCCAACTCCTCTCTGTAGGCGCGCCCCTTCTTTTTTTTCTTCTTTTTTGTCTTTTCTGTCGGCACATTGTCGACTTTTAAGACAAATGTCTCCCCTTCATCATTAGACCACGAGTCTTCTTGGGTCTCTGCAGGTTTCTCTGCTGGTACCGGCTCAGGCTTCCTGGCAGCTGGAGTGGCCTGAGGGTAGCCCTTAAATTGGCGGGGCTCTTCCTTGGCTGGTTCGGCCCAACTTTTTTTGTAAGGGCCTTTTTTGGCGTTTTTCACAACGCTCCAACCATCCATGTTCTGATTTGTCTGCGAATATCTCTGCATTTTTGTCAACTGTTGGTTGATTGAATCTTGAACGGTCTGGCTGTAATAGCTGGACAATGACACGTGCCGTCTGACGCTTGAACGTACTCTGACAACACTAACAATACTGCATTCAGGGCTTATATAGGGGTTTCTGAGAATGTCTCTGATGTCACAATGACATCCAAGCACAGAGAATGAGAAAATCGACCAATCAGGAAGCATTCCAATTTCAAATTTCCATTCCATTCCATTCATTCACAAAATTCATTCCATGTGTATTTTCAAATTAAAGGCTGTAAATAGTATGAGTGTTCCACAGAGCTGCTGTGATTGGTGAGTTTTATAAACACTTAAAATAAGTTCATTTCATAATTAAAACCACTGTGACAAATACATCTGCTGATGCCTCTGGACACATCATCAGTGATGTTCCTGGAATCATTGGGTGTTTTGGGTCTCTCAACATCATACATCCTCATCCAGGTGACCCAGCCGGGGCTGATCAGACCTCAGCTTGTGTCCAGATGGCTAGCTAGCTAGCTACCACGACTCCAAGGATCTCCTCTCTTGAGCCATAGCCATCTTGAGGCCCTCTCTGCCGCTTCAGTTGTACTGCGGATGGCTCTCCTCTTCATCTCTCCCTCGATGCCCAAATAGCTGAAGGCTCTGGCCAAAGAACGGGCCGCGAAACTTCTGCAACCCACCTCCACTGGGAAGCACCTCACTCTCCATCCAGCCTGTTGGCAGTACTTGGAGAGCTTCCTCTCAAAGGCTTCTTCCAGGCGGTCTTCCCATGGGACCGTCAGCTCCAGCAGCATGGCCTGCTTGGTGTTCTCAGACACAAGGACGATGTCTGGACGCGGGGTGGTGACAGCGATGTGACGGGGGAACTTCAGCTGCCGCTCGAGGTCCACCAACAGCTGCCAGTCTCTTGCAGAGGTCAGGATGCCTGCAGGTGTTTTTCTGGCTGCAGAGGTTGCGTTTTCTTGGAGGGACGGTACTGCTTTGCCCACCTTAAGGACTTGGTCATGCCTCCGGCGGTATCGTCCATCTCCAAGTGCCGTAGTGCAGCTGGTGAGGATGTGCTCAAGGGTTCCTCGCTTGGAACACAGAGGGCATGCTGGTGACTCTGCTATGCCCCATGTGTGGAGGTTAGATGGGCTTGGAAGCGCATCATAAACTCCCTGGATGAGGAATTTGATGCAGTGAGGCTCGGCTTTCCAGATCTCATTCCAGGTCACCTTCCTCTCAACCGCATCCTCCCATCTTGTCCATGCTCCCTGTTGTTTCATCCCCACGGCCTTGCAGGATGTTGTCTCCTTCCCTGCTGCTCTGACTTCCACAGTTATAAGGTGGGAACTTTGCTGGAATTGAGTTTGTACATGACAGCAATGATGTAAGGGTCTGCAGCTTTTGGAATAAACAACCATACCATTTATAATTAAAAACAATCCATTAAATAATTATATAGGAAAATACAAAAATAAAGAGTCAAATGTGTATTTACTTACACTGTAAATTTATTTTAATACAAAATATTCATTTTAAAAGACATAGTGAAGCTGCCTTTTCTCTCTCTTTTCAAGAAGAAAGACAAATCTAACTTAAGATTAATGTACAAGTAATGACAATACCACCAGTTTATCCTTTATTTAGCACACATAATAATCACAAATACTGAATAACTAAGTACATTTTTTTGGCAGCGATGAGGCTCACAATAAAAATCAGATCTTATTTTACCATTTAAGTTTAATTAAACTGTTATACTGTTGTAAAACTGACTTAAAGTAAATATATTTTTCTATTTATGCCATTTGGTTTTTGATATTATTCAATCAGGAAAAGCAAAAAACATCACAAATACCAAATGTCTACATAATATAATGTCTACACAATCAGGTGCCTGATTGGCAGCACCAGTAAGCATGGGCCCTGCTACAGTGGTCAGAAGGTGTCTGCTCCAAGAATCGGCATGCCCCGTTTTACTGATCTAGATAGGGCCCAACTACAAGCTGGTGTTCCTCAACACCAAGTTTCGTCATTGTTTGGAGTGATTCCTAGTACCATCTCCAAACTGAAGGCCAAGTTCCATATAACAGAGGATGTCAGGGACAGACTGTGAGGTGGGTGTCCCAAGAAGACGACACCCCAAGAAGACCGTTTCTTGCTATCCCACAGCAGAATAAGCTGTTTGGCATTGGCAGAGAAGATTTGGCAAATTTTTCATGGGCACAACCCACATACTCACCTCTGCTGCTCATCCCACAAATGCATGTTCCTTACAAATGTGGCCCCATTTAAAATGGTAATAAAGAGGCTTTCCATCTGTATAAGATTTATTACCAAGAAGCATTGTTACAACAAAGAAGTAATCTACCAAACACAAATTTCCTTACTTTTTGTGTTAAGTTTATCTTGAGCTTTAGATTCATAATTCTAAATTTTAAGTCATATTTTGACCTTTTTAACCAGTTATATTCTATTTTATTTCATATTTTCAACTCCAGCTTTTGACTTCATAATCCCATAGTTTGACCTTTCAGACTCAATATTTTGAATTTTATATCATATTTTGACTTTAATTTCATGATTACATGTTTAATATCATATTTTGACCTTTTAGGTTCATGATTTTGACTTTCTACTATTTTTATAGTTTTTTTGTAAATCAGTAAATTTGAAAATTCATGGATAACAATAACAATGATATTTTAGCATTAGAAATATAATTTGGGTTAAAAAGCTTCGACATACACTGCGTTCCACATTATTATGCAAATGATATTTTTCTCTGATTTTCCTAAATGTTAATGCAAATGACAGAATATTTTTCAAGTCATCAGCCATTAGAGCATAATTTAAATGTTTTTGAACAAACTTCATAATGTCAAATTATTTAAAAAAAAAATAAAAACCTCAAAATGCACTGTTCCACATTATTAAGCACAACAGCTTTTTAAAACATTTTATAGGTTGTAAAGAACTGAAAATGGTCATTTGTAGAAATTGCAGCATCAGGGGGTCATATTTACTGAATTCAAAGCTATTTCAATCAAAAACATCTTAACAGAACAAGTTCCATGTTAACATAGGAGCCCTTCTTTGATATCACCTTCACTATTCTTGCATCCATTGAACTTGTGAGATTTTGGAGAGTTTCTGCTAGAATTTTTTTTTTTGCAGGATGTCAGAATATCCTCCCAGAGCTGCTGTTTTGATGTGAACTGCCTCCCGCCCTCATAGATCTTTAGCTTGAGGATGCTCCAGAGGTTCTCAGTAGGGTTGAGGTCAGGGGAGGATGGGGGCCACACCATGAGTTTCTCTCCTTTTATGCCCATAGCAGCCAATGACACAGAGGTATTCTTTGCAGCATGAGATGGAGCATTGTCATGCTTGAAGAAAATTTTGCTACAGAAGGCACGGCTCTCTTTTTGTACCATGGAAGAAAGTGGTCAGTCAGAAACTCTATTTACTTTGCCGAGGTCATTTTCACACCTTCAGGGACCCTAAAGGGGCCTATCAGCTCTCTCCTCATGATTCCGGCCCAAACGTGACTCTGCCCCCTCCTTGTTGACGTCCCGGCCTCATTGGGACATGGTGGCCATCCACCAACCATCCACTACTCCTCCATCTGGACCATCCAGGGTTGCACGGCACTCATCAGTCAACAAGACTGTTTGAAAATGAGTCTTCATGTATTTCTGGGCCCACTGCAGCCATCTCTGCTTGTGAGCATTGGTTAGGGGTGGCTGAATAGTAGGTTTATACACGACTGCAAGCCTCTGGAGGATCCTACACCTTGAGGTTGGTGGGACTCCAGAGGCACCAGCAGCTTCAAATACTTGTTTGCTGCTTTGTAATGGCATTTTAGCATCTGCTCTCTTAATCTGATGTATTTGTCCATCAGAAACCTTCCTCATTATGTCTCTATCTGCACAAGCCTGTCTGTGCTCTGAATCAGCCACAAATTTCTTCACAGTACGATGATCATGCTTAATTTTTCCTGAAATATCGAATGTTTTCATTCCTTGTCCAAGGCATTACACTATTTAACACTTCAGCAGCGGAGAGATCCTTAATCCTGCTTAATAATGTGGAACATGTGGAAATGTGCATTTTGAGGTTTTTATTTTTAGAAAATAATAGTTATCATTATGAAGTTTGTTCAGAAACATTTAATTATGCTCTAACTGCTGATGACTTGAAAAATACTATGACTGTCAATGGCATTGATATTTAGAAAATCAGAGAAAAACGTTGTTTGCATAATAATGTGGAACGCGGTGTATTGGTGTATTAACCATTGCAGAAACATAAAAAATGATTTTGGTAATTACAAGTGCTGTTAATGTAGGGCAGCTGTGGCATAAACCTTACTTTGGGTGGTGGTCTAATAAATTTAAGCACTGTAGCTAAAATGGCAAATATCATAGTAACATATCTAACATAGCTACATATCTAACATAGTTACGAAGATAATGTAGAATCACATTAACACATTTACAGCTACAGAGGTAAGGCAGCCAAGCAGAAGATGTAGCTTACCTAGCTAGCTTAACCATGTAGCTAACATGGCTAATGGCACTAAAATAACTAACATAGCTTAAATAGCCACATTAGCTAATAAGCTAACATAGCTACATAGCAAAGGTATCAAGTTGATAATGTAACATCTGTAGCTACTAAAGATAATGTAGCTAACCTTGATTATGTGGCTAACAAAGCTAATGTAGCTACAATGTTAATGTAGTTAATGAAGCTAACATGTCTAAAGCTAAGCTCATAAAGCAACTATGTAAGCTATGTAGTTAGGGTTTCAAACACAACACTATCCTAGCTTTAGCTATGTTTGCTAAAGCTCATGTTGTTAAAGCTAACTTGCTTACATTGTTTTATGCAGTAATGTTAATTACTTAGCTAGCATAGCTATGTTAGCCTTAGCCAAAGTTTCTTTGTAACTATTTCTAAATGAGTCTATAAACAATTGAATCCTGGATTCAATTATTGGACATTTGTACTTTTCTCCTTTTTTTATGAAATGTTGTTAGTGTGTGATGTTTGTCCTGTCCTTATTTAATGATAGTAACTGCTAGACTTAAAGTTGAATTTCTAAAAAGGAATCTAAAAGTGGATATCCATAGAAACGGCAAATGACGGCACATTTGTTCTAAACTAAATGGCGTCTCAGATGAATGGTCTGTGAGAGTGTCTGTCAGAGATGTACTATCTGCAGCCAAACTGTCTTGCCTGATTCTATTTGAGAACCCTGTGAATCCAGGCTAATGAAATAGCAGTCAGCTCCAGGACAGAGGCAGCTTACAAGTGGCCCCAACCCAACCAACATCATAAATCCAAAAGATTAAAATTGAATTCGACAGCATTAACAGTGCGCGTCGTAGTAACTTTCGAGTGAGACATCGTACCTCATTCCTATCTTTGTCGAGAGTTGCACATGCACAGTGTTTATTGGAAGGTAGCTTCACTGATGTTCCAGACATTCAGACTGTGTTTTGTATCATTGCTTTTGAAAATGTCAGGATTATGATAACCAGAAAAGATAAATAATTTAAGAAGTAGAGATGGCGCTGCAACCTAGATTAAATTTGCAAAAGCTGATATGGCCAAATGCACCAGGCCTGGTATGTTTAAAAACTCACAGCTTAAATATGGGTAAACACAAAACACAACACAAAACGTTTAATCCACCACCCAAGTTAAAGAATGGGTTTTGTGAGTTGTGTGGTGTTGTACAGCTTAGTCTACAACAGGGATAAAATCTTTGCAAATAGCAGCTATAGTACAGATATATGTCAAACATTGCCTTCAACCCCCCAGTTACTTGTCCTAGTCTCAAATTTGGCCCTGTTGAAAATATAATCTAATAGCTCTTCTGTAGGATATGACTAAATAACCTCTTGTTGGGGTTTTTGGGGCCTCACAGTAGCAGCTTGTTGGTTCAACCTCAGCTGCTATCCTCATTAAGTATTTGAAATACTTGCTCCTGCTAGTGAACTGGTAAATATGATTTTATCTCAGAGGTTACCTACTTCCCACACCACACCTGATTTCTGCACATCACATCAGTCTTGCTGTGGATGAACCAGTAAGGTAACTGGCCACCCAGGAGGTCTGATCTCTCTAACAGATGATTTGAAGATGAAAAATGTATACGCTGTAATAGGCATGTCTGCTTCCACTGTAATGTACACACATATTCAGTGCTTGTTTACCTGCTATGCAAACATATTAGCAGACATAAACAGGACATGTGTAATGAGATATCACAGTGAAATCAATACTGTCTCTGTACTGTCACCACTGTGCTGTCAGCCTGCTGTCTATCAGCTGCTGAGCACAGAGGATGGACTGTTTACATCAGTCTGAAGTGCTGTTTACTCCTTCAGAGAGGGTCTGAATTCAGCAGAGGGAATCAGTACGAAATGATAAACATGTTTGGGAGGTACCTGTCTTTGCTTTTGATCCATAGTAAACCATAAACTATATTTAGTGCTTTTGGGTTTGTGTCTGTCTAGTAAAGATTTGTTGGTATGGTGGACTGGTATTGGTAATGACTCAGAGCCACCTTTGTCCACACCTTGGCTTATTCTCCCAGTGAGGATTTCGATCTCCTCTGCATATTGCAAAGGGGTCTGGTTGGGATTTCAGAAGAAACTCATTAAATCAAGCCTGGAATTGCACTTATGCACCAATCTTGATATTTGATGTTTTAATGCAAACTTAAACTCAGATTCATATTGAGGTGATCCTTTTTTAAGCCTGTTGAACATGACACAGACGTCTGTGTGCGCTTTAAAAACAACAATATTAAATATGAAAAATGCTTAAAACATGAATCTACATCCCTTCAGTAACTTTCATTTAAAGTTTCAGAGAGTTTATGTACATTTTGTTCACATATGTAGGCTGTACAAGAAATTCAAAGCTTTTTTTTTTTTTTTTTTTTTTTTTAATTTACAAAGTGAGACAGGGAACAAGGTTTGGGGTCAGTGGTGGAGGCTGTCAGAAGCCGAGGACGAGGCTTCTGAATCTCTGATGAACAGACTCAGAAACTTCTGTCTCAGTGACTTCTTTTCTTGGATGGTGTGTGTGTGTAGGTGTGTGTGTGTAGGTGTGTGTGTGTGGGGGGGGGGTACAGCCCCATACAAGCCAAATAGAAGTTGTGATGAAATTAGTTTTACAAATCTGGAGTTTTGTTTGTGTCAGTTGGTGAGTGTGTGTGTGTGTGTGTGTGTGTGTGTGTGGGGTGATGGTGGTGGTGGGGGGTGCGTTTATGTGTGTATGTCTGTTTGAGGTCATTTTGTGTGTGTATGTGTATTTGTATGTGTGTATTTGTGCTGGAAAGTGTAATACTGTCACCTATTGCACCACAGAATTTGGCCGGGTCAAATTGACCCGGGAGGACAACAGATGCTATAAATTTATTTTAAACACGTGTAGTTCAACAGAAATTTTCAAAAAATTTTTTGCTTTCAAAGAGCATAGCATGGAATCATCCATGTCATTTTCAGGCAGTTACATGAAAGAAAACCAAAGTTTTGACGTTTTAAATTTCAGAATCGGGTCAAATTGACCCGAGGACAACAGGAGGGTTAAAAACAAAAATATAAAAAATGAAAAATGCATAAAACATGAATTCACATCACTTCAGTAACTTTCATTTAAAGTGTCAGCGATTTTATGTACATTTTGTTCACATATGTAGGCTGTACAAGAAATTCAAAGTTTTTTTTATTTTTTTTTTATTTACAAAGTGAGACAGGGAACAAGGTTTGGGGTCAGTGGTGGAGGCTGTCAGAAGCCGAGGACGAGGCTTCTGAATCTCTGATGAACAGACTCAGAAACCTCTGTCTCAATGACTTCTTCTCTTTCTTTTTCTTAGCCTCCTCCAGCCGGAGTTCCAGTCTGTCCAATCTGTGCTGCAGACTGTCTGAAGTTTCCGCTCTTTCTCCTTCCGTCACCTCCAGAGTCTGCTGGATAATGTTGTCAGACTCCGAAAGAGAGGCTTTCTCCTTCTGCCAGTCCAGCTTCTGTCTCTCCATCTCCTCCAGAGAGTCCCTCAGGCTCACAGATTCTCGGAGGAGCCGTGATCGCTCCTCTTCCCACTGGCCTTTCTGGTGTTCCAGATCCTTTTTGGCCTGTTCCAGTTCTGTCTCCAATTTGGAAACTTTAATGTTTTGTTGAACCTGGAGCCTTGATCTGTCTTCCACCCACCGTTGTCTCTCTCTTTCCTGGTCATCTCTGGCCTTGCTCAGAGCGGTCTTCATCCTTAGAGAGTCCTCTTGGTGGTCTGCCTGGAGACGGGACATCTCCTCCTCCCACTGGCGTTTGAAGGTCTCTATGGAGTCCTGAGCTTGATCCATCGCTGCTTGCATTTTGGACCTTTCCTCTGTCTGAGAGACGATCAGCTGGAAACGTTCTATCTCCCATGAGCTCTTGTACTTCTCGAGCTCAATATCGGCGTCTCTCAGTGCCGTCTCTAATGCGGAGGTTTTCTCTTTGGACTCATTGACCAGGCGGGATCGTTCATCCTTCCACAGCTGTCTCTGCTTCTTCTGGTCGGATTTTGCCTGCTCCATAGAGGCCTTGACCTTGGAGATCTTCTCCTCCCATTGGCGGCTGTTGTTCGCCATGTCTTCATGGGCCTGGCTAAGTGCCGCCTTCAGGGTGTTTACTTCTCTGGAGGCCTCTTCCTCCTTCAGGCGTTGATCTGGAGCAGGCATGCTGAGTCCAGCAAGGAGACGCTTCTTCTCCTCCTCCCAATTATGGCTCTTCTGTATCAGGTCGTCTTTGGCCTGGCTTAGTGCCACTTTAAGAGTGGAGTTTTCTCCAGACACAGCGATTAGACGGGACTTCTCCTCCTTCAATTCACTGTTTGTTTTCTCTAGGTCTTCACGGGCCTTCTTTAGGTCATCCAGAGGACAGGACTGCTTCTTCAGGTTCTCATGCTCCAAGATCAATTGCTTGTTTGCCTTAGTCAGTCTTTTAATTTGTCCCATCAGCATCTCTCTCTCATGCTCCCACTTTCCTGCTTGGCGCTGCAACTCCATGTGAGCATTGGAGAGTCCAGCCTTCAGGCCAACGTTCTCCTGTCTGAGCTGATCAAGTGTCTCCATTTCCATGACCTCTGCCCCTTCTGTGGCCTGTTTGCCTGGGACCTCAGCTGGGGGCAGAGCCATGCCAGAGACTTTGGCTTCCTGATCCTCAGATAGCTGAACCGGGGCCTTTTTAGACTCCTGAGGTGACTTGGTCTTTGCCAGCTTAGTGTTCTGATGAAACTCCACAGGCTGAATCTTTGTAGGAGTCTCTGCAGGCGCTGGTCTGGACCGGTCTTTATTCAGAGTCTGTACCTCCTGAGCAGGCTCAGACTTCCCTAGCTCCAGTATCTGATGGCGTCTGGATGAGTATGTGTATCCCATTTCTTGTGGGATTTCACATTCCACTTCATCCTCGATACCTGCAGGTAAGAATTGGTTGCTGCACAATTGGATGGTCTTATCCAAGAGGCCATTTTCCAACTCCTCTCTGTAGGCGCGCCCCTTCTTTTTTTTCTTCTTTTTTGTCTTTTCTGTCGGCACATTGTCGACTTTTAAGACAAATGTCTCCCCTTCATCATTAGACCACGAGTCTTCTTGGGTCTCTGCAGGTTTCTCTGCTGGTACCGGCTCAGGCTTCCTGGCAGCTGGAGTGGCCTGAGGGTAGCACTTCTCAAATGCCATGCCAGAGACTTTGGCTTCTTGATCCTCAGAGAGCTGAACCGGGGCCTTTTTAGACTCCTGAGGTGACTTGGTCTTTGCCACCTTAGTGTCCTGATGAAACTCCACAGGCTGAATCTTTGTAGGAGTCTGTGCAGGCGCTGGTCTGGGCTGGTCTTTAATCAGGGTCTGTACCTCCTGAGCAGGCTCAGACTTCCCTAGCTCCAGTATCTGTTGGCGTCTGGATGAGTATGTGTATCCCATTTCTTGTGGGATTTCACATTCCACTTCATCCTCGATACCTGCAGGTAAGAATTGGTTGCCGCACAATTGGATGGTCTTATCCAAGAGGCCATTTTCCAACTCCTCTCTGTAGGCGCGCCCCTTCTTTTTTTTCTTCTTTTTTGTCTTTTCTGTCGGCACATTGTCGACTTTTAAGACAAATGTCTCCCCTTCATCATTAGACCACGAGTCTTCTTGGGTCTCTGCAGGTTTCTCTGCTGGTACCGGCTCAGGCTTCCTGGCAGCTGGAGTGGCCTGAGGGTAGCCCTTAAATTGGCGGGGCTCTTCCTTGGCTGGTTCGGCCCAACTTTTTTTGTAAGGGCCTTTTTTGGCGTTTTTCACAACGCTCCAACCATCCATGTTCTGATTTGTCTGCGAATATCTCTGCATTTTTGTCAACTGTTGGTTGATTGAATCTTGAACGGTCTGGCTGTAATAGCTGGACAATAACACGTGCCGTCTGACGCTTGAACGTACTCTGACAACACTAACAATACTGCATTCAGGGCTTATATAGGGGTTTCTGAGAATGTCTCTGATGTCACAATGACATCCAAGCACAGAGAATGAGAAAATCGACCAATCAGGAAGCATTCCAATTTCAAATTTCCATTCCATTCCATTCATTCACAAAATTCATTCCATGTGTATTTTCAAATTAAAGGCTGTAAATAGTATGAGTGTTCCACAGAGCTGCTGTGATTGGTGAGTTTTATAAACACTTAAAATAAGTTCATTTCAAAATTAAAACCACTGTGACAAATACATCTGCTGATGCCTCTGGACACATCATCAGTGATGTTCCTGGAATCATTGGGTGTTTTGGGTCTCTCAACATCATACATCCTCATCCAGGTGACCCAGCCGGGGCTGATCAGACCTCGGCTTGTGTCCAGATGGCTAGCTAGCTACCACGACTCCAAGGATCTCCTCTCTTGAGCCATAGCCATCTTGAGGCCCTCTCTGCCGCTTCAGTTGTACTGCGGATGGCTCTCCTCTTCATCTCTCCCTCGATGCCCAAATAGCTGAAGGCTCTGGCCAAAGAACGGGCCGCGAAACTTCTGCAACCCACCTCCACTGGGAAGCACCTCACTCTCCATCCAGCCTGTTGGCAGTACTTGGAGAGCTTCCTCTCAAAGGCTTCTTCCAGGCGGTCTTCCCATGGGACCGTCAGCTCCAGCAGCACGGCCTGCTTGGTGTTCTCAGACACAAGGACGATGTCTGGACGCGGGGTGGTGACAGCGATGTGACGGGGGAACTTCAGCTGCCGCTCGAGGTCCACCAACAGCTGCCAGTCTCTTGCAGAGGTCAGGATGCCTGCAGGTGTTCTTCTGGCTGCAGGGGTTGCCTGCTCCCCAGCTCTGACAAAGGCGATGGTTTTCTTGGAGGGACGGTACTGCTTTGCCCACTCAAGTCCTGTGCTGATGGCTTCAGCGATGGTCTTAAGGACTTGGTCATGCCTCCAGCGGTATCGTCCATCTCCAAGTGCCGTAGTGCAGCTGGTGAGGATGTGCAAGGGTCAAGGGTTCCTCGCTTGGAACACAGAGGGCATGCTGGTGACTCTGCTATGCCCCATGTGTGGAGGTTAGATGGGCTTGGAAGCACATCATAAACTCCCTGGATGAGGAATTTGATGCAGTGAGGCTCGGCTTTCCAGATCTCATTCCAGGTCACCTTCCTCTCAACCGCATCCTCCCATCTTGTCCATGCTCCCTGTTGTTTCATCCCCACGGCCTTGCAGGATGTTGTCTCCTTCCCTGCTGCTCTGACTTCCACAGTTATAAGGTGGGAACTTTGCTGGAATTGAGTTTGTACATGACAGCAATGATGTTAGTGTCTGCAGCTTTTAGATTAAACAACCATATGGTACCTTTACCATTTACAGTCTCAAGAAAAAGTATGTGAACCCTTTAAGATTTCTTGGATTTCTGCATAAATTGGTCATCAAATGTTTTCCGATCTTCATCTAAGTCACAACAATAGACAAACACAGTCTGCTTAAAGTAATACTGTGCAACAAATGATATATTTTCATGTTTTTATTGATCAAACTATTTAAACATTCACAGTGCAGGGTGGGTAAAGTATGTGAACCCCTAGGCTAATGACTTCTCCAAGAGCTAATTGGAGCCAGGAGTCAGCCAATCTGGAGTCCAATCAATGTGATGAGATTGGATGCGATGGTTAAAGCTGCCCTGCCCTATAAAAACACACACTGGTGTTGAATTTGATGTTCTCAAGAAGCATTACCTGATTTGAACCATGCCTGGAACACACGAGCTCTCAGAAGACATACGATCAAGAATTGTTGACTTGCATGAAGCTGGAAAGGGTTACAAAAGCATCTCTAAAAGTCTTGATGTTCATGTGTTCACAGTAAGACAGACTGTCTACAAAATGGAGAAGGTTAAGCACTGTTGCTACTCCCCATAGGCGTGGTCGTCCTGCAAAGATGACTGCGAGAACACAGCACAGAATGCTCAATGAGGTGAAGAAGACTCCTAGAGTGTCAGCTAAAGATTTAGAGAAATCTCTGGCACATGCCAGCATTTGTGTTGACAAATCTACAATAAGTAAAACATTAAACAAGAATGGAGTTCATGGGAGAACACCATGGAGGAAGCCACTGCTGTCCAAACAACACATTGCTGCACGTTTGAAGTTTACAAAAGAGCACCTGGATGTTCCACAGCACTACTGGCAAAATATTCTGTCCATAGATGAAACCAAAATTGAGTTGTTTGGAAGGAACACACAACGCTATGTGTGGAGAAAAAAAGGCACAGCACACCAACATCAAAACCTCATCTCAACTGTGAAATATGGTGGAGGGGCCATCATGGTTTGGGGCTGCTTTGCTGCCTCAGGGCCTGGACGGATTGCTGTCATTTACAGAAAAATGAATTCCCAATTTTATCAAGACATTTTACAGGAAAACTTAAGACCATCTGTCCACCAACTGAAGCTCAACAGAGGATGGGTGATGAAACAGGACAACGACCCAAAGCATAGAGGTAAATCAACAACAGAATGGCTTCAACAGAAGAAAATACGCCTTCTGGAGTGGCCCAGTCAGAGTCCTGACCTCAACTCAATTGAGATGCTGTGGCATGACCTCAAGAGAGCGATGCACACCAGACATCCGAATAATATTGCTGAACTGAAACAGTTTTGTAAAGACGAATGGTCCAAAATTCCTCCTGACCGTTGAGCAGGTCTGATCTGCAACTACAGGAAACGTTTTGTTGAGGTTATTGCTGCCAACGGAGGGTCAACCAGTCATTAGCCTAGAGATTCACATTCTTTTTCCACCCTGCACTGTGAATGTTTACATGTTTTGTTCAATAAAAACATGAAAACATAAGCAGACTGTGTTTGTCTATTGTTGTGACTTAGATGAAGATCAGAACACATTTGATGACCAATTTATGCAGAAATCTAAGAAATCTCAAAGGGTTCACATACTTTTTCTAGCGACTGTATAATTAAAAACAATTCATTAAATAATTATGTAGGAAAATAAAAAGATAAAGAGTCAAATGTGTATTTACTTACACTGTAAAGTTATTTAAATACAAAATATTCATTTTAAAAGACATGGTGAAGCATGTCTAACTAGTCCGCTAAATGTCTACACAATCAGGTGCCTGATTGGCAGCACCAGTGAGCACGGGCCCTGCTACAGTGGTCAGTAGGTGTCTGCTCCAAGAATCGGTATGCCCCTTTTTACTGATCTAGATAGGGCCCATGGATAGGGACACTTCAAGCTGGTGTTCCTCAACACCAAGTTGCGGCATTGTTTGGAGTGATTCCTAGTACCATCTCCAAACTGAAGGCCAAGTTCCATATAACAGAGAATGTCAGAGACAGACTGCAAAGTGGGTGTCCCAAGAAGATGACACTCCAGGAAGACCGATTCTATCCATCCCACAGCAGAATAAGCTGTTTGGCATTGGCAGAGAATATTTGGCAAATTTTTCATGGGCGCAACCCACATACTCAGCTCTGCTGCTTATCCCACAAATGCATGTTCCTTACAAATGTGGCACCATTTACAATGGTAATAAACAGGCTTTCCAACTGTATAAGATTTATTACCAAGAAGATTTATTACCAAGAAGCATTGTTACAACAGGGACCTCAGGGCCGCAGAGAACGTTCATGTTTTTAAGAGCAGGCTCAAGACACACCTTTTTAGCTTAGCTTTTGATTAATATTTATCTATTTTATTTATGATATTTGTTTATTTTAGGCCTTCAATCTGTATTTATTTATGAATTTTATTCTTTTCCTACCTTAATTTTTTAGTTATGCTATTTTATATTTTAGTTCTTAGGTTTTATTTGTACTGAGGTTTTACTTATTTTTATCCTTTTATCATTTTTAGGATCTCCAGTGTTTTCTCTGGGGGGGCCCTCTGCACCAGGAGCGGTGGTCGGCTATGGCTGCAGGGGTCTGTCTCGTGGGTTCCTGGTGGAGGTTTGGTGTCTCTGCCTCATCCCTCCTCTGGGTCCTGCGTCGGTGTCCTGTAGCTGTGGGTGACTCGCTGCTCCTGGTGCAGACGGCCCCTCTGATGGCGCTTTCTCAACTGGTTCATCTGTACTCAGCCTCTTGTACTCAGCCTAATGTCCACTATTTGTGTGTGTGTGTGTGTGTGTGTGTGTGTTTGTGAAACAGTGTGTGTGAGTGGGTGTGAGTGGGTGCACATGTAACTGTTGTCTGTAGGGTGGTTGCGGGTGTGTGGGTGTGAGGGAATGACTCTAATTGTCTATATTACGCAAAAGGTGGGGGTGGGTGGGTTTGAGGGAATGTTTTTAATTTGTCCATGTACAGCACTTTGAGTTACATGTCATGTATGAAAAGCGCTTTATAAATAAAGTTTGATTGATTGAACAAAGAAATAATCTACCAAACACAAATTTCCTTACTTTTTGTGTTAAGTTTATTTTGAGCTTTAGATTCATAATTCTAAATTTTAAGTCATATTTTGACCTTTTTAACCAGTTATATTCTATTTTATTTCATATTTTCAACTCCAGCTTTTGACTTCATAATCCCATAGTTTGACCTCTCAGACTCAGTATTTTAGATTTATATCATATTTTGACTTTAATTTTATGATTACAAGTTTAATATCATATTTTGACCTTTTAGATTTGTGATTTTGACTTTTTCTCAAATATATTTGCCTAAAAAAAAAACATTGTTTTTCAATTTCATGTTTCAACCTTTTTTAACTAATAAATGTACTTTTCTCAGATTTTCTCAGCCTTCAAACTTATCTTTTAGATTTTTAAATGTCAGAATCATTTGTCATCAGTTTTTTTTATATTTTATTACTGGTGAAATGAAGTTGACAGTTTATGGTTTAAAAGGTGAGCCCGTTAGGCCCTCAGGTTAGACCTGAATCCAGAATCTGGCTCCTGCTGTGATTGAGTTTGACACCCCTGTAATCTAAAGAATGAATGGACACAAGTTCCCACAGAAACACTCCAAAATCTTGTGGAAAGCCTTTCAAGAAGCTGCAAAAGGGGACCAACGCTATACTGACGTATATGTGTTTTAATGCAATGTCATTACAGTTCCTGTGGTCAGGCAGCTGAACGCTTTTGCCCATATAGTGTATCTGTACGTGGTTTCACTGGTACACTAGTTTCAAACCCAATTATTATTTAACTGTGGACTTTTTATAGTAAGCAAGATTGAACGCTACTTTATGGTTTCAGAATGCTGAAGTTTGTTTGAGAAGAACCAAATAATGTTGATACTGAGTGATCATTTTTAATTTTCCCCAAAGATTTCTTTAGACCCTGGCTTGGTCGTAGTACATATAAGGGCATAAGAGGGGCAAAATTAGTAGTATGTCCCCAGACCCTTTAGTTTTTGTGCTATTGGGCTTATGGGATACTTGCCCCCTCTGGCTCCATCCCTGATGCTGACAACTTGAAAGCAAAAGCTTTAAAACTAGGCTAACTTGCCTCTAGCCTCTCGTTTATTGCCACAGTTTTTTGTTTCAGCTTTCAAACTGCTGAGTCATTTGGGAGCTAGCTGTTTTTCAATTTATGGGTCCACACTGGTGCACTTTACTGGGGCACATTTATTTTGATTTCATATGAACTTGGGATTGACGCTGGCCTTCTCAACCGAGGCAGTGTTTTTGAACCCAAATCCTCTGATTTCCCTTAGTAGTCACAGAGGGCAGCGCTTTTATGTTGTTTATCAGACAGCACATTTAATTCCCTTTTTTCTACATCTCTGTTCGAGTGAAGCTGTCAGCTGGCATGCTCTTACAGACCCACTCCCGTCTCTTTGCTTTGGTGTTGCATCATGTCCTGTCCCATGGGTTTGCATGGCCGCATGAAGGTCCTGTTGGCCCTGTGAGCCGAAATATATGGAGCTGTAAATTCACCAGAACAGTCTGTACTGTAGAAGTAGGCTGCATATGTAGCTGCATGAGTCTTATGTGAATGTATTAATGAAATGCACAACTCACACCATCACAGAGCTTGTATGCAGTCTCTTACATCTCCACTCTTACATGAGTTAATACCAGTCAGCTCCAGTCATTTCAGCGTTGAGTTATGGTTGTAAATGCAGTTGAATACAATCAGAATTACCTCCAGCTACCTGACTCATGATAATCGAGACCGTTTCCCACAGTCAAATTAACTTAAAAGGTTTGATCAATCAGAGAGGACAGTATATCACTCACTGACACATGCACGCCTGTGATACAGCCACACATGCACAGCTATGTAATTAATGTCCCTGTTTCCAAGCAAAGTGTTTCAAAACGACTGAATTTAGCCGTTCCTCCATGAAATGATTGTCCACCATGCTGCATAACAAGTGCTTCTGTAAAAGCAGTGTGTAATTTAGAGCCTTCATTTGTGCTGCCTTCTCCCTGCTATGAAAGATAGGCACAATAACACACTGCACTTAATTCAATTTGCATAATGAATTTTTGATTTATCTTTTAAGGGAGTGTAAAACAAAAATAGATGATTGCACATTATCCTCGCTGTATCCTACTCTTCTCCAAAAGGAAAAATGGCTCATGCTTCTGAGCCCTAAAGTAGGCGGTTAGCTTAGAAAAACCTCTTCATGATGAAATACAAGATTATTTTCACCAATATCAAATGTTGGTATTAGTCTTTGTGTTTGAATCAGACAGGGAAACACTACTGATATGCTGCTGAGGAAAAGGGAAAGTTAATTTAAGAAAAGGCAATGAAAATTTTTTATTGAGTGACTTCTCAAGAGTCAACTGTTATCATCGGTTCTCAGCCATTTTAGCTGAGGTAGGTGGTCTGAGTTGGCACCTGGAACATGATTTCTCTTAAGGAGGACTCTCAACCTGAAGAGTTGGGGTTTGGGCACAGTGCAAAGCTGAATAATGTAGGCCAAAGTTGATGCAGCATAAAAACAAAATGGCAGCTCCCAGACTTTACCCTACCTTTGCTTTTCTTTGGTATTGTAATATCTTACAACTGGGCTGTCAGTACTAGTTATAGGTTAGTTAAGATGCAATTACAGTCAGAAATTAATGCTTTACACATGCTGTTTTGTCCTTTTAAGCTATTGTAGAGGGGCTGCAGCTGAATACTTCTTACCTTAATGTCTACCTGTTCTTACAGTGA
Organism: Cheilinus undulatus; assembly: GCF_018320785.1. Classification (NCBI taxonomy): domain Eukaryota; kingdom Metazoa; phylum Chordata; class Actinopteri; order Labriformes; family Labridae; genus Cheilinus; species Cheilinus undulatus. Next base: position 11,381,550 of record NC_054878.1, on the reverse strand, counting down.
TCAATTTAACGAAGCTCATAGCTTGGAAGAGAAGTCAAAAGTAATCTGAGCCTTGCAATTTCAAGCATTTCACTCTTTACTCTGCAGTATTTTTAGATCCGTAGGGGTTCTTCACTCAGTCTACCTGAGATTACTTCATTTCTTTCAGATTAAAGACACATTTTTATAAAAGGAGGTAAAGCTTCTTGAGAAAATCTCTAAGCTCAAAAGTTCACCTCAATGAGGTCACAAACGTGGACAAAATTGTTATGTACCCTTCCTTTAAAGAAATAAAAACCCACAATGGTCACTTAAATAGCTTGAAACTGATAAAAGTTATAAAAATAAAAGTTTACTGAAAATAAACTAATGAAAATCAGAGACTGCTTTTGTAATTTGGTTCACCGGAATCATTTTTTAAAAACAAACTAATGAAACTGGCCAGGAGAAAGTTGATGATGCCCTGCCTAGCAGTTACTGTTTGGCATCAAGGTGTGTACCACACTGACCATGGGCCACAGAAGCTAAGGAGAGGGGAGCAGGTGGCCTAGTGGTTAGAGGCGCTCCCCATGTACACGGGCGGCCCGGGTTCAAATCCTGCCTGAGGCCCTTCACTGCATGTCTCTCCCCCACTCTTGACCCTGTTTCCGACTCTATCCACTGTCCTTCTCTGTCTGGTGGGGGCACAAAAATGCCCAAAAACAAATCTTTAAAAAAAAAAGAAAGCTAAGGAGAAAGTTGTTCAGGAGATTAGAAAGAAAATTATTGACAAGCATGTTAAAGGTAAAGGCTATAAGACCATCCCCAAGCAGTTTGATGTTCCTGTGACTACAGCTACACATATTATTCAGAAGTTTAAGGTCCACAGGACTGTAGCCATCCTACCTGGATGTAGCTGCAAGAGGAAAACAGGTGACAAATTGAAGAGACAGATAATACGAATGGTAACCAAAGAACCCAGAACAACTTCCAAAGAGATTAGAGCTGAACAAGGTCAAGGCACATCAGTGTCAGAGCAGACCATCTGACTTAGTTTGAGCCAGAGTGGACTAAATGTAAGACAACCGAGGAAGACTCCACTGTTGAAAGCAAATTAAGAAAAAAAAATGCCAGACTAGAAGTTACCAAAAGGCATTTTGATAAGCCACAAAGCTTCTGGAAGAATGTCCTTTGGACAGATGAGACAAAACTGGAACTTTTTTGTTATCACATCAGCTCTAAAAACGAAGCATCCAAAGAAAAGAACACCTACCTACTGTGAAACATGGAGGAGGCTCGGTTATGTTCTGGGGACGCTTTGCTGCATCTGGCACAGGGTGTCTTGAATCTGTGCAGGGTGCAATGAAATCTCAATGAAATGAATTTGTTAACCAAAAAGCAACTGTGTTTATGTCACTATTTTGCAGTTAAACCTCAGCCACTGGTTACATGCACTTGCACTGCAAAATAGTGGCAAAAACACAGAGGCTTTTTTATCTAAAAAATTTAATGCTTCAGTTTTGATAGTGCGTACATTTGAACCAACATTGTTTTGTGGCCCATTTTTACCCCAAACTTGCTAAATTCCACGGAGAAACTGTACCCATCTGTTACACTGTATAGCCTAGCTTCCTGGCCAGTACAACCAGCAGGACCTTCTTAAAGGAGCAATGCTCACTAAAATCACTGTAGGCTAATGTCACTCCTACTGCTATGTACTCCATATGACCTAACTTAAAAAATTCTGAAATATCACTTTAAGTGGGACATTATGGAAGTCACATAAAAAAGTTTTGCATGTTCAGAGCACGGTGCTGTCTGCTCATCATCCTCACTGCTTTGTTCATCAAACACAGTTAATTGGCTGTGTCTGGAATACATGTTTCTTTGTTGCACTTCATTTAATCTCACCTAAACATGCTTCAGCATTTGAACAACCCTGATTTGTATTTCACAACTTTAATTGTAAAAGTCAACTTGTTTTTAAAAAGGTTGGTTTAAATTGAACTTGGGTTTTTACTTTGGAACCATCTGAACTCAACTTCAGATGCAGCACAGTCATCAGGAAACACCATTCTAAACCAGCTGGACCTTCATTAGTCTACAAATACTTCATATATTTAAAAATGCAGGTAAGCTGTTGTTCACAGAGATTGTTTTTTCCTGTCAGGTCTTTTGACATTACATTACTACATTTAATATCATTACAAATGAGAAAAAAAAGCGTTACAGTGCATATGAAGGACACAGCCTTCATGTCTTTCATAGATCACAAAGACCTTTACTTTAATCTTTGCAGCAAATGAGTCATAATAAAATTATCCAGTACTTAAGCTTATTGTGACTCACATGAGACTCAGGTTATCTGGTCTAATAAGCGAGAAGAAGGGTAATTATGAGATAAAAACCCCCGTACTTTCTATTAATCAGTGAGTCATGGGAATTCTAGACGTTCTCCACGAATGGAGCTGAAGCAGATGTAAGATGCTGGCTTTCTAATAGTTAACAATAAGGTCAAATCATATTTTAATGAGCTAAACCTTTTGGGGAATCCTGTACCGAGTACTCTACCCTAATGACGCTTATCGCTCCTATTCATGACTTCATTGCAGCTCCAACCTGCTGTTGGCTCTCACCGCACATCTAGTTTGTTACCGCTCACTGATCACAGCTGAATTAGCCTATGATCAGCTGGTTCAAGGAAGATGTTCTATGAGTCTGAATCAAGATGGTTGGAGATGCATAACACTACCCACAGTTTCCTCGGGGTCTTTATCTGCAGAATTCAAATAGCACCTCAGTTTTGCTCCAAAGGACAGCATGCAAACTAGCCCACTGGGCCCGTTTCTGAAATAGTGGCATCATAAGTTCAAGAGGGAATATAAATAAATATATATTATGATTACATGATTTGATAACACATTAGATGGTGCAGGGTAAAAGTTGTAAAAGTTGTTGTTTGTGCCCTCACATTTTGATTTCTGCCGCCACATATCTGGGCACAACCCTTCCTATGACGTAGTCACCCACACTCACTCACCAAGAGTTACCAGGGAGGACTCGTCCCTCGCCCTCAGAGGATCCTAGACTTTCAGAAACAGCTTCTGTCTACCCTCCGTTTCTACAAAAGTTTCCTCTGCAGATGGTCATAACACTCCCGGTGTATCAGTTTGATTAGTGGCTGAGGTCATTGCTTGGGTCCCTGCAGCTGCTGATGAGGACAGAAAGCATCCTTGCAAACGTTTCTTTGTTTAGTTTCACCATTATTGAATACAGAAATCAATTATGTATTCGTTAAAAATACTTTACCAAACAGCCACAGATGCCCTCAACTGAGTCACCAGTTTACATGGTAACTGGTTGAACCATAAAAGCAATCTAATTGTTTTTTTGTTTTTTGTTTTTTGTTTTTTTTACAGGTTTTGAGCATCAACTTCTAAAATAGAATTTATCTTCTAACCCCTAGTTAGATGGAGGTATTTGTCTCGGTGCAGTGACCAAAACACAGCATGTTTTTAAAATGATGTCCTTTTGTGTTCTGACCCTCAAATTTCACATACTCTGTCTGTGCAGTAATCCACACAGGAAGGGCACGGCAAATCACTCCCTCTCAAACATCCTTAGTCTCCAGCATGTGGCAGAAGTTTTAGTCTGCTCTGCTCCACTTGAGAAGTATCAGTCTGTTTTCATTAGAGGTTTCTGCCAAACACATCAATCCACATAGAGAAGATAGACCTGAACAGGTAACTTCATAACACATTAGATGAAATCCCAAAAGAAAATCTCATCACTGTATTGATATTACATCCTGTGGCATAAGTCATAGTTCATCAGAAGGTAAGAGGGTAACAGAGGTAATCACATGTCATGGGCATCTTAGAAATGTTTATTTTTGAGGTCGAAAACCTCTGTATTTTATATGGTACCATACATCCTTTCCGGAAAAAAATAAACCTTTAAACTTCTTAATGTACTCACATATGATAGGAGCAAAAAACTCACAGAATGACATTAAAGTGAACTATCATATTCCTGCATTAACTTGCAGTTTTCCCATAGTTCTGTGATCTCTCGGCTCCAGCAGCTCAGGGTTACGCTCCGCTGCGATCCACTCCAGAAATGCATCCAGTTGATAAGGTTGTCGATCGGAGCAAAGCACAGCGCACCCAGAGTGTGATGCATGTATGTTGCATTTTGGAGTGTGTCACATAAATGCTTTAAGGACATACACAGCAGCCATCATGTGCCTCGTTAACAGCATGTTTATACTGGCATAGGGCTTCTCTACCTTCTTGATTGTTTCAGGGGTTTTGCACCTTCAAATCAGCAAAAGTGCATAACACTGCAACATTTTCTGTTGATACTTTATTCCTAATTTAGAGAGGAAAACTGTTTCCTCAGAGCCTTTTTCAACTGCTTTCTGATGATGGAAAAATAAAGCGTGAACATCAAGTACACTGCAGTAAATCTATTGAACATAAATCCCCCCTCTTGTCTTTCTAACTAACACCATTAATTCCAAGTGAGCTGTGTTGCCGTTTGAAGTCCTCTCATAGCCGGGACCATAATGCAGATCCACTTCAGTCCATTTGGCTTTTAGTGTTTGACCGCTACAGTATCTCTTACATAAATGCTGCCTTTGCAGGGGGGAGGGATGGGAGAGGTGATGAATGATGAATGGATGGACGGTTAGATGGATGGATGGCTGAAGAGGCAGAGGGATCGTTCAGCGAACCATCACATCTCCATCCATCTAGACAGGAGAGGGAAGTACACGTGTGTTCACTTTCGTAGGCTCATTGCTCACAGAAATGCCCACACATGTAAACACAAGCACCAAATATCCATCTATACTGCCGTAGCATTTAGACTGATGGACAAATGTGGGAGTGCGCTGCAGCTATGTGCTCCATGCGATTGTATTTGATTGTACATACGGAGCCTGGAGATTGTTCAGGCAGGAACAGAAATCGTGTTACAGTCAAATGTTCTGTATGCAGCACCGTTTTTAATCGAACTCCTTCCACGTCCCCAGCCTCCTTCTACATTAGCATTTAGATTTATGTGATTACTTCAGCATGTTCCTCCCTTTGTGTGTCCATGTCTATTTAAACGTTGTATATATGAGCCTCAGCCCAGGGGGGTTCATCAGCTCAGAGACAGCCTTTGTGCAACGTGCAACATTTTTTCAGAGCATAAGGCCAGCAGAGAATTAATGTGGCCAGGCTCAAATGTGCTGGAAATAGATGGTCAAAGACTTTATGTGAATATTTTGATTACTAAATCAATTTAACAATCCCACAAACTAGCCTAACCCCTGGTTTCCACTTATATTCTAGAAGTATGGTCCAGTTCTGATAAAACTGCTTCTATATTGATGCTACAGTATACCCATATATATAATATATAATCTATTCTCTACATTGGCTTCCAGTACATCTAAGAAATGCATTAAAAAGAATGTAGAGATTTCACCACCCACAGTTTTAAATATCATTAAAAGATTAAGAGAATCTGGCGAAATCTCTGCATGCTAGGGGCAAGAGCCAAGATCAACCTCTCAGGTGGCACTGCATTAAAAAAACAGCATCATTCTGTCATGGATATTACAACATGGACCCAGGAATACTATAGGAATTAGTTTAAAGGTACAATGTGTAGAATTTGGCTGCATTTTGCCAAACAGAAACGGTGTACATGGGATATAATGTTTATATATCTATGTGAAGTATGTTAAAATAAGTGCACAGTCATCCCCTTTAAACTTTAGTTTTCTTTTTACAAAATTAGAAAAAAGCTTTATAAATTTACATTACCGCGGGTCGCCCCCACGGAGGCTGCCATATTGAACCGCCATGTTGTCTACGGCAACGTTTTGGGGACAGAAAGAGCGAAACGCGATTTTTAAATACGAACCTGCCCGCCGGTCCTGAAAGCTACCTGGAAGGCAGGTCAAGAAACAGACTGACCTATAATCTATAAAAATAATGGTTACAAAAAGGAATGAATAAACCCTCACCTCGTCACTGCTGTAAATGATGTCCGGCTCACGATCCTTTTTGGTCTTCACATGCTCTCGTCGCCTAGTGATGTGACGTTTTGGTAACAGATGGGCTCATTCTGAAATCTGAACGCTAGATGTTGCTAAAATGCCAAATTCTACACATTGTCCCTTTAACACAGTATGTCATTGTAGCTACCATGCAAAGTGAAAGCTACATAGTGGCCATCAGTTCCTCCAGGCTGAAGAGAAAGAGGAACATCCAGTTATCAATGCAAGCTCAAAAGCGTCTGTGATGGTCTGTGGCTGTATTAGTGCTCATGATGGGTAACTAGCATATCTGTAAAGCTATCATTAATACAGAGCAGCATATGCTTCTATTTGGACGTCTTTTCAGGGACATCCCTGCTTATTTCAGCAACACGATGCAAAGCCACATTCTGCATAAGTTGCAACAGCATAGCTTCACAGTGGGAGCATGTGACTAGCCTGCATACAGTCCAGACCTGTCTCCCACTGGAAATGTATGGAGCATTATGAAGCACAAACTCCAACGACATAACCCCCACACTTTTGAACAACATAAGACGCACATGAAATAAGAATGGGCAAGAATTCCATTTTTAGTGCTTAAGCAATTATTGTTTTGAGTTCTCAAACAAATATGTGAGAAGAAAAGGTGATGTAACACAGTGGTAAATAGGCGCCTGTCCCAACTTTTTTTGAAACATGTAGCAGGCATCCATTTCAGAATGTGTTCATTTAAAAAAAAAAAAAAAACCTGTCATTTTGAACATCAAATATCTTGCCTTAGTGTTGTATTTGGTTGAATTTAGGCTTACAGTGTTCTGTTCTAATTCACATTTTTCACAATGTCCCAGCTTTTTTGGAACTGGGGTATGAAGCATTACTGCAGTGTGAACCTGTTAGTTATCCTGCTAAAATATGATTTTACATTGCAGCCATATTTTCATCAGCTTTGTCGTTATGTAACTAGTCTTCTGTGTGCTTTAGTTCATGTATGCATCTAAATGTGTCTGTTGTGGATTCCCTTTGTACATTCAGAGGCTCTCACTTAAACAGAAGTGTTCCTGGAAAACAGAAGACATTATTATTTAAACAGGGATCCATTAAACAGAGGTCTCCTGCTGACACCAAGCGTACTTGTCCCTTTCAGTAAAACCTGCCTCAGGCTCTTTACAGAAAATGATGACAGAGCTGCAATCCAATATAAAATAATATTACATAACAGTGAGGGCTTATTTGCTTTCTTGCTGCGAGTTACATGCAAGATCGATGCCTCTTTCATGAGCTGTTTAATATGAAGCTACAAACAGCATCAAGATTAGTTGTTTTCCAACACTCTACTCTTTACTCAGAGCTAAGCTGACTCATGTCTCTGACTCTGTAATGAGCGGAGACAGGAGTGTTATCAATCTCTCTTTCTTAATCTTTGAATGTAAGTAAATACTCTGCAATGTTAGAAACTGCTGGAAAGAGTATGTTTGTGTACATTATGTGATGAACCAGACACAGACTTTCATTTTTGGCACCAACATGCCATTCATTCTGATAAAAAATGTATTTTGCATGTTGTTTACATGTTTAATATGCAGTTAAAATGTTGAAAAGCAGATTATTTCTGAGATTTCTTTGTACTCAGAGCTACAGTCAAATATGAAGGCAAGTAAGCCAGATGGATGTGTTGGGAACATTTAAAGTGGAGTATACAATGAGATAATAGTACCCATTGTAAGCAGAATTCCCCTCTTCCAACCAAGGTCAGCAAAGGTCGAATCATTGGATGGTTCTAAAGATTATCTTTCCAGATTTTCCAGTTGTGTGAGGCGTGATTTTATCCTCACTGATCTGTTGGGAAGACAATCAGAGCCACTGTAATTTGAAACAATGTTTAAAAGTAACTTTGCATGATCAGACAAATTCATATTAGATAGATATTTGTATCTCTTATGTGTATATTGAACAAATACGTACAAGATAACTGCATTTTGAGAAAAATGATGGCGAACAGACTGGGTGGAATAGTGGTACTTAGAGCTGTAACGTGTCGACGGCCAGAACTCACTGCTCAGGAAGCCCCCCTCTCCTCTCTCTCTTTCTCTCTCTCTTTCTCTCTCTCTCTCTCAACAGTCAGGCACTAATACAGACACTACAAAATCAGTCTCACTCTCATCTTTTTGCCTCTATGATTACATTCAGTTTGATTTACAGTGAGAGTAACATTGTTGTGCTTTTTCTCTTCACTAAGAGTGTGATTGTGTTGATTATACAAAGATTCAATCAGCAACTAATGCACAGAAATACAACAGACCCAGGATCGTTGCAACATAGCGGCGTCCTGGTGGGTTTATAAATCCAAATTTGCCCAAAATGTTTATTTCTAGTAAGAGAGAAAAAGACGAACTTGTCCTATTAAGTAGGGTTCCTTTTATACATGTTTACTTTATTCCTCCCATTTCTCAAATATGGCATCTAAAAAATGGAAGGAACACGGCATGAGTTAATCTGCTTAGATTAGGTCGTCAGGTCGAAATTAATGATACCCCTTGGTTTCAAGTGTGGTCCTGAAAATCTTTGTTTCAAGGGCTTTGTAGCCCTCAGCCCTAGCCCTCGGTTCAAAGGAGAATTGGTACACCCCTTCACCTGATGTGAACATGCAAAACCAAGAAGAAGAGCCAGGATAAGGGCTGAGGAGTAGAAATGGTACTGACCCTTATTCTCCCACTGACTTTCAACACACATTTTTACCTCAAAAATCTCAATTCAGGCACCTGTGCCGTATAAAGAATGGATTTAGCACCGGTATCAGAAAAAAATCCAACCGATACCCAACCCTAGCACACACACGACCCCTACTGTGAGGCTCAATGGTGGCAGCATCATGCTGAGAGGATGCTTCTCAGCAGCTGGACCTGGAAGACTTATAAAGGTGGAGGGTAAAATGAATGTGGCAAAATATAGGAAAATCCTGGAGGACAACCTTATTCAGTCTGCAAGAGAACAACATTTTGTGGGGAGATTTATTTTTCAGCAAGACAATGACCAGAAGCATACGGCGACAACAAAACGAATGTTTTGGAGTGGCCGAGTCAAAGCCCAAAGCCCAATCCAATTGAGAGTTTGTGGCTGGACTTGAAAAAGGCTGGTCATGCCTGATCCTCACGCAACCTGACAGAGCCTGAGCAGTCTTACAAAGAAGATTGGAATAAAATTGCAGTGTCCAGCCTGATTTGAGACAGACTCAGTGCTGTGATTGCAGCCAAGCTGCATCTGCTAAATACTGACTTGAAGGGGGTGGATGTTTATGTAGTCATTTATTTTACATTCCTCCTATTTTTTAGTTGGCATCTCTTTGTAGAAAAAAGCTAAGTTATATTGGCCATAATTGCTATATAAAATCAGTAAAAGGGTGAACACTTTTATAGGCACTGTATATTGTCATTTAGTTTGCTTTGAAGTAATGTTATAGCTACTGAAAATTAGCAGAACATCACGTTATGATTATTAAAAAGTTCTTTCTCTGACCTACAAAAGGATGTAAGTATTCTTTGTGACTGTCCTGGGGTTGAGTCATCAACAGAGTCGAATCTAAAGAAGACATTTTTCCTAATCACACACTGGTTTAGGAAACAGGTTGAAAAATTCTGAGTACTTTAATGAAGATACAGTATCTTGAGTCATTTGCAGATATCCAAGGCACACCTTTACAGTAACAAAATTATGTTACAATTTCACCCCAACACACAACAAAGACATGGCCTGGGTGAAAGGTTTCCTACCCGGCATCGTCTACTAAGAGTGGTAATTGGTGGATCAGCAGACCAATCACAGGGCCAGCAAAAAGTCAATTAAATCCTTAGAAATGCATTTTTCATACACCCATAGAATAAAAAAAACTGTACCTTGGGGAGGCTGAAAGTGTCTTTGATTAGTCGGTGAAAGCGGCAGTGAGTCAGACTGTGATTCACCTTCTGCTCCGTGCTAACCTTGCTTTAAACACCATCATAAAACACAAAGTGCCTTCTCTTCTCCAGTGTGCTGTCTGGGACGTTCCCACGTGAGTCCCTGCTCTCCGTCTGCTGGCGCTCATCTCTCTGATACCATCAGGGGCCGCAGCACCACTCCCGGTCACTGCGGAGCGTAACACACTGCCACGGCACACACACGCAGAGAGGAACACACCCGAAACAGAACACACACGCAGAGATCGACGTAACATTCCGGCATGGGCAGTGCTCAAACATGGGTGTGGAGGGCACCGGAGCCATCTGTCTCCATAACGGCACATTTAAAGCACATTCATATGCATTTGTGCATTAGGGCTCACACTTGCTTGCACACATATACCATTAAATGCAGTTACAGAGTCTATTTATATGCAAATGCATGCATGAAGCACATGATTGCACTTATACGTATATACATAGAATACATGTAAGTAAAAGGAAAAATGAGAATTTTGCTGCAGGCCTTAATAACCTCTTAATAAACTGATAGAAATTAAATGAGATTGTATTTACATTAGCTGCACCAGGAATTCATCAAATAAGCAGTAGATGGGATTGTGAGTCTTCTTCAGAAAAGGATCAGCGGCTGTTACTGGCTTGTACAATTAAAGGTGGATGTTAGTATTCAGCTCCTGTAAGCCTGTGATTCACTAATGATGAAATACTTTCTTTACAGTATACTTCAGGGTCATTATAGGTCTAAGAGGTGAAAAGGGTTAATGTATGTGGAGCTGGGAGGGATCCAGGGATTGTGACACAGGTTGAGGGGTGTCTTGACCTTTTCCTGGTTTGACAACCCCTGAAAAAACTACAGTGAACCAGTTGATGATGGACTCTTTTAAGATGGAATAATACTGTATACCCTATGATTACAAAAAAAACAGTTTTTTGCAAAATAAAAGCGATATTTCCAAAATTTTGACTAAGTACACTTTGAATGTGTTTGCGTTGAAGGGTGTTTTGGGCATGAGCCTAGTTATTCTCATAAAATCTCATCTCACGAGACTTGGCTGCAAGACAGATGGATGCTCAAAACCTGTTACATGTTGGTAATGGATGATAGTTCAGAGGCAAAGGCCACGAATAAGAGTATAAGTATGATGTTAAAAATGTCTCGTCTCCTCTTCTTCCCACCCCATGTTGTCTTGGAGTGAACTGGTCATGTAACGTGTGAATTCAGAAAAAGTGTTTCTATTGCACTTTTGCAATATATTTCTATATCAACAAAAACACCTCATGAGAGTTTAAAATCTCTTTAGTGATATTTGAGAGGATTTTCAAAATTAAGGTGTTTCCTAACCTGACACCCGCCAGATTTGTTTCACACATCCATCTGGTAAACCACTCATAGACAGTGTTTGAGAAAGGGCAGAGGCTTTGAAAGAAACTCGGAGGGTGACTGGATGAACATTCTGTTTGTCACATATTTACGGGCCAATCAAAGCAACAAAACATGTGACGTCGTAGCTCCAAACGAGGTGCGCCAAGGAGTAAACTCCATTGAGAACTGCATAACGCCATGGCAACTATAGACATGTCAGACTTTTGTTGTTTTTGAAAAGAAAACAACTCACTGCTGTTCTTTGATCTTCTTTCAATGAAGAAATGTCATCAAGTTCTGATAAAACTGACGCTTTAGCAGCATCCACGCTAATGTCTGTTGCTATAATTGACCTAGGGCTAAGTCCCGCCCTCAAATGCGATGAGCCAATCACAGTGTGTATAGCTATTCCATACACTCGGACATTCTCTGCTTGGACGTCCATTGAAATGCATTGCAGAAAGTCAGTTTTTTTCTGTTTTATGAGTTTTTGTGAGATTTTAAGTTTAAAAATGGTCAAATGGTGTTCATGGGGTACATGCAACTCCAACACAAGGTATCCTGAGAGGCTAGATGCCGAGTTGTATTTTTGACCCTTTCCTAAGCCACATCTCAACCGAGAAAAGTGTCTTCTTTGGATAAAGTTGTGCGGTAGACCACAGCATCAACTCAGCATTAATAAAATTAACAAGGATGTCTCCATCTGTTCTAAGGTAGGTCAAAATCGTATTTTAGGCAACATATTGTCACTTTGCTGGAAAAAAAAGTTATCTTTAACATCTCTAACGTTAGTTAAAGTTAATCTAACGTTAGCTCCTAGCTGTGTTGTTCGATATGTCACTTTGTTTGTTGGGAGTTCATTGGCCTATTTTGTTCTTTGGTGATCGTACATCATTATTAGCTGAAGTCTAAAGGGCTCAGGTTACAGAGCCCTTTGGCTTAGTTAAAGTAACTTCTTCATTAACTTATCTGTAAAAGCCGAGATAACAAAGGTTGGTAAACGTGATGCTGAATGATTCAATGTAAATACTGTGGCACCAAACTAACGGAGAGACACTCTTGGTAAAGATGGTAATAAGGCCGTCGAATTTTTCTCATATTCTGAGCCAAAAACCTTAACTTCAGTGGCACTTTGAGGCTGATCCTCTATATTGTTGTCTGAGATGGTGATGGCAACAAGATGCGGTTTATCATGTTTGCACTGAGACCTTTAAATTTCAGCCAAGCGGCAACCTCCGGTCCTGAAAAATGAAGCCAATGCAGGAGTGCAAAAAATTGCTATACTACGAGCGTCCACTTGAGGCTGGCTGCAGGAACACCAGAAGTCCCATCTGGACACATGTTAAACAGCCGGTTTTGACACTAGAAATAAACTGGTTCACAGCCTGGTTCAAAACACCAAACGTGTCTTATCAGCTAGTGTCATTGTGCTTCCACTGTACGGGGGGTGAATTTTTTTGCACCACGATCGTCTGGCTTATATTTAGGATGAAAGCTGATTGGCACGTCTCATTTGATTGACAGATTGCTCGGCAGGCAGAGGCTCCGTTTCTGTCAGCTGGAATGCTAGCTAGCAGGCTGACAGGAAGTCGCGCTTAGTGGGCGGGCCGTTAGGTTTATCCAAAGTTCGGTTGAGACTGCGATTTTAATATGGAAGCCTCCACAGATTGGCTTCAAGAGCCGTTTGAGTTCGCCTATTGTAAGCAGACGATTGACATCACACAGGGTTTGTCCAATTCTTTCTACAGTCTATGACTTTGGCTTGTAACTGATGGTTTTTATCTACCTTCTCAACAATAAAATGATTAATATATCCCTCCAATGCGTATTTTAGACCTTTTTGGTGACTTCTAGATGATATGTGATCTTTCTGTCTCCAAAAATCATCAATGGCCTCCTGCAAAATATCTCCTACTGTGACACCTGCCATAGCGCCTGTCACTGAATGTTCATTATTTGTCCGAGTGAGAGGAGGGGGTGTGGCTTAGCCATAGGTCAATTCTACCAGTCTCTTGTTGCTGCTTGCTTAAGTCATGACTCTGCCACTCACGAAAGTACTGCCCCTCAACACTGTTTGGTCCTGTCACTTTTTAACTGGGTCCAGACGGTTTAGATGGGAGCTTTGCAAGGTAGATTTGCCAGTAAGAAACATGGAAACGGGCATATCCATCTGCTCTGCAAGGTTAACAAATTGGTGGAAAAGGTAATGAGATTGTATTTTAAAAGTAGCAAAATTGGGTTAGAAGTGGGAAAATTACATAAAAGTGGCTAGAAATAAGCAAAAATTGTGGCAAAAGGGGCATAAGATATGATAAAGGATTTAAATGTGGCAGAAATGGGTGGATATTTGGTGAAATGGGATTTGAAAGTGGGAAAATGTGGTTAACTGAGACAGAAAAATAGACACAAATTGCCAGAAATGGGTAACACTTACAAAAATGGGCATAAAAATAGTGAAATGTGGTTAAAAAGGGCATAAAAAGTGGTTTAAAAAAAAAGGGTGAAGAGTCACTAGAATGAGTCATCAGAGGCTAAAATTGGCAGAAAGTGGCAAAAATAGGTTTAGAAGCGGCAAAAACGGTCAGAAAAACATGGGGGAAGGGGTTTGAATGTAAAAAAAAAATGGGATTAAACTGGCAAACATGTTTAAATTTGGCAAAATTAGTGCAAGCGGCAAAAGTGGGTCCAAATTGTGCAAAAAAAGTGATGAAAAGTAGCAATAGTGACAAAATTGGGTAAGAAAAATGGTTAAAAAGTGGTAGAATTGAATACTTTCAACATTAGAACCCATAATAGTTTGCCACACTTTTCAGCTCCAAAATGAAGTTGTCATTCTACTGTTATTCAGGACTCTAGCACCAGTGCTACTGATAAAACGCATGCACTGATGTGATCAATAAATCACAGATGGGGAGTTGCCTTTCTCTGGGTTTGTCAGGGGCCCAGCCAAATCTGTCTGCAGACCTGCGTTGTACAGCTTTTTGATTACTTCAATTTCAGCGTAAATCTCACCAAAATGGCCATTTCTTTTTTACATTTAACAAATTTTATGTGTATATTTTTTAAAAAATTGGTGAAATATATCATCTGAAGTAATTAAAAAAATATTTGAATATTTAATATTTTTAAGGTACCTGATGACGCCCTCAGTGTCTCATACCAGGATACCAGTGTCTCAGTGTCTCGCGACCCCCACGTTGAGAACCACTGCAATTGTTTGGCTTTTGAGTCATGTATCCCTTTAAAGTTATAGTCACTGTTATAATAGCAGTTATTACTGTAAGAAGCCACGTTGCTTGCACTTTAAAAAATTTTTTCTTATCAAGTATATTCAGCAAGACAAACCCGGAAAGTTCAAGAACACCTGTAACACTAAATCCGTCAGAACCGTTGCTTAAAACAGTGTATACAGTGCTTAAGTAATGAAATGCTACTCAAATAATGGTAGACGCATACTTGCCCCCATCCCTAGCAGATACACGGACAAATACCCCCTCACAGTATGTCTGAATGAGTACCCAGTGCTGTTATTAATAATTGGAGGAACAAGAGAAGCAGTTTTACTTCAGATCTTTTTAAACTGGAGTTATTACCCTGCCAAAAGACAAAGCCCAAAGGCCTAGTTAGGAACGTCCTTGCATCATTTCTTTTCAGCAGACCCAAGGCTGTAATAAAAGCAGTTAATTAAATCAGTTTAAGCGGCTCTGGGCGACATTGTGAGGTAGGCGTTGTCAGACTATACTTCTTATCCAAACCTGTCATTCATTCTGATTGTGAGGGAAAAAAAGAAGCAAGGTCCTTGATGACTCGCTCGGCTGTTTTGATTGTAGGTCAAGTGTTGGGCGTTTGCCTGTGTCTGAGCTTGATTGGAGTAGTATTATTCAAAAAATGACCTTTTCATGAGGAGATTTAAGCATCACGGGGGGCTGACGTCATGGGGATTTGGAGTTAGAGATCCAAGTGGTGGTAAAGTTTGGCACTTTCTTTTCATGTGTTCCCTCTCATCTCAGTAGAAGTATTTGGAACATAACAGAACCCGAGGAAGAAAGCCATTTTCTCCCCACTGGGTTTGACAGCATGACAAGCTGGTCAGGACCACGCAAAACTTAAAATTATTTCCTCAGCAAGGCGTCTTTGATAGCTCAGTGTGGAGGCAGACGCATTACCCAGTGACTGACACAGACCAAAACAAGAGTTTTCCTTTCCTTTTAGCTAAATCTGCATCTCTGTGCTGCTCTGGCTCATACTGTCACTGCTGAATGCCACAAATAAACGCACGCATCCAGACTAACATCCATGTACACAACAATGACACACGTACAGTGTGCTGCAGATGAGAACAGGAGAAGTACACTCTGAATTATTGAGCTAAGATGATAAAAATAGGCATTCAAAAGAGGTGCTATTAAATATTCAGAGCTGTATCTTAGGCATCCATAGCTGATAGAGGAGAGCGATTTCTGTGCATCATACTGCATGCTTGTCACTGAGCTGTGAGGCTCTGCTGAGATACTCCTCCAGAAGGTAAAGGGATTACATAACTGTTTCTTAAGTTATTGCAGAAAAGTACAACTATTACTCAAGAGCTCTGACACTGCACTGACCAGAAACTTTTTGGCTCAGTGGATAAAACTGACAAAGAACTATGACTAGTTTTGGTTTTATAAATTATTTAGATAAGTTTATTTATAGATTCTTCATAGAGATGTAGAATCTATACACTGGGACTAGGATGTAAGTCTTCTGGTTTCTGTTTGTAGTGCAGTTGCAGTCTAGGGATGGACTTACAGTGCTAAAGCCACAAATGTTTTCTCAAAAGCCCCTGATCTTTCAGGTTTTATCTCGACAGTGGGGTTCCGGAAGTAAAAAACATTTTATCCATTGCAGATTTGATTATTAGCCATGTTATTAACCACAAGTTTGAACGATAGGAATCTTTTTTAAAGGCATATTTCTGTATTTTTTCCAGTTGGGTTTATGCAGCAATGGATTGGCCATCTGGGTTTTCAGAAAATGCCAGAAGACCTCATTTTCTTGTAAAACAAAGGCATAGAGCTACACCGAAAGCTTGTCTTGGTAGGGAAGATGTTAATGCATGTCTCCCAACTGGCCATGGCATCAATTTTATTTACAGAGAAGCTCCACCATTAAGAATGCATGGCAGCAGTCTGTCAACTTCAGAGTAGCGCATGCTTACAATGTCATTTTGTCTCGTTGCTCTGATTGGCCCGTTATGAATGTGACAGACAGAACATTCCTCCAATCACCCTTTGAGAACAGCTGGGAGGAGTTTAGAAAAAAAGAGTGAATTCATAGACCTATAATGTCATTTGAGTGTGTACATTTGGCAATACACACCGAATTACCTCTGTTTTCAAAAATGCCTGCCCATGTGAGGACATAGCCATACTTTATTGTGATCTCAGCCAAAAATACTAGAGAAATCTTAGAGACGTCTCTGATTGCTGTAACCATGTACATTCCTACTGTGACTGCGGGATTTCAAATCACTGCTTAAAGGGGACATATTATGCAAAAATAATTTTTCAGGCTTTTATAACAAACACTTGATCCCCTGGCCTGTCCACAAAGTGTAAGCTGCATGAAAAAGGGGGCACATTTTTTCTTATGCTCTACTGAGCTCACTTATAACTGAATGCCTGTATTTTAGAAATAATGTATATTTCTCATGACTGTTTAAATCAAAAAGACTTTCACATCAACATTTACAGGTAAGTTCTAGTAAAGAAGAGTCTTGTTTTTCACTATGAAAATACATTATAGACTTAAAATGACTTTGGTTGTATCAGCATATCAGATATCGGTACAAATCCTATATTTTTTATCTGAAGTTTAAAATTAGTTTTTAAGTGTTAAACTGCATGTTATACTCCCGAGTTAACTAAGGGTCTAATGTGAGTCTTCATGTATAACTCTATCATATTAATGTTGATTATTATTTTGTGTGCAGTGCAGTTTAAAGCACATGGTGACAGTTTATTACAGAGAATATGTTCCCTGAAAACCAAGGGCAAATAATCGCATCCTTTACAGCACATGTTTAAAGTCAATATATTGTCATTTCTACTCCAACACACGCTGAAGTCAGGGTTGTTCACTCTAGTGGAGGGCTCTGACCTAATTATGTGGCTGCAGCTTAAGACAGCTTACAGTTAGTTTCATGTGCAGAAGCAAAGCCCCTAAACTATGATTCACTCCCACCACACCAGAGGATTGTGTAAAGAGCATCTTCATCGTGTGCATCATCTGGCTCATGGCATTTTAACAAGCTTTCTGCAACGTGGATATAAAAGCTACAACCCAAAAACAAAACCAAACAAAACAACCACAGTAAAAATGTTATATGCATGTATGACATCAGCATGAAGAAAATTATTAATTTCTCATCATGTCACATCAATTACGTCCACTTACAGAAGTTACACTGTGACCTGGCCTACAGTTCTGACCCTACCAACAGACACTGTCTCATTAACATGCAAGAACACGTTTGCTGTAATCTACCACCCTGCTTTTTGGAGGTCAAGGTTTTTATAACGTTTGCAAAATTTTTGCTTTAAATTATTCGAGCTGAGGGCAAACGAATGCAAATGAATCTTTGGTACAAACAAGCCCACGTAATTTAGAAAAGCACACAAATAAAAACTTTACTGGCACCTTTGCCCCCATGGGTGTTTTTTACAGACAGTGCATCCTCTGAACTGGTTGTAGATTTTGTTAAAGTCCTTAGTACGACCATGACTGGTTTACATCAGCCACATGTAACTTCATGATTACTGTGTAAATACAGGCCTAGAGTGAGTGTTCTTAGTGAATAGTAGCCGATTCAGAGCAAATAAATACACATACAGAACCTAGGACTCATGTTAAAAGTATTTAGGTAGGTAACGTTCTCCCAAACCCAGACTGCCAACCAGAAAAGCATGTTTCGTCACTCCACATTACATGTTTCCACTGCTCTACAGTCCAGTGTTGGTCTGCCTTACACCACACCATCCGATGCTTGGCATTGGACTTGGTGATGTGAGGCTTGCATGCAACTCTTTAGCTGTGGAATCAGCATAGTGTTGGCAGCTTTTATGTGCCATCATTGAGCAGTCATTGACCCTGCTCTTTGATTTAATGTGGGCTCCCACTTCATGGCTGGGTTTCTGTTATTCCTAAACTCTTTCACTTTCTAATAATACTATACTAGAATTATAAGGGATGTACCCTAAACCAAGGGTGCCCAAACTTTTTCCACTGAGGGCCACATACAGATATATATTAGGATGTTGGGGCCACTTTAATATCCACAAGACAAGTTATATAAAATTGATTAAGTCAGAAGCAGAATGAAAGAGGAGCTGGGATGGAGGAGGGTTGCAAGAGCAGCCTGCAGAGAGAGCAGCTGAGTGTGGCCAGGCAAGAGCAATTTAAATAAGGCAGCATGAGAGCGAATAGCCAATAGTGTGCTTAGAGTGAATCAGCTGACTGTCAGCTGATGAGGACTTGCTAGATCAACTGACTGGGATATTATTGGTACTGCTATTTGCTGCTGAAACTCATCAGGGACTTACAAAAGAAGATATTATTTTGATTGCCAATACTTTTACCATGTAGAGCACTGTCTCAGTTTAGTCACTAAAAAACATAAATTAGTTCTTCCTGCTGGGATGTTAGTTTACAATATTAGCGTGGTAGCAGGCAAATCAAAATTGGACCCCGGGCCATGGTTTGGACACCCTTGCCCTAAACTGTCTAAGGGTAGATCGGTCATTTAGTCATTTGTTCTTGAATTAACTTTGTATCTTTGAGAGGTTCCTCTTGGGTTGATTACTGTGTTTTGAAATTTTAAGATCTCAAGTAAGCAACATCATTTTATCTTGTTTCAGTTCTCTGAATCAGTGAAACAACAGAACTAGAACTCCTGCCTGGGTGTGGTATGCCTCTTTGATGAAGACAGCTAAGCAAGTGAAAGTAAGCTATTGTACAGTATATTGCTTTATATATTGCAGTTTATTGCTTTTATTCTGTCTTTGTGAGATTTAGATTATGGACAACAAACTAGGCTCAAATTTAAATAAAAAAAGATAATTACAGAGAACCTCTGGAGAAGATGGTTTGTTCTCTATAGTACAGACACTGCTGCAGCTAAATGGAGCGTACCAGTGGATGATATTTAAATAAATGCCTGGATAAGCACACACTTAATGATCCTGGGGTTAACACATATTACAGATGAGCATTAAGAGAATACATGAAACCATCATCAGTATTTCCAGTCCGAGTTCCCGACTGTCTCCAGAAATGATTTGAATGAACTTCTCAATCACCTCCAGTTTGACCTGAATGACCAGAATTCTCAATAAAACAGTGCGCTCTCTCAGTGTTATTCTACATTTGTCTGCGGTAAGAAGAAAACAAACCCAGGTAGTGGTTTACATTTACAGAAAATAACCAGTTAGATGAAACAAGATTGTCGTCCTGGGGCACCATCAGCCACAGCACAAAGAAGAGCTACTGTAGCCTGTTTGAAGTAACACCCACGGCTTCAGTGACATGTCACACAGAGACGCTAACAACATCGCTAACTCTGTTAGACAGCATTACACTGCAGGATACAAAACTCTGCACTTCTCCGTGGATGCAAGAACAAGCTGCTGGAGTACTTACGTAACATTACATGTAGATGGAAGCATTAAAAATGTAGAAAATCTGCAGAGTGAGGGGTTTCAACAGAAATGCACAATTAAGATTAAAAGTCAACTCTGTTGAGTTTGTTAATGTTCGATTCTATCCTTAAACATCATCATATGTAGATGTTTATTCAGTATCAGACAGAATTCAGTCCTTGTACTTTAACTTTTCAGTTTATTTGACTCAGCATTTTGACATAACCCAGCAAGTCTTCAGCTCTGTACAAGAGTTTTATTTATGGCTTGATAGGCCTGTCAAAATCATTGCAATCAGTCAAACACTTTTTATTTGTATTGCACCAATTCATAACCCCTGCTCTCTAAAGCTTTTGGCAACATTTAGCAAAGTTACAGTGAAAGGAAAAACTGCCTTTAAAGGTGACATATAGCCCTTTCCCACCTTTGAACACAGTCCCCTGTGAGATAAAAGGTCTGAACCATGCTTTGGTCAAAAAATAATGTGGATCAAGGACCAGAGGAGGTTTATGACCCTGTATGAACCAGCTCTAAACAGCCTTTTACAGAGCAGTGTGTCTCTTTGAATGGAAATGAGCTCCTTCTCAACCTGTCCTATTATTTTCTGGAATGCATATGATGTTTTATGTCATTTTAAGCCTGTTTAAAGCATGTCACTTATGTACTCCTATTTTAAAACCCAATTCCTGGGCACTGGTTTGGTTCAGCTTGTAAAGTCACCTACACACAGAGGCCGCAGTCCTCGCTTGTTGTGTGATCAATTCCTAGTCTTGGTGCTTTTGGTACTACTTAATTCATTTATTTACTGCAAGACTTTTTAGCCATGTTTGGACCAAGAATTGAGGCTGAATTGAGGTGATGTGGCAAGTAAGTCCACCTGAGGGCACCATCGGTTGCAGATGCATTGACACAACCCCGGTAGTGCTCTGGATGTCCTTGTACATTAAGAGGTGCATGGAAAAATAACTTCTGAAAAAAAACAAAAAAAAACAAAATCTACACCTTTAGAGTGGAGTAAAGGGTGCCTGTGGTGAGTAAGCACAGTCTAAGGTACCATCCAGGTGGATAGTAGGGTTGTAAAGAGTGCCTGGTATGGATTTCCCAAGGGCCCAAAAATTGCTGAAAGTCTCCATGAGCGTTACCAGGGGTGAAAATGCCTGGACATAAGAGATGCTGTTGAGCTTGAACCCCCCCCCCCCCAGCTCCAGACACACCAGGCCCCGCTAAGAATCCTTAGCGCCCTACATGCCTAAAACGTATGCACATGACAGTATTTATTTACTTCTGGAAATATACACAGTTTGATGCCTGCAACATGCTCCAAATAAAACCGAAGCAGGGCAAAAGCAGACTGGGAGAGTTATTAAATGCTCCTGGAAAATTCCAAAGGTAAGTAGGTTAATTGGTAACAGCTGCTTCTGTCCCAATTTTTTTAAAATAAAGTGTATCATTTTAACATATGATTTACAAATTGCTGTTTTCTACTGTGTTCACATTTCCTACAGTGTCCCAACTTTTTTGGAAATTGGGCATACTAGTAGCATATGCTGTGACTCACTGATTATCCCCTCATTATGCTAATACTGCTTTTAATGCTGTCCCTAATACTCCTACCTCCTCTGCTTCCAGTTGCATTAAAAAAGTATTATTCCTATTACAACAACAAATAATATAGAATTATAACATCATAAAATAAAGATCATCAGATGTTAATCACATTCTTCAATAGTGTATTCATGCCAAAGCAGACAAAGTGTAAAGTAGTGTTTTCATTAGCGACCGTCCTTGCATCAACCACAGGGTCCTGACATGCCCTTCATGTTTGATGGACTGTTCTCTGCATGTACTCCATCATCTCAGCAGGTCAAAACGTTTCTACACGTGCTCCGTAACATTCGGACCAACTGGGAGCACATTAGCCCTGAGCAGTAGAGACAGCGTATGTAAATGATGTGGTTTAATAGAAGGATGTGTGTGCAGTACGACCCATAAGAGATCAAGAGGGCGACGGTGAGATGACAGAGAAAAGGTCTGAGGTGACAGGGTGAAAAGAAGACATGAAGGAAAGAGATGAAGGTCGGAGGGAGGGTGGCATAATAAGAGAGTGAGCGAGTGTTAGAGGGGTGCATCAAGAGTAGTAGACGTTTGAGTAAAATAAAGCTGGAGCAGACAAACAAGTGAGAGACAGGAGAGTGAAAAAGGTTAAAGATATATAAACTGGGCGAAGGAGAAGACAAAGAGGGAGTGATTGAAGACACATAAATTAGCAGGGTGAATGAGAGGCAGACAGACAAGGAGAGAGACTCTGTGATTGTGTGTTGCAGAGGGTAAAGAGAAGCAGAGAGCGAGGGGGGGAAGCCCGGCAGATCTTGTCTGGAGGGGAAATTGCATTGCTAAGGATTTATTGCTTCAAGTGTAATTGGGTTCAACCAGCGCCAGGAGAGAAAATCCATTGAAGTCTCCTCTCCTGAGCTGAGGAGAGCAGGTTGTTGATCTGCTGTGACTCCCACATCCCTGCTGCTGCTGCAGAGCGAGGCGTTATGGCACAGAGGAGGCAGCCCCAATCATCCAGCCTGAAATGAGCAAACCTGAGCTTGGGGGGCTGCTAATAAGGAAAACCCCATCCTATTCAATTGATTCTGAGCCGCTTTGTCTCTGATGTCAGCTTGATTCCACTCCAGTGCATTCTGTGGGCTGTAATATTAGCTCTATTGTTGGAGCATATTGCTTCACAGCTCTAATTCGGCTTCTCTGCGCAGACAAACACAGGTGGTAGGTGGAGGCAGACACACCAACACTTCTGAGCCGGAGAAGAAGATATTTCAGGTACAGTAGCTGAACGTTACTGTCACTATAGAGAGAATCTGCATACTAATGCAATTTCAGCCTACAGATTTGGCATTTTAGATCAGAATCTGTGAGAAAGTGAAATGATAGTTTATTTGTAGTGAAGTATAATATTCCACAAGTTCTTCACTAACCTCCAACATACAACGGTTGAGCGAATCACTTCCTCTCTAGTCAATCAGAGCAGTCCCACTGTCCATGCTCCAGTCCGGCTCCGGTGCGTCCCTGAAGTGCCGCTTCATTAGAGATACGCTGCAGGTATATTTTTGGCGCTGGCTACTACGAAATCACATCAAACCATGTGGAGCAGATTGATCCAAACAGGCAGAAAAAAGTGCAAAGTGTCTGGTTAGCTTCAAAATACAACACAATGCAAAGACTCCTGATCGTAAATCATCACTACATCTCATCCTGCAGCACAAGGAGAAGGTCAGTGGGTCATAGATCTACACCATTATTTATAAACGCCACAGAATTTTACATTAAACCACAGATTTTTTGTAGCAAACATTAACCCTTTAACGTCATTATGTCCTCGCCCATAGCAGAAGCAATAAAGTCATGGACTCATACTGAAATGAACAGCAGATCAACCCCATAAAGGCAAAATAATCCACTGTTGACATACTATTCCTGCATGAAATCACAGTTCCCTGGGATCTCTGCCATCTCGTCTCAAGCAGATTAAGGGCTGCGCTGTGTTGTGTATGTGAAAATTACAGGTGGTGACCAGCTTTTCCTAAACTCTTGGGTCACTATTTAGGCCTATTTCTGTTTACCTTATCTTTTTTCCCTATCTCTTTGGGTGTATATTGATGCTTATGCACTCTTGCTCATTCAGAGGTTCAATGAGAAATGATAATCCAAAACTATTATCAGCGAGGTTCTAGTAATGTGAAGTAATACTCCATGTGCTTTTAAACACACTTATAATCGGAATAAATGCCTGATCTGAATAAAAATGCTTCATATAAACACTTCATTCGGAATAAAATCCTCAGATTCTGTTACCTTGCAAAGCAGATGGATAAGCCCGTTTCCTTGTTTCTCACTGGCAAATCCATCTTGCAAAGCTCCTGTCTGAACTGTTTGGGGCATTTAGAAAGTGATAGGACGAAACAGCATCGAGGGGCAGTACTTTCAGGCACAGCGGAGACGTGACGTAAGCAAGCAGCAACAAGAGGCCGGTGCAGTTATGGCCGAAGACATTAGCGTGGGTGCTGCTAAAGCGCTAGTTTTATCAGAACTTGACGACAGGAACATCCTGTAGAAGGATTTCTTCTTCTACAGCAAATTTTTGGCAGATTTGACTGGTGGGACGATGCTGTGCATGACAGAGCCATTCTATTCAGATTGAAGATATGATACAAAAACATTCATTATTCTAAAGGCTTAAACAAATACACCTGGACTTACTAAGTTTGAAGAGCCAACAGTTTCGCTCCCAACCAGAAAGCTTCTTCAGGGCATTTGTTGGTGACTGTGTCTCCCACTAGATGAAGGCATGGGTGGTGACAAACTTAGTAAGTCCAGTTGTATTTGTTTAAGCCTTTAAAAATAATTATTTGCCTGGATGTCTCAAAACCTTCATCATTTAATTGCATGAACATTCATATCTGAATCAGATCATATCTTTTAGCGTCCATGTGAACAGAGGAGTTTAAATCTCCAATCAGAATAAATTCAATCAGATTTTGAAAAAAAAACTCATGTAACTGCAGCTAGTGAGAGACTAAAAATTAGGGGTGTCAACGACTAAGGTTTTTCATAGTTGAATCCGATTCTTCAGATTTTGCCTTTAGTCGACTATTAGTCAGACAGCGTTTCCACTAGACTTTTTTGTCCTTGGTCAAAATGACCGGCAGTCCTCAAGAATTCTGGCCATTTAGAACAACTACCGGACATTTGCTTTAACATTATTTTGCTGCATTAACAGCAGCAAAACGCATGAATCTCTCTCTTATTTTTTTAGTGTAAGTGGTTTAAAGTATCAAAATGAAAGTTGAGTGCTTTTCCTTACTCACGCAGTCAGTTACACAATATACGCCCATGTTAAACTCATCAGAAGCAACAGTTAGCTTCACATCAGCACCCTTAGCCTGTTAGCACATTGGCCACTATCATAACTTTGCAGCTTACAACAGCCAAATACCATCCTCCACCGACAACAACGAAGCATCCAAACAGATAACAAAAGTGCTCTCTTAACTGGACACTGCGTTAGAACTCTACATTTCAAATGAAAAATGAGTCTTACTATCAGCTGCTAATATCAGTCCTCATGATTATGTAATTGTAACCTCTCTGAAGAGAGACAGAGCCTTCGTTATAAGCTCCAAGCAGTCCATGCCGTTCTGCACAATGTGATTCTGTGTTGACTACAGCTTCATCTGAGGATTGGTCATAGGTAGTTTATTGAAGTCCAATACGATGATCCGAATGCCTGTGAAGTTTGATGCTGATAAATCACTCCAGTATAGGACTTTTGCATGTCCAAAAACCCCTCTGTTTCAGCCCTGCTCAGAATGAGCAGTTTCTGCGTCTGTGGCTTTAAATGTTAATGAGCTGTCTGACTCCACCCCTGACCATACCCTTCTCAGGAAATGGATGTGGCACTCCTGATGTTGTATACACTTTTATCCAAAGTTTAGGACCTGACTGGAATTCAAACCATCGATCTCCCAGACCGTAGTCAGCAGGGTAACCCACTGAGCTAGTCAGCATCTTAGCTGGTAGCTGTGAGGATTAGTTGAGGAGGGCAGAACTTTCCTCCAAGTGGGGGTGGGCCAACCAAACCTGGGGGGGATGCTTACGCCCCATGTGAGGTCACTTTGTGTAAAATCTGAGAACCTCGTTACAGCACACATTTTCTGAAAGGTTAAGAAAGAGAGGGGGAGAGGGAATGGGTTTTTCTGGTACTTGAGGGGATTGTGGACAGGCCAGGGGTACATATTTTTGTTAGAAAAGTGAGAAAAAGTGATTTTTGCATAATAAATCCCCTTTAAATGACATTAATGTCCTTGTCCAAAAACTATAGTTCAAACCACAGTTCTTACAGTTCCTGCAGCTGCATGAGTTACCAGATTTTTAACACAGCATGTGGGGCATTTTGTGCATGTGAATATAACTGCAATAATTTATCTGAGTGCTTTTAACCTTGTAAAATTCAAGGTCAATTCTGATCCGCATGTTAAATGGACACAAACTGCTTACTCGGATCGCAGTTGCATACACAAACCGATGACCCCCAAAAAATGCATGGTTTGTTTGGGTTTTCCCACAGCTGCATCAAAGTGTGTTTTCACTCATGCACTACTTTAAAGATATTAAAGTGCTTTGAAGATGATAAAAGGTAAAGTTGGTCTTTTATCTACATAGATCAAACAGGTAAAGCCAAGTAATAATATGTACTGCAATGACCCCGCCCCCTCCTTTATGTGTGTTTAAATGAGAGTAACATGGGCAGAGTGAAACAGATCAAGATTCTGACCTACAGAGGTCAACCATAGCATGGCTGTTTAATTAGCGTACAAAAAAGACCCATGCATGTGTGCATAAATTAAGTATATTCACTTTCCACACTAATATAACCAGGGATGATAGTATTCCAGCACTGTGCCGGATTTTCAGCGTGGCGGCGTTTGACTGCTGGGAATAAAAAACTACTTTTGTGAGCTTGTTTATGCGGGACAACCTGACATCAAGTCCCGAGTCAATAAAGATAACTGACACTGTCCATCAACCACACCAGGCCTACTAGCCAATCAGAAGTACAGCGGAGGCGGGTCTTGCGTAAGACAAAGCTGAGGTTGATTTCCTGCTCTGCCATTCAGTGAATCTACCTCTGATGAATCCCTATTAGGGCAGATGCAGTACAGGTGTCATTATGTTGAAGAGGAGTGCTGCTGTAATCTAAAGTTTGGTTTCAAGGCATGTAGACTAAACGATGTTAAAACAGGGCTGCCAACTTGTGAGAAAACCTTGGAGTGAGACTTCATTTGCGTGACCCTCACGCCGATTGCATGAGAGTTAGCAGCTCATTCTCAGCTATATTTATCAACAGTTCTCATTTCTGCTTATTTGTATTTTCATTTATATGTCTGTTTTTCTCAAGCGGCAACCTCCGATCCTAAAAAATGAAGCCACTGTGGAAGTGCCAAAAATTGCTATACCACGACTGTCCGCTTGAGGCTGGCTGCAGGAAAACCCGAAGTTCCGGCGGACACATGTTAAACAGCCGGTTTTGAGACACTAAATAAACTGGTTTACAGCCTGGTTCAAAACACCAAACGTGTCTCATTAGCTAGTGTCTTATTGTGCTACCACTGTACAGGGGGTGAATTTTTTTGTACCACGATCGTTTGGCTGATATTTAGGATGAAAGCTGATTGGCACGTCTCATTTGATTGACAGATAGCTTGGCAGGCAGAGGCTCCATTTCTGTCAACCGGAATGCTAGCTAGCAGGCTGACAGGAAGTTGCGCTTAGTGGGCTGGCGTTACGTTCAGCTGAGACCGTGATTTCAATATGGAAGCCTCCACGAATGGGCTTCAAGAGCCATTTTGGCCCGCCTATTGTAAGCAGACGACTGACGTCACATGGGGTTTGTCCAATTCTTTCTACAGTCTATGGTTTTTCTCTCATTTTGTCTTCTTTTGTGTGGAGTTTTGAAGTTTTGTTTTTATTGCATTACCCTCAATGAGAAGAGCTGCATATACAGGGCGCGGATTGTTTTGAATTACGAGGAAATACGCTGGATTATTTATATAACAAAAAACAACTTAGATACAATAAGAATGTTTGAGATTTGAGATATTTTATTAGCCAAGCCAGCAGTTAATCACTTCATTAATGTTACATTAATGGCTGAATTTCTAGAAATGTGTGAGGAATGAAAGGTGTGGCGTGAGTGCGTGTGAAAAGCGTCATTTGCGTGACTCTCACACCGATTGCGTGAGAGTTGGTGGCTCTGGTTAAAAACGTGTTTCTACTAGCTTACTTCTCCGTTAGCCTTGTCCTCTCCAGTTACACACAGACAGTCTCAGTCATCAGCGAGAGGACATAGCGCTCAGTCTGCGCTGACTTCTGATAAAAGATTCATGTATTAAAAAGGCATTTTTTCTCCACTAATATCGTAGCTGCTTCTTTTATGTTAACATGCTGATACGCGTCTGAATGTAGCATACAGGTCTGATATGACACAGACAGACAGACAGCAGTGTGACTGAGAGATGAGGGAGAGAAAGAGAGACACAGGAGCACGGAGGAGTGTGTTTATTGTTGGGGTAAAGACACAGTTTGGAGATAGATTTTTTTAAATTACCAGTGAACTCCTAAAGTACTCATATTATCATTACACTGTTAGAGAGAATAGAGGGATTTATTCATTTAGATTAGCTCTATAAACATCAGAACCCAGTGTGATACAACAATATGGATCAAACTCTTAACAGTGCTTAATGAGTGTTTAATAATGTCAGGAATAGTTTCCTATTACTCCGAGTATCAGTAAATATATAATAATAATCCAAACTGTGGCCTGTGGGCCAACTGTGGCCCTTGGTCCTTTTGAATTGGCTTGTAAGGAATCCGTTAAAAATACCCACATAAGAACATAAAACTTTACTATATTTCTTAGTTTGACTAGGGATGCACAATATTGGGGTTTATACAATATGGGGATATTTACAAATTAAATTTGGCTGATATCAATACCAATATATAAATGTAGTTTAGACCTAACACTTCAGTCCTTGAAACACAGTTTAAGGATGAACAAAGAAAAAAACTTCAGTCTCTAGAACACACTAAAGTTTAAGTAAATAGAATGAACACAGAAAAAGACTTCAGCTGTCTGTTGTTCCCGCCAAAAGTAGAAAAAAAATTGATGAATACAAACAAACGGGTTACAGCAGCTAATAGCAGCACAAACTGAGCTCATTTGCTCCTCTGTCTGATCTCTAGGTCTGATTCCTAAATCATACTGCTCTACTCATCTTCAAGCACCAACACTTTTATGAAGTTAGTCAGCTTCCAGCAGTTTGCTCTTGTTTTGTGTCTGAATGTGGAGATGAACCATCAGCGTCTCTCTTCTCTGTGACTGGCTGTTTGCTTTGGTAGACATTAATGAGAGCTGTATTTTAGTCCGTTGTGGTTTTGTATTTCAAGTACATTCACTTACTAAGCATATATTTTGGTTACATGTTGGTTTAGAGCTGTAACAAACATTTTATATATTGTGCTACAGGTTTTTGTTCTGTGCTACAAGATTGTCAACCTCTGTAGCATCAGCGCTACGGGCAAAAAAAGTTTACGTACAGCCCTGCTTTAATGGATGATTGCTAATCAAATGTTATTGTACAACAGCTAGAAGAAGCCTTGCTTGCCCCCATAACATTGTGACCATTAACTTTCACTATATTTCAGTCAGACCCAGTACTTTTGTTGCTATTGGCCTTCCTATGTATACGTCCCCCACCAAGGAAAAAGTTCAGGCTCAGGATTTTTTTTTTCACTATCAGCCATGTATAACTCTTAGAATTATATTTCAACACAATAAACCATTTGAGCTGCAAATATTTGGTATTTTAACTTTCAGGAGCCTCAGGAATGCCCCATTGTGATAACCAGGCAAATACCATTTATTTGCCTTATGGGGGGAAAATGGGGCCATCTGGTAAAATATATTTTAAAAAGTGAAATAAAATTTGGAGTCTTGGCTCTGTATCGGAATCCAAAAAATTAAGAGAACATGATTTTATGCTGTAATGACAATAGGATCAAAAATCGATGTTATAATGGAAGTTAACAGTTTATGTAATGAAAGTAAGTTTAATGATTACACTGAGTACCACAGGCATGTTTCAATGAATGATTCTGAATTTTAGAAGTTTGGGGACAATGCACCCGTCCACCAAATTGTATGCCATAGGTATTAAAAATGGAAAAAAGTAATCCAAAAATGAAAACGGAAAAAAAGGGGGGCCTAGTGAGGTCTGAGGGTTAACTTAATTAACATAGAAAGAGGTCAACATGAGTTAAAATGTTTTTAAAAGCTGCTGATGTTTGGAATTGTGCCTGATATTGCTGCTGCAGACTTTTCAAGCTCACATTACTGTGGATCACATTAAACCAGCGGTGTTAATTTACAGTTTACTTTCAAAGACTAGCATGGTGCCATAGTTGACGCGGAGGAATGTATGAGTACCTCTAAATAGCAAGTCCTTTTTTATTACAGGTTTTTTTTTTATTTATTAGCATAACATCATCAACAGGAGTTCTGTCTGTTTTATGTGCTGCTTGCTAGCATTAGCATCTTAGCTAATCTTTTGTTTTTCCATGTCAAGTAAAAGTTGTCCTTACACATAGGTTTATTGCAGATGACATCACACAGCAGCGAGAACCTCCTGATGGGGAGCATCTACATAGAGGAACACTGCCATAAAGGCCATGTTTTGGGCTGTTGATGACTATGCCCAGAGATGAAGTGCAAAAGTCAAAACATTCTTAATTTTTGAGTTAGTAGTGAAATATTCAGGAAAAAAGCTTTAAAAACTCTTGAAGAAACGGCATCAGGTATGATTTTTTTAAAAAGCCATAATTTAAAGAAAAGTAGTCCAGGTCCTGAAGCAGGAAAGCAGACCCAGACCATCACCATGTTTGACTGTTGGTATGATTTTCTTTTGATGAAATGCTGTGTTAGTTTTACTCCAGACGCAACAGGATACACACTTTCGAAAAAGTCCAGCTTTTGTCTCGTCAGTCCACAGAATATTTTCCCAGAAGTCTTGGGAATCATCAAGACTTTTTGGACAAATCTGAGGCAAGTCTTTGTGTTCTCCCATGGATGCCATTTTTGTCCAGTCTCTTTCTTACTGTTAAATCATAACCACTGACTTTAATTGAAGTCAGTGAGGCCTGCAGGTCTTTAGATGTTGTTCTGGGCTTGTTTGTGACCTCCTGGATGAGTCGTTGATACGCTCATGGAGTAATTTTGGTGGGCAGAGCACTCCCGAGAAGCTTCACCACTGTTCCAAGTTTTCTCCATTTGTGGATAGTGGCTCTCACCATGGTTGACTGGTGTCCTTAAGCCCTTTCCAGACTGATTGATTTCAGTGACTTTGTTTCTCATCTGTTTTTGAATTTCTTTGCAACATGATGTGTTGCTTTTTGAGTTCTTTCAGCCTACTTCTCTTTTCACTTTGTCAGACAGGTTCTATATAAAGGATTCAACAGTAATCAGGTCTGGGTGTGGAAAGTGCAATTGAACTCAGCTTTCCAAAAAATGTGGTTAATCAGAGTTAACTCATGATTTAACAAGTGGGGGCAATTACTTTTCACAAGGGGCAAGATAGGTTTGGATGGCTTTATTCCCTAAACTGCATTTTGTATTGACTGTGGTTATTTTTTTTCCAATATTAAACTCCGTTTGGTATGAAAAATATGCAAAAAACAAGAAATCAGGTGGGGAAATCAGCACTATACATACAGAACAGTCACGACATACCATCCTGGTGCAGAGCAGTTGCAAGAAAATTGTCTTTCCTCTGACTTTACTGGAGAGAAGTTGACTTTCTAAAGAACATTTATCATAAGAATACAGTATCAATCGATACAAGTGCTCTGTTTGTGTGTGGGCAGAGACAGAGGAGCGCATCTTTCATTTGAATGACAACTGAAGCGTGACACAGTGAGTCCAGAAAGGGTTTCCTGGTGCAGCACAGGAGGGGGTTTGTGTATGTGTGGCTATATGTGAGCTCACCCCGCCCGCCACTGCAGTGCGATTCCCTTCCCTCCCTGACAAGCGGCAGCGTTCACAAACCCACACTGCAGAACAGAGCAGGCCTGGCTCTGCATACTAATCAGGGAGCGAGAGACAGACAGCCGGTGAGTGAGACAGGAAGATAGAGAGTGAGAGAGAGGGAGAGCAAGAGGGTGGGGGAGCGATGCTGTAACATGGAGAGAGAAGGAGCAGGAGATGAAAGAGGAAAAAGCAGCTCTCTCTCTCCTCGTTCTCACCTCTGCAGTCGGCTTGTCATCTTGCCTGGTCGAGCGAGTCACAGCTCTGCAGTTCATACAAAGGGATTCTCCTTCTCAGGCTTTCCCAGCCAAGGAAGGAAGGGGGTGGGGGGGGGGCAGGTAGCTGCAGACGACTGGCAGTCAGGTGGTGCAGCAGAGGCTCTCATCTTTTTTCTTGATAATGGTATTGACTGGTCTAAAAATGGAAGAAGCATTGATCAAAGCTTAGGGAGTGTGTCTGATGGAAAGGGTTGGGGACTTGAGCTCAGGACACTCAGAGCCGAGCTGAAATAATTATTTAATTCACTTTATTTGACAATTTGAACACAATGTTGTGAAATCTTGAGTGGCACCGAACCCTTTAGACATGCATGTTTAGTATTTTCTGAGGAGAGCTGCAGTGCAGTAGGAGTGAGCACACAACTCAAAGAACACAAGGTTTTATGGGCAGATGAAGATGAATGTTGACATTTGATAGCCAGCAGTTATTCATGCTTGGAAAGCCTGGAACAATGATCAGTCCATAGTGAACTGCAGTGTGGACTGCCGCACAGACTTCTGCAGCTGTTTCTTTTTTTTTCTGTCATAAAAACAAGAGAGGGTGGATGCACGTCAGGCTTAGCTGAAGGACCGTTTTAACCACTGCTGTCAAAATCTTTAACCTGACAGGATGAAGGGCGACAATAATTGCTTCCAATGAATATGCAGCAAAGTTCATGTGAGTTTCCTGTGCAAGCTCAGCTTGCTCTGAGCAAGCTCCATACAAAACTGCAGGCCCACAGTGGCTGCTTTGGACTGTTTTTAGTATTTTCTGATACTGGAAC
The DNA here is from genome assembly GCF_018320785.1 of Cheilinus undulatus. Lineage (NCBI taxonomy): Eukaryota > Metazoa > Chordata > Actinopteri > Labriformes > Labridae > Cheilinus > Cheilinus undulatus. The sequence goes on along the minus strand of NC_054878.1, from coordinate 11,348,878 downwards.
ACAAAGGAATGGAAACCTTAAATGGATCTGAGTTTGTTCATCAAGCTTGATCATGTGTATTTATGAAAATGTGGTTGTGTTGTTAAATGAGACAATATTTATGGTAAATACCTGAAGCGAATGCGTCCTTTTCCAGCAGCACCACCACTGGCAGTGGTATATGCCCCCCGTATGCATATTTGCCACTCTTAAGTCTTTATCATCATACAAATTTTGATACTACACAAAGATGGATTCAACAAATAATGTAGAAAAGAAGCTCAAACAAGGTCTTTACAACAGAAAAAGAAAACAAGGCAAGTCTGACAAGTTTTTTTCTGCAGACAAGCTCTGATTGAATAACAGATTAAGATCTACTACTGAATACTAAATGGCAAGACAAGTACAGTTTCATAATTTTTTATTTTAACTGAAAAAGCAGGTTTTTGTGTTGTGAAAGGTAGTAATGTTTATGCTGAGAATGGCTAAATAAGCTGTCCCTGGTGCTGAAACGCGGCAGATTTGACTGACAGCTGCCGCTCAGAGAGAGAGTGATGGAGAGAGATGCTCTCCGTCGATCGGCAATTGAACGTGCTTTTCTGCAGCTGATTCTTTTTTTGAATCATTTAAATTAATAGGTTGTTTGCACTTACATGATCTTCTTTGCCCGTTATTGCACAAGTTACTGTTTGTCGTTTTTGATGTATTCCGTGACACTTTTGTTTCCCCTTTACCGCCAGAACAACACTCGGTCTGAATCTCTATTAATAGCCTATAAAATGGCGTGTTTTCTCCTGCGGGATGGGAGAAGACACAAAATCAATGCATCTCTATTATTGTGTTGGCATGAATTCCCAGGGTTTTGCGGGTGCAGACAGGGGTGGACATACACATAGCGGGTGCGGGCAGGAGTGTAACACACACGCTGCGGGCGGTAATGGTCAGAAATTCAGCAGGAGCGGGCAGGAGCAGGATGAAGAAAACAGTCCCGTACAGGGTTCTACTGCAGGCCTCAATTGACTCAGTTTAGGACAGTTCTGAATGGAAGGATGGATGGACAGATGGATGGATGAATGGATAGATGGATGGATGGATTAATGGACGGATGGATGGAATAATGGATGGATGGAGGATTTAATGGATGGATTAATGGATGGATGAATGGATGGATGGATGAATTAATGGATGGATGGATGGATGGAGGATTTAATGGATAGATTAATGGATGGATGGATGCATGGATGGATGGATGGATGGTTGGATGGATGGATGAATGGATGGATGGATGAATTAATGGATAGATGGAAGAATGGATGAATGGATGGATGGATGGATGAATGGATGGATGGATGGATGGATGGATACATCAATGAATGGATGGATGGATGCACGAATGGATGGATGGATGGATGGTTGGATTAATGGATGGATGGATCAATGGATGGATGGAGGATTTAATGGATGGATGGATGGATGGATTAATATATGGATGGATGGTTGGTTGGTTGGATTAATGGATGGATGGATGGATGGATACATCAATGAATGGATGGATGGATGGATGGATGCACGAATGGATGGATGGATGGATGGATGGATGGTTGGATTAATGGATGGATGGATCAATGGATGGATGGAGGATTTAATGGATGGATTGATGGATGGATGGATGGATTAATGGATGGATGGATGGATGGTTGGTTGGATGGATGAATCCAGAAGAAAATTGAAGTTTCAGCTGTTCTATTTTACTCATAACAAAGGCAGTAAAAACAACAGAAATCTAAAAAAAAAAACAGCTTTGTGGTTCAGTTATCAGCAGCAATAACTTTGTAACCTATGAAATATCAGACAGAACCAACTACAAGGAACTAATCTGGTATTCAGAGACTATAAGAAAGGAAAGATCATATGACAAATTGGAATTCTGTTGACTTAATGTTGATATTATAACAAAAAATAGATGCCAAAAAAAAAAAAACAACAGGAATAACTACTAATTAAACTGTAACCTGTAATAGATACCCTATATGTAAAGTATTAAGCCACGCCTATTAATTATTGAATTTAGGTGTTTCAGTCAAACCATTGCCACGGGTACGTACATAAAACCAAGCACCTAGCCATGCAACTTCCATTTGCAAACATTTGTGATACTAAGTTCTAAAGAGCTAAGTTACTTTCAGTGTGGTATTTTGATGGATGCCACCTTTGCAATAAGGTGGTTTGTGATGGATATTCCACAGTGAACTCTAAGTGATATTATTAGACAGTGGAAACGTTTAGGAATGACAGCAACTCAGCCATGAAGCAGAACACCACGTAAAATCACAGAGTGCGGTCATGACTGCTAAGGCGCATGATGAGTCAAAGTCACGGGTTACCATGGTCTAGCAACTGCATGCAAGCCTCACATCACCAAATCCAGTGCCAAGCACTGGATGGAGTGGTGTCAAGCACACTGACTCTGGACTGTGGAGAGGTGGAAACGTTCTGTGGAATGACGAATCACACTTCTCTGTCTAGCAGTTAGATGTCTGGGTTTGGCAGACGCCAGGAGAACGTTACCTGCCTGACTGCACTGTGCAAACTGTAAAGTTTTGGTGGAGATAATGGTACAAGGTGTTTTTTTCAAGGTTTGGGCTAGGCCCCTTATATCGAGTGAAGGCCAATCTAAATATTTCAGCATACCAAGACATTTTGTACAATGCTATGCTTCCAACTTTGTGGCAACAGTTTGAGGAAGGCCCTTTTCTATTCCAACATTACTGTGCCCCAGTGCACAAAGCAATGACTATAAAGACATGGTTTGAGGAGTTTGGTGTGGAAGAACTTGACTGGCCTGTTCAGAACCCTGACCTCAACCCCATTCAGCACTTTTGGGATGAACTTGAATGGAGATTGCGAGCCAGGCCTCCTCGTCCAACATTAGTACCTGACCTCATAAATGCTGTACAGAGTAAATGGGCACAAATTCCCACAGAAACACTCCAAAGTCTTATAGAAATCCTTGCAAGAAGAGTGGAGGTCGTTAATGCTGCACAAAGCGGGCAACTGCATATTGAAGTACATGTATTTGAATACAATGTCATTGTAGGCTTTGCTGGTTTGATGGTCAGGCAGCCAAATACTTTTGTCCATATAACATATGTAGCTGAAAAATCTCTGCATGTTGAGTCCACATCCTTACAGTCGAACAGTTCTCAAAGAAAGAAATTGAAAGAACATTTAACAGATGCTTTTTTTGGGGAAGCTCTAGGCCTGTGGTTCAGAGTGAAAGACTTCATTTGATTGCAAATGAAAATGGTGATTTTGATCCTTAGTGCAATGAATGAGTTTTATTTCCAGCAAGATCCTGATTCTCACTTGACTTCAGACTCATTAGTATTCATGCCTTGGAGCTGCTCTGCCCAGCACAGCTAGTCTTTCAGATATAACCTTGAGAACATGCACAGAGACATTTCCATGAGGAGACAGTTCCCACAGAGAGTGAATCAGGCGCTGAAGTATCATGTAAGGAAGTATGAAGAGACTGTTGTACTGTATGTCCAAATGCTCTGACATGTTACTCAGAGGAGGAGAGAGAAGCAGCTTCTGTTGGGGTTTGTGTGAAAAAGCTTTAGTTCTACTTTTTTAAAAAGGTTTTTGTTACATGAAATGCAGGCTGCTTTTTGCTGGAGGGCGCCTCAAAGTGAGAAACTTTTATTTCATGGCTCATTCTCACATCTAATAAACTACCCCTGTACACAACCCCAGTGTGTGTTTGCAACACTACAGCCTTTGTCAGACCAAACTGAATAAAATAGTTCTAAAAAATCTCTTTTCTTGCATTTATTTAAGTATCTAAATAGTAAACATTCAAATATGCTAAAGCTAACAAGGGATTCAAGACAGAAAAATTTCCATCAGTATGTGAAATAACTTTGTATCTTTACATGTGAAACTGTCCTTCAGTTTGTTCTTTCTGAGATATTTTTCATCATCTAGTAGAACTGAAAGCTTTTCTCAAAATTGCTGAATTGGGCAATCATACCTCACCCTGTGGGTGGGAAAAATAAGTGTAGGTCAGACTTAGATTGACCCTTCTTCTAAGAACTGTAGTATGTGATTGTGACTGGAGGGTGCCGGTTGGAAAGTTCAAAGTTACATTGGTTGTCTTTTAAAAAAAAGTTTGTTTTCTGAAGCACAGGAAGTGGGATACCGTCCACAATATATCAGACTTTTTTATATTTCAAACCAAAAAGGGGTTGGGTGTAAATATCCTTCAAACCTTCAGCTGGTCTCAGCCCATTGGCACCAAGTGTTTTACACTGTAGAAAGGCATTGTGAGATGACCGCTGAGTAAATTTAAAGTACTGCTGCTTAGTGAGCATAAGGATATTTTGGTATTTGTGAGATTTGATCCTTGTTTTATTCTTTCTTCCCGTGTTGAGGGACTTACCAGCCAACTGCTTAAATGACTGAACCAATGGGGAGTGCTACTTATAGGAAAGGGTAATTAACATCCAGAGGACAACTCACAGTCTATCATCAATGTAAGTGTGGCGATAGTCATAGCTTTCAGTCATGTGACTTGTACAGATGGCAAAAAAAGACAGACAAAAAGAAGTTAGCATAGGTGATTTTTACATACCAGCATACAAACCAAACTTAGAGGAGACTCCTTTTGCTTACACTGTTTCCATGATAAAGATTTACAGTTGACAATTTTATGTATTTGTGTTGTATTTGGGATAATAATGTATGGAGTCATTATTGTTGCAAAACTCAAAAACACATTCTAACATTTTGAGGGTATGACTTGTTTATTTTGAGCTCAGATTTCTCTTCAAACTTTCCATTAGAACCTGTTTTTGTGCTCAGAACCCCCTCCTTGTGCTTTGTTTTTCTCTTAAATGTCTGCTTGCTTTCAATTCTTGCATTGCTCTTTCAAATTTCCTGCACTCATGCCCAAACCATTTGCCTCTCATTCAGATTTCTTCATAGTGCTTCTCTCCGTAAAATATTTTATGTTGAACCAAATGGTGGTTCAACTAACAGATTTTTGCATGTTGCCAAGTCTGGCTTTGAAATCTTACAAAAATAACCACAAAACAGTTCTGACCATGGATTTTAAACATGAAGACAATACTAGAATGTACTATAAATTGGGCGCAGATGGGATAACAGCTAGGTTGTGCCATATCTCAAAAAAGCTAGTCTTTTTCATGGGCAGCCCAGGTTTGAATCTGAGCTGTGGCTCCTTTCCTGCATGTCATTCCCCACTCGCTCCCCCTGATTTCCTCCTCTATCTGCTCTCCTGTCCTCTTGGAATAAAGACAAAAAAAAGCCCAAAAAAGAAATCTTTACAAAAGAAACGCAAAATAATACAAGGTATCAGAGTAAATGTTGTCATCATAAACAGAATGTTAAAATCTTGTTGACTGACAAATTAAATATGTCTCATTTACAAATCATCCCCTAACCCTTTTAGGCAAAGACATAACAAATCCATTGTCACATCTATCACACTTCACTATCACATTTTCCTGCAGTACTGCTAGATTTTTCAGGACACCTTCTTTTAAAGAAGAAACAGGAACACTCAAAGTGGAAGAATGCAGAATAGGCACACATCAGCTGTGTATTCCACTGTGTGTGCAGCAGGACAGAGACAGTCGTGTCACTAAAGCCTTATCCCTTCCTTGCTTGTTGCTTTTCCCCAGGAGATGGAAACTGGGTGTGGTGCAGCACAGACTAGCCATGCATGGTGTATCACCACTTTACCAATCATGTGTCTGCCCTTGGAATAAGGTGATAAATCTGCTGGGATCCTCTCTGATAGTAGATAACACTGACACTTCAGACAGCCAAGCAGAAAATGAGACGGGATAAAAAACTCTGCGTTCCAATTCATTTGGCCTGTCGGCCCAGGCTGCACGGTGGATAATCAGACAAAGTGTGGATCAAATGGAGGGCGTATGATTTAAACAGCTTCCACTGGGATCATTCAGTCGTTTTAGCCATATAAATGGTCATCACCACTTAGCAACAGAAGGGTGATCAGCGTCACAGCAAAGATTCTGGGAAACCATGACCTGAACACATGAAATGTGGTCTCTTACTGCTTTAGCTGTTGCTTTTATTACATTTAAAAATGCTGTTTAGTTCCTCAGGAGAAAAGGGTCAATTTGGGTTATTGATGAACTCCCTAAGAACAATAATTCAAGTTACAGCTTAGACCCCAGGTGCCCCTTGTGCAAAGCTTTTTGGCGTGCAGAGCAGCTCTTTCCTATTTTCCACCTCACTTACTTGTCATTTTTATGTTGTGTGGTCATATTAGATGGCAAATCAGCTTGCAGTCCTATTTGGGCCCGTGGCTGTCTTTGATCCAAAAGGAGCGGTTAGGCACAAAAGCTGGTGGGTCCCTTTTATGAGGATGCAGAAAACAGCTGTTCATTAAACCAGCTAAACCTGGTCGGACATCTAAATTCTTTGGCACAGTAGGAAGTTTAAAGAATAATAAGCTTGCTATCATGGGGAAAGAGGCTTTATTATCCCAAGAAAAGGAAAAAGGTGAAATATTGATAGAAAATATAGGGAAAAAATGTATCAAAGTGTGTTTATTAAGCTTCCAGTCTTTCAGAAGGCTTTCCATAAAATTTTGAAGTGTTTCTTAGTAAATTTTTACCCATTCATGCTGCAGAGCATTTGTGAGGTCTGGCTCACAATCTCAGTTCTAGTTCATCCTAATGGTGCTTGATGGGGTCGAGGTCAGGGCTCTGTGCAGCCCAGTCAAGTTCTTCCACATTGAACTCATCAAACCAGTCCTTGCTGTGTGCACTGGTGCACAGTCATGTTGGAATAGAAGAAATCTTTCCCCAAACTGTTGCCACAAAGTTGGAAGCATAGCATTGTCCAAAATGTCGTGGTATGCTGAGGCAGTATGATTGGACTTCATTGGAGATAAGGGGCTTAACTCAAACCCTGAAAAACAGCCTCAAACCATTATCCCCCCCATCACAAAACTTCACAGCTGTCACAATGCAGTCAGGCAGATAAGGTTCACCCAGGATCCACCAAATCCAGATTCACCCATCTGACTGCCAATCAGAGAAGCATGATTCGTGACTCTATAGACCATGTTTCCACTACTCCACAGTCCAGTATCAGTGTGCTTTACACCACTAATTCGACACTTGGTATTGGACTTTGTGATGTGAGTCTTGCATGCAGCTGCCTGCCTGGCTAGTATGGGAAAAAGGGAAATACAAATATTATCTTGAAAGGCATAGATATATGAATTTTGGAAATGCTTAAATCAATCTGTTTTTCCCCTTTAAAGGTCACATATTTTACCCTTTAAGACAAGTTTATATTGGTCTCAGATGTCCCCAAAACATGCCTGTGAAGCTTGTTTCTGAAAAAACACTTCAGTATTGGATTTTTGCATATCTGAAAACCCTAGCTCAAAATGGCTGTTTCTGTGTCTGTAGCTTTAAATGATAACAAGCTGTCTGACTCCACCCCTCTCAGGAAAGGGATGTGGCTTAATGGATGTGGCTCTCCTGATCCTCCTCTCAGCTGACAGAGGAAGATCAGGAGAGGAACTTTCCTCCAAGTGGGGAGGGCCAACCGAACATGGGGGCAGTGTTAACTCCCCACATAACATCATGAGGGGGAAAATCTGAGAACAGCTTGTTTTAGCACACATTTTCTGAAAGTTGGAGAAAGAGAGGGGGATAGGAGGGGATTCTTCTGATTCTTGGGGGAATTGTGGACAGGCAAGGGGCACATATTTGTGTTAGAAAAGCCTAAAAAAAAAAATTGTGCACAATATGTGACCTTTAAGTTTCAGCACAAAATCTTCAGCCTGTTAACACTCCTGTCTCCTCCATCCGCTGTGCATTTAAGCATGATGTGCAGCAGATGGAGGACACAGGAGTGTTTAAGGGCTGTGAAAACTTAGGGGAAAAAAGTGTACTACTGCTACACTTTAAAAGTACATAGTGTTAATAAACTAGCTGAACTGTCGACCTTATGAACAAGAAAAAGAGCCCAAGGCACTAAATACACATACGTACTTGTGTCTCGTACTGCCTTTTCTTTCCTCCGTTGAAGCAGGCAAATGTTCTCTTTGACTCGTGGCGTTTGTCCACGTAAGCATTTAAGGACATAACAGCTACCAGTCCTCGCACCTTAGAAAACATTTCTGAAAACAGCTGATCAAAGACATGCTTCCTTTCTGTGATTTCAGCTACATAAGTGGTAATCTACTTCCTACCCAAAGGCAATTTTCAGTCTCTTGTCCCTTTCACTCTTTCCCGTCTCTTAATGTAATTCGGCGGTGTCGGCTCCGTGGGAGTCGGACGCTCCCTTAGTGTGTTGGAACTCAAGCGTGAAACTACAAAAAAGAAAAAAAGGAGAGGAAAAATGGATTTCTCTTGTAGACTGATGTGAATGATGTTATTTTAAAGTCATGACCTTACAGATTTCGTGGTTTATTTTTTATAAGGGTGTTTGTACTGTTGATTTGCAGTTGGAAGAAAGCGTGATCCGACAGATGTTAATTGTCTGCACGTACATTCTGCTGCTCCAAGGGTGATATTTCTGCCACGGGGAAATTCTGATCTCTTTTTCTGGGAAGATACTCTCCTCATTAGCTTTAAAAAGCAGCCTGAGAGAGGCAGAGAGGATGAGAAAGCCAACTTCCCTTTAGTAAATAATAGATAGTCTCTGAAATATACATGAAAGTCTCCATTCTGCTCACGAATTATGTAATCCAGGGCTCTGTGAATCAAACATCTCCCATTCCAGTCAGAGTTAGAGTTACGTAACACTCAAGATGGAAGTCAAAGACCTTGGGGCATCATCATTATTTCTACTTAAAACAAACGGCTTTCCCCTGCTGTAAGTAGCGGCAGCTGTTACCATATTATATAAAAACGGATAATTGCAATGCTCTGCCTGTGTTCTCTGTGTTGTTCGTTTTATTTTCTGCACCCCCGCATGCATACAAACTCCTTAACAAAATAAAACTGGCTCCTCTGATTGCCTCAAGTTTTGCTTGACAGGGACTGACGCGTAATCAGCGGAAAGGAGCGCTTGATTTTGTTTTCTTCTTTGGTGATTTGCTGCCTGTGCCGATGGGATGTGGAGGGGCCTCTGCACATTTGCATCAAGACAAATACAAAATTAAGTGGATGTTTGATTTGTCTGATTTGAGTGACTTTTCCTCTTGTGTTTGAATATCTGTCAGCATGAGGTATATGAAAAGTAGGTCATTCTGACTTGCATTTCTGAAGCCTCTGTACTCCAAGGTTTTTGTACTTTTTGGCCTTTTAGGAGCTTGATCTTAAATAAAAGAACAGTTTATTGAATTAACCACTTAAAGGGGAATGCAGAATGGGTGGGGATTAAACAATGAAGGCTTTTCCAAAGCCCTTTTTCATACGAAGTTGCTGCATGCTAAAAAAAAAAAAAAAAAAAAAAAAAAAAAAGGTTATATTTTAGATAGCTTTCACACTAGGGGCCAAAGTCTGGTTAATTTTGGTCAGTTAGGATGAGAATGAACGCACCCAGGCACTGGGGCCCACTTGGAGAGGTGGTCTCGGGCGTGGTTCAAGTCGACTCTGGCACAGTACGGTTGAGATATGAATGCAACCGCACCGGGGAATGGGACAGAGCGTCATATCAGCCATATGTCATAAAAACTAAACTTCTTTCCCCACTGTGGCAGTGTGTTCAAATTTTCCTCAATAAAAGGTGGAAATCATCTGAATCAAGTCAACAAACAGTCTGTTAAGAGTCACTTACAAGTTGGAGTCAGTAACATGAGATGCAAAGGCAATAAACATCTCCTTTCATTTAAAAAAACGCTGTAGCCATGCAGCGTGAGTCCATTTAATCCTCTGAGCTGCACATGCATCTTAAAAAGTGATTTAAAAAACATCCATGGTGCCAGGATGGACTTTTTGCCAGGTTACAAACACAGTTTTCACTCAGGTCATGATCTGAGTGGTTGCCATGGCAGCTTCTTCTTCTTTCTCCTCCTTGCTGGGTTTGTAATCCAGCCATGTGCATACCAACGCCTGCTGTATCAGACTTAATACATAAGCAAGTGGGCCCTGGCACAGATCAGTGTTCCTAGTGTGAAAGCAAGCCAGTGGGGGGCAGGGGGATCGCGCCATGTACGTCTCTGTTCACACGTCTGGCAGTTTGGAGCCCTTTGCCAGATGCAAATCAATTCAGATGGAGCAGATCAAGCAAGGCAGGAAGTTTAAAAAAATATAAAATATCCTGTTAAATTTCAGAACAAAATATGCTGCATCGATGCCAGACAAATGTCAGATCGTATTTCACTCTGCTACATTGACAAAACGTCACAATGGGGTGTAGCACAGCTTGGAGCCAGAAGGTCAGAGGGACACAAGGAGGCACATTGAAGATGAATTTTTGGCTTTCTTGTGCCTTTACTGGCAGAGGAGGACAGCTGATAGACTCAGAAACAGGGATGAGAGAGTTTGTGAGAGACATGCAGGAAAGTGCCATAGGCCAGATTCAAACCCTGACCAACCCCATACATGGGGCAAGCCTTAAACCACTAGGCACAATCTGCGCCCCAGAGGAAGGTTTTTATTTATAAATAGGTTGCTAACCCATGGTAGAGAAGCACAAAAATCCACGTTAAAGGACAAAATAAACAGACAAATCCAAGTTAGTCCAGCCTTCTCCAACTCCTGCAGTTCAGAACATTAGCTTCACATGTTTGTTTTTGTGAAGCTTTAGAAGGATCTCTACTGCATGACCTCCTCTGTCTTGTAGTGATGGATCGTTCATGAACGAGCCGGTTCAAAGAGTCGGCTCTTTTATGTGAACGATAAGAGCCGGATCCCATTAGAGAGCCGTCTTAAATTTTTAAAACTATTATTATTAGTAGTAGTATAATTTGTAAGTACATTGTGTCAGTGTGTTATTTGATCAATCAGTAGGGATGATCTTTTTTCCTCTACCACAGGCACACCATGCATTCAGGTCTCTTGTTTGATGGTGCAGCATTACTGTGTTCTGTCAGCTGTGTCATACATCCCAGCCAGTGAGCAAATTTCATCTGACCCACCAGGTGTTTTGGGGAGACAGTAGATTTTGAAAAATTACATGATATTTTTATCAACATCACCCCAACTATGCTTCAAATTGAGCATAGCTGGGGTAAAATACCTGTCCACATATCAATTTAAGTTGCTAAAATTGGCAGGTCAACCGGAGCGAAACTGGTACCTGAATGAAGAGCCGTTTGGGAGCTGAAAGAGCCATCTCTTTTTGCTGAGCCGAGCCAAATGAGCCGGATCACTGAAATTCCCATCACTACTGTCTTGTGGGTCGAGCCGTCCGGTGCTGCTGCTCGCCGCTGTGCACTGAAAATGCAGGGCATTGGTGTTTACAGACAGCGCGGCACGAAGTCAAACTGCAGCGGAGGTATGATGGACAAGAGACGAAGTCCTGGGTTATGTTGCAGTGTTAATTTTGGTAGCAATTTTAAATTTATTCTTTAAATTAAGATGACTTTAGTTTTCGTCACATTTAGTCTTCTTTTACCTTTATAGGTTTAGTCTACAAAAGTCCTGATGTTTCAGTCAGAAATTTTAGTAAAAATGTTTTTTGTTTTGTCTACTTTAATCAGTCAAAGTATACCATTGATACAGAGGTTAAACATGATAATACACTATCAATACTTTTAATAATTCAAAATATATTGATAAAAAGTTGACATATCTGCACAGTTACATGGATTCTGAATGTCCAAAGATCAACCTCTGACATTTAATCTTATTTTAGAGTCCTTTATTTTTTTTTATAATCAAGTATGATATATATTTACAGAAGTATACGGCCACACCTGTTAAATTATTCAACCAGATGTGTTGCCACAGATGTATAAAATGATGTCATGCAGTCTCTATTCGCAAACATTTGTGATATTAAATGGGTCTTTCTGAAGAGCTTACCTCCAGTTTCCACATAATACGGCTGTGCCACAATCCCAATTATACTGCAGAAGGCATCACCCCCTTTCTATTCAATCTGAGCAGTTCTACGGCCCACACATCAGTCTGGCCCCGGCAGGGTTGCCAGGTCTGTGTGACAAACCTCTGCTACACCATATATATTGCTTGTGTGCATGCAGGTAGGTCAAGTTGTCACAGAGCTACAACAGCGGTAAAGTTGAGGTAAAATGCCACAGAATTTTACATGAAACCACATATCCTTTGTAGCAACATAAACCTTTTAACTTCATAATGTACTCACCCATTGGGGATGCAATAATATCATGGAATCATGTCAAAATTGTACAGCAAATCTTTTTAAATCAATCTGATTACGGACAGAAAGGGGCCTAATATTGTCCGATTAATGTAGCTGAATAAAGATTAAACATGATTTGTATTAGCTGTGGTAGAAATATAACAGCTGGTAGGAATGAAGGACTAAAGTAGACAGACATTTATGTCCCTGATGAGTCTCAGATAGCCTTTCAGAATTTTAATATTACTTCTTTTGTCCTTTTTGGAGTCTCGAGTTTGAGTTTGTTGTCTCTGCTGTTGTCTAACAAAAAGAGTTAAACTGAAGGTTTCTCTTTTTTTCCACACATCACGAACCTCCCATCAGCCCTTCCATCTCTATTTGTCTTCCTATTTAAGTTTTCTTACCTCATTTACCTCCACACTTTTTCTCTCTTTCTCTTACACAGCTCTTTTCCCTGCTATCTCTGCTCCATCTGTCTGTCTATATCCCTCCATACCTTCAAAGCATACATAGCCGTCTATATATAGATTCACAGCATCATTATAAGCAGCCTGTAAGGCGCACTAACACCACCCCCCTGCAGCAGCACACAGTGTGCTGTCTGTGATGATGGCATTAAAAGGAGCGGTCGTTAGCCTATTAGTGAAAAGCAGCATTCACTATGCTAGTTCAGGGCTGCTGTGTGAGGATAAAACTCTACTGAGGCCTGTTCTCGCTTTGTTTTAAGAAGAGTTTCCAGAGAGTTCTGTCATTTCTGTCCTTTGCAAAGGTTTAAGAAGGTTAGTGCTTGATAAGACCTGCTAAAATTAGCATTAAAGCCTCATTCACATAAGGGGGCTTGTGTAATCTGACAATTTCATTGTAATCCTCGAGGCGGGGGCAGCAATTGAGCGCGCGAGGAGGCTGCAAGGCTCCTTTCAGTAACAACAAGAAGAGAAAAAAGAGAGTTTTAAGGACAAGGTGGTTATTTTTTAAAAGAAGGCCTTTATGTAAAATCTTGAGGAGATGTTTGATGTGGCTGATGAATCTTTTGGGATTTCTTTTACTGCAGAGAGAGAGAAAAGATCATTCACTATTGGCTTCACTATTCTTCAGTTTCTAAGTGCAAAGCAGTATAAATAGAAAAGGCTAATTTTTTACATAAAAGCATGCAATTGCCTCATAAAAATGCTAAATTGGATTTACAAGTTATAGTTCTGTTGGTCTAATGATAAAATTGAGCTAAGCTGCTCATATGAGATGCTAAGAAGTCAAAGATGAAGTTAAAATGTCCGCTGTAAGTTTTAGATTTAGCTGAAAGTACCTATTTTAACTGGAAATAGCTAACCATAGCTGTTTTAACACATCCATCCATCATTCCATTATCTATACTCCTCACTCCATTCAGGGTCACAGGGGGCTAGAGCCAATCTCTGCTGTCATTGGGGGAGAGGCAGGGTACAGCCTGGACTGTTGACCAGTCGATCACAAAGCTGATATGCAGAGACAAAGAACCAGACTTGTCTTCATGTGCACCTTTAGGGAATTTAGAGTCACCAGTTAACCTAATGAGCATGTTTGTGGGAGGAAGCTGGAGTGTCCATAGAGACCCTGCACATGCATGGGAACTCCACATGGAACGCTCTTGTCTGAAGGGGGATTCAAACCAGAAACCCCTTGCTGTGGTGCAACAGCACTGACTAAATCACCACATTGGAGAAAGATAGTCTGGCTGTAGATCTCAGACCCCCCTACCTGCTACATTGGTAACATAGCTACACAACTTACATAGCTAAGGCTAAAATAATATGGTAATGTTACCTTCATAGTCAGCAAAGCTATGTTTGCTATAGCTAAAGCTAACTAAAATGGAGCTAACCACCTTGGGCCTATAAACTATTTAATCCCAGATTACACCTCTTACATTCTTGTTTTGTTTATGAAATGTTTCTTTGTATGTAACGTTTGCAATGTGGTTCTTTTATGAGTGTTACTGCTAGACTTTGTCTACGATTAAAGCTGAATTTTGAAAAAAAAAAACGTCTAAGTTGTACTGGCAAAATAAATCCCTTCCATTCTGACAGAGGCTGCATTTCACAGTTTTGGTCTGCAAGAGGGGGCACTAGATGTCTGTGGTCTGCAGCCAGATCCTTCTCTCAGAGCCCTGTTTTCAATCATGCACTCATAAGATTTCAGGAGTGGCATCTCTGGCACACACCAGATAGATCAGAGCACATTCAGTGGAACTGTGAGATAGACTAGAAAGGGAGTGGTTTGCACTTCACATGCAGGTCACTGCAAAAGTGACATATGTGGATAGTAGGAGTCACACCCTTACCCTGAAATTCCACATACTTTGTGCAGCAGTCTGCATGTAAAGGTCACACAGGAGAAAATCCCTTTCTTTAGTTGGTCTGTGCAGTTCCGCTGGTTGAGGAGCCATCCCTTGCGATTCCATTTAGAATATGTGCCAGGTTTTTATTTTCAACAGATGCTGAAATGCATCAGTCCCCATTGGGCCAACTGACTTTACCTGACATGCCAGATGGGCTTTTTCATATATCCAGTGCATGGATATATTTCATATTCATCTGGAAAGCCTCCATTACGAAGCGTATAACAAGGGTGGGACTTTTCCAAAAATTCTCTGGAGTTGATGGAGGCATGTAAGAAAGCCATTCTGTGAAAGCTTTATGTCCCTCTTTACTTGCTGTAGTTGCCGAGAGCGGATGATGTCATTAGGCAGGGCATGAGGAGGAGCTAAACTCTCTGTGAGTTAGAAGCTATGACAGGAGCATGTGTGCAGTAGCTCTTCATCACCTTTGATTACGTGACTAAAGTGAGTAGCCAAACGGACATTTCTCATGTTTTGTAAATTAAGAGTGCTAGATGTAGCTTGAATGTTAAACTTTGTCTTTCCTTGCTCATTTTTGTAGCTGTAGCCTGCTGCTAACAGTGCTTATTCTGTCGTCCATTAGCTGCCTGGTGTTCATTGTACATTTTCCTCTACAAAGAGGTTTCATTTCAGATGTGTTAATTTAGAGTAATTTATGCATTAACTTTGACAGCCCTAACTAATTTTTATGTTTTTAAACAGATATGCAAAAGACCAGGGAGGTACATGATTACAGGACATTCTTTGTCTGCAGAATAAAAACCCAAAATAACAGAATTGTGTGTAATTTTGTCTAGAAAAGAAAAGACTCACCTCTAAAGCTATAGAAATAATGACTATTTCTTCTTGTCCACATACTTTTATGGCCATGCTTAAGCAATGAGTACATAAATTGGATTTAAGAACTCGTTAAGTAAAATCTGTAGCTTCTGTGGTGCACATAATGTTTTCAATTTGCATCTTAAATTGTACAGTTGTAGTTAAGGATGATATTCGTAGAAGCCTGTGTGGTTAGAAGATAAATATCCTATTAGGTAAAGTTAAGGGCCTGATTTTACCACCATCATAGGCTGCTAATTAAGGCATAAATCAAAAAGCAGTGTGCTGGTGGACCTTTGACAGGGTGGTAATGAAGAAGGCATAAGAGGAAGTGCCGCAGTGTGTTAATCCTGATTCCCTGAGACTCTGTGGCCGTGTCAGACTTCTGCACAGAGCTGCATTTCTTTCTTTTTTCCTCTCATTCCTGTTTCTTACTTCTTTCCCTCTCTAACATTTATTCGTTCCCTCATGAGTCATTCTTTGTACCATCCTCTTTGCCTCTTTTTTGAATCCTCCTCCCTGCTTCTCTCATGTTTCATCCTTACATTCTCCATCTGTTCACTCCTGTCTTTTCCTCAAAAATATAATTAAAGTACTTTTTGGCATATCTTTTCCCTATTACCTCATTATCGTCTGTTTTCTGAATATTTCACCCCCCATAATGTTGCAGTACTGCTGCTGTTGCTGGCATCCGTAGTCCCTCTCACCTCCTGGACGGTCACGCTCTGATACCTCAGCTGATTGCATAAGAACATGGTGTCAGACGGCCATTCAGTATCTGCCGATGGAGAGGGATGGGGAAACACCACCACAGCTGCTCATAACGTTACAGTAGGCTTCTTAATCCTGGGATGATTCCAGAGCTGATTGCAAGTTTTACTCAGGTTTTGTCTTGTGCAACACAAACATGAAGTATAACCCTGTTGTTAGAAGCAACGCCATGTTTAGGGACTAATGAGGTCGGGTTCCTAATAAAGATGAAAGGCATGAGAACTTCAGAGATAATATGCAAGTTTAACACACACTGTTTTATTCATTATAAGTAACATCATTATTTGAGAAATAAACTAAATTATATGGACAAAAGTATTTGGCCACACCTGTTAATTACCAAATTCCAGGTGTTTCAATAAGACCCATTGCCACAGGTGTAGAAAATCAAGCTCCTCCTCCATGCAGTCTGCATTTGTGATACTAAATGGGTTGTTTTGAAGTGCTCAGCTACTTAAACCATGGTACTGTGATTGGTGACGCCTTTGCAGTATGACTGTTTATGAAAATTCTGTTAATTTACAGTTGACTGTAAGTGATATTAGAAGGTTGAAGCGTTTAGGAACAACAGAAACTCAGCCTCAAAGCAGAAGACCACATAAACTCACAGTGTGGGGTCAACGACTGCTAAAGTACATGGTGCATAAAAGTCTGCAGGCAACTGTGTAGCATGAGCTTCATAGATTGGTTTTTCATGGCCGAGCAGCTGCATGCAAACCCCACATCACAAAGTCTAGGGCTAAGTTAGTTGGATGGTGTAAAGAATGTGGAGCAGTGGAAACATGATCTGTGGAGTGATGAATCACACTTCTCTGTTTGGCCGTCAGATGGCTGAGTCTGGGTTAAGCAGATATCATGGGATGATTTATTTCCTGACTGCATTTTGCCAACTGTGAAGTTTGGTGGAGGAGGATAATGGTATGAGGGTGTTTTTCAGGGTTTGGACAAGACCTCTTATCTCCAGTGAAGGTCAATCTTATGTTGTGTTCACACCAGAAGAGAGTAAAATAATTTGCACAAGTTAATTACATGTGAAGTCAATGTTAAGAGGCGAGTAGAGACGTTGCAAATCCATATGCGCAAATTGAAAGCTATTCACAAATGAGGCGAATTCGCACCATGTTTATGTTCACGTCATTCACTTATTGGAGAGTTGAAAAATCAGAACTCAAGCAAATCACTCATGCCACGATGGCCAATCAGCATGGATCTTTGAAGAACCAGCCTGGAGGGAGGAAGTTCATTCAACTGGAAAATGGAGTAGAAACTTGTGGAGTCTGTCTGTGGTTACCTCAGTCTATACAGCACAACATGGCTGTTCTACCAGCACAGGAATAAAAAGGAGCCCACTTGGAGGAAAGAGAGTAAGGAGGCTGGATTGCTCGGTTAGTTGTGAAAATTTTTGTCTGTCAGTTTGTCACAGCAGACACAAAAGTAGCAATCCTCACAACATAGTCAAGTTCAGCCATGTTTGTTGACAACTGACTTAAATGCTAGTTGTAGGAGAAGGCAGACCCTTCCCCCTCACGTCTTGTGGGCACTAGCATACTTGGGATGTGAGTGAAGCAAGTTAATCACATGAATTTAAAGAAATTAAGTGTGTTAACCCCCTTTATTTGCATGTTGAGATTTGTGCAAATAGGTGATCGTTTGTGGCTGGTGTGAACACAACATTAATGCATCAGCATACCAAGACATTTTGGACGATGCTATGCTTCCAACTTTGTGGCAAAAGTTTGGAGAAGGTTTGTTTCTATTCCAACATGACTGTTCCCCCATGCATAAAGCAAGGACTGTAAAGACATGGTTTAATGAGTTCAATGTAGAAGAACTTGACTGGCCCACACAGAGCCTTGACCTTGGCCTCATCCAGTTCCTTTGGGATGATCTGAAACAGAGATTATGAGACAGGCCTGCGTGTCTGACATCAGTGCCGGCCCTTATGGGCACAAATTCCCACAGAAAAACTCCAAAATCTTGTGGTCTTCCAAGATGGGTGAAAGCTGTTATAGCTGTAGTTCAAGTGCATGCATTTAAATATGTCATCATAGTCCTTGCTGGTGTAATGGTCAAATGTCCAAATACTTTTGTCCATATAGTGTATGTCATCACACATTTCACTTGTGTTAAAGGAAAGAAAGTTTGAAATGGGAAATGTTGAGATAAAATAGGCCAAAATATTTTGATTAAAACACCTATCACTGGTTTTTCATTAAAAATATTCCCAGACCCTTTTGAAATCAGACAAGTCTAATGGTTTTACTATACATTTATTAAAGCCAAATTTCTCATTAATACTTAAGCTTGCAGTTTTGGAGTGTCTAATGAATAAAATTCAGCATGGTGGAGTTTCTTCAACACCTTTTCACTGGAGCCAGAACATAAACGGGTTTCACTGCAGGTACATTCATGCAAGACATGAATATTCAAGCATGGAGCCAGGCTCCCGGGCAAAAGCACGTACCCTTTTTCAATATCAGAGCAACAAACGCTCACCCACCCACACTGCCTGAGTCCACAGCGCCCCCGTTCATGTCTGACACTAATCTGATGACAAAATGTGGGATGTAGGTGTACAAAAGCTTGAGAATGCTGTGGATTTAGGCACTTACTCCGCTACTCTCTTATGAATGATTTCTGTAATTCTTTCTGTCTCATAAATGCACAGGAACACACACTAAGACGTCAGTACCCCATGGCTGCAGTGCAGCTGTTGCTGCTGCTATTTGGCTTTCTGGCTTGTCACTGCAGCAATAATTCAACTGTGGACCTCAGGCCATCGATTGGGACACAAAAGGAAATGTTGCTGCCATCAATAACTCTGCAACCCTTTGCAGGAAGCCACCCAGTGCTACCTAGAAGCTGTTTTTTTTTTTGCAGAGCACAGTGCAGAGCTGGAGAAAAACGAAAAAGAAAAATGTACATACAGGACTCAGAGCAAGCAGCTTCGCACAGTGATCAGTGCAGGCGAGATCTGCAGACAGCAGCTTTGATACTGATTCAAAGAGCTGCAAAGAAACAGGCAAAGAAAGAAGGAGACAGAGAGGAGAAGACGAGGGTTATGGCCAAGTTAATTTGATCAAAATGCTCAGAAAGATCCAACAAGTGCTCCCAAGTCTGGAGAGCCTGGCAGATCTGAGTCAGGCTGTTTACTGTTTGCTGTCAGGACACATGTGTGTTTGTGCGTGTATGTGTGACTGCACAGCACGCTCACCAAACACAGGCCAATTAGCTTGACAACACTGAGGCACATGGGGGCTGCTTTAAGGGCAGCAGAAATTCAGACTATAAAATTTCAGGGATCTTCAAACAGCTCAGAGCTTTACAGTCCTAGATGGTGCTTTTATTTTTTTAACATGTAGAGAGAGACAGGCCAGACAAGGACAAACTGGATGACAATGGTAGAGATCTACAGTAGGGCTACTTCCTGCTGGATAACACAGAAGACCCCCTTTATATCTGGGATTGAACTCACAATACATAAATTAATTAATTAATACATAAATGAGGCAATGTTTTCTGTACAGGCACACTAAAGACTCATGTTTGATGGTGTAACATTACTGTTTTATAACAGGGCAGTCATACAGCCTAGTCAGGCATTTTGAAGAGACAGAAAAAAATTACATGAAATCTTCATTAATTAAGAAAACCAGTTGCTACTTTCCACCCCAGATTGCATAGGAAACCCCTTATTTTCACAGATATCCACCTATATACTATATTTACGTGTCCTTAGACATAATTTGTATGGCTGAATGTCTGTTTTAGATGTTACTTCCACTCTATTACCCTTAAACCACAATGTCAGGCCAGGTATAGGAGCATGTACCAGTTCTGAATTTCACCTTATCAACTTTGGCCCTGTACTGCTCTGTCCTCCTGATGGCCATCCTCCAGGCCAGTGCCAGACCAATGCCCCATTTCCCCAGGTATCCTCACAGCTGATCCATCTACGATGCACGCAGTTGGTCATCAGTTAATGTCCAGGCCTCACATGAGTTTAGTAAGACTGGAAGGACCAAGGACCAGAAGACTATGACTTTCATCTACATGCTCAGTTCAAGTCTGCAGTTCATCTCAGCCTTGCAGTCAGCAGATCAATGGATTATGCTGCCAAGGTAGGTGAACTGCTCCACAATTACCATGTTCTCACCATCCACAGACACAGATTCGATGTGGTGTAGTGGTGCCTGCAGGACTGGGTTTACTCTTAATTTATGCCTGTCCAGCAAAGGATTAACAGCCTGTGTTATAGACTGCTCTTGTATATTTGGCACACCTACAGTATAAATAGGCCTTTTGTATTTGCACATGGACTCCCACCTTATGCTGATTAAATTCATGTGGTAAGAATCAAAGTATCATGAGGGAAGCAGGCAATATCCCATAGAATCCCAAAGTATGGCCTACCTTACCCTGCCTCTGATTGGCTTACCCTATTCTTGCCTTACAAACCAGTGAAGGAACAAGTACTAGCCAGTTAGAGCCAACGTATTGCACCATACCTTCTCCCCTATTTAAGGGAAAATGCAGGAAATGATGTATATCAGAGGGGATTTATAAGTGGGTACGCCTGGATATACTCCATACAACATCACTGCCCTAGCATCTGAAAGTTGAGGGACAAAAAGTCTCAATACCCCGAGGTTTGGTGAGCTTACCCTTCTTTCTAAAGCTTATACACCTGTTAATATGGCAGTCTTTACAAATATGAAACCCCATAGTGCAAACAAAAGGCAGGGCAGTTTAATGTCTGCAGACCAGAGGAAGACAGAAGAAGAGAAGTATTAGTTTTGTCTTTTTCTTCAGCTTGCAGCACATACACATCCAGACCTCGGTCTTTTCTCTACAGGGACAACCAGAGGCCTGACATTTGAAAGCTTCACAGTGCAGGGAGGTTGAGAGAAAGACAAAAATGACACTTCAATGCACCTGATCTGCTGGGCAACAAAAAGCCTTGTCATCAAACAGCACTGGTGACATTTAAAATCCATGCATACTCACATCTGTCCTGGCAGCTTTTAGATTCTGACCCACAAAAATGGAAATGTTGACATATCCCTCAACATTTTCCTTACCAAAGTATTTGGGGGGATCTGAAACCAGGCAAAGGTTTTTTTATTCTCTGTCCAAGAATCAAGCCAATTAACAAGCTTTTCATGCTGCAGAATGTCCATATATCAGGTATAATTGTGTGCCCTTTTTGTATTTAAGTGTATTGTTAAACAGTCTGAGTAAACAAGCCCATGCAGCCGTTAGCAACAGTGCCTCGGCATCCTGCCAAGTATGGACATGGGGAGATGAAAGAGTGGAAAGTGTTTCGCTCTGCCTAACACCAGGGGCGAACAGAGAAGAGAGCGCTTACATGGCATTTGTTTTTTTGTATTTTCTTTCCACCTTCAGGGCCTGAATGTTAATATCAGTGTATTTATTATTCTACGCTCTCAGTATGCATCTGCAGCTCGCTCTTGGAGACAACAGCCCATTGCCTTATGTCACCATATTAAGCTCATTTTCAGCCCATGCCCTGGGAGGACATTAGTGCAGACAATAAACAAGGATCACTTGTCCTTGCTCAGGGCCATGACTGGGCCTCATAGGCCACCGTCCACTCCAACTAGCTTTTCACTGTCGGACTCCACTCCTAATCTAATAACACAGCTGTTTACTTTAACGTGGACTGTTTTGCATTTTCCTTTATCTTGCCTCGCCTTCATTACTGTACTCTTTAAGGGATTATGGGATTCCATGCAATCCTGGTCATGCCTTCATAAAAAGAGACATCCAATGACAGGATAACATTTGACATACAGTATATTTACATTTACACAGGGATGCTTCCTGTGGCTTATATGAAGGATGTGTTTTACCCTACAGCTAATATGATATGGCATTAAGCACATGTAATCCGATAACACAGTGGGTGACTGCTTGCAAACCCCACCCACAGGTGCTTTGCTGTGCTCATAAATCATCAAGCATGCAGAGTAATATAAGGAACAGGTAGGAGATAGATGGGGAGGTGTTTTTTCTTTGATGTAATATGAGGAAAAGCTTAAAGATTGAACAATATATGGATTTATACTTCCACACAGAATGATTTTCTATTGTGCATGATCCATTTCAGTGAAAATATGATGTACATGGTGTTGAATTCAGTTAATATCTGCAGCTGAGTCAGCAGCATGGTGAGCTACTGCCACCTAGAGGATGAAGAGTATCATGACCAGCGGCGGTGGCTTTATCTGCATGGAACAGACCATTGAAATCATGATGTTTTCATGAACATTGTCATGAATAAAAGACCTACAAAGACTTCTTTTTATAGAATAATGGTCATATACTTTTTTTTTTTTTTTTAATTTTCTTGATGTCAGACTGAGCATAGTGCTACTTTGGTTTTATATTTTCATCCAGACATTTTTGGTTCTAGTTGTGTTGAGGTTCCAGTAGACATTTATCTTAATAAAATCACTGAAAGTATGCTTGCTGTTACAAACATTAGCTGAACATAACAATAACAAGGTAAATATGTCAAATATGCTTTTTATCATTGAAGGCGGGAGTTTCCAAAGTTTTTTCACTGTAGGCCACATGCAGAAAAATAAAAGGATGACTGGATCACTATCATAAACCTCACCTGCTGGGTATGTGAGTTAGTAAAACAAATCAAATGTAGGATTAGATTTACCTTGCAACGCAGATGGATACGCCCGTTTCTGTGTTTCTCACTGGCGAATCCATCTTGCAAAGATCCCGTCTGAACCATTTGGGCCCGGTTAGAAAGTGACAGGACCAATCAGCAACAAGGGGCAGTTTCAGGCACTGCAGAGTCGTCGTAAGCAAGCAAGCCAGTGCAATTATGGCAGAAGACATTAGCGTGGATGCTGCTAAAGCACCAGTTTTATCAGAACTTGACGACATTTCTTTGTTAAAAGAAAAACAAAAAACAGCAGTGGTTTTCTTTTCAAAAATGACAAAAGTTGTGTACTGACATATCTATAGTCGCCATGGTTCAAGTTATTCCTTGGTAGCACGCACACCTTTGTTGCAGCTACATCACATGTTTTGTTGCTCTGATTGGCCCGTAAAGATGTGACAGACAGAATGTTCATCCAATTACACTCTGAGTTTTTTTCAAACCTTCTGCCCTTTCCCAAACGCTTAGTATTGAAGGTTTTCCAGATGGTTGTGTGAAACAAATCCATCTGGCATGTCAGGTTAAGATTAGATATGTTTAATGTGAATAGGCTTAAAGTAAGTAAATAATCAACAGCATCACAGCTTTTTGTGGCTGACAAGGCAAATAGCCAATCATTGTTAAGGAATTTGGGGTAGCCATTCCGATTTTGAAGAACTGAGGGTGGCTGGTTGGCCCTGGCTACCACCAAACTTTCCCCTGGTCAGGGAGACACTAAAGGCTCTTGGATACAAAGCAATAGCAAACTGCAGGAAGTTGCAAGACTCTGTGTGTTAGTTCTTGAGCATGATAAGCACGGTGTGCTTTGTAGATCACACAGTAGAGCAAAAGAGCGTGATTCATGCTGCCATCTGCTGCCATAATCCTTTTGTCTTTATTCATTGAGGAATTATGGAGATTTTTTATTTTAACTTTTGTTTTCAGTATGTTAACCATATACATGGTCATCTCCAACTGATCAGGAAATAATACATGTCAACAAATAGCTGTGCCACAATACTTGTTTGCAGATTTAACACAATAGCACCACCTAGTGTCAAAAATAAGACATGCATTTGAGCGCGTTCTAATGCAGACTATTTCACTTTATCTTTAGGTTTTGCTGTGGGCCAATTTACAGTGGACTTTACAATGGTTTACAGATATATGGTTGCAGATATAAGGTAGTTGTCAAAACTTAGCATGTTTAGGTTTTTTAGAACATGACAACAGTGAGATCTTTGGGTTGTGGCCCTACCTGCTCACGACAAAGAAAAACGCTGTCCTTGCCCAGTTGTGTTTCATACCATCTCCATGTGTTTCAGTCATTTTTTATACCCTCCTCAGGCATGGCAGCACCTTTATAGTGACATTTGGATGGTTTTTTTCTTTACTTGACAGGACAGCTGAAGAGACAGGAAACATGGGGAGAGAAGTTGGGGGAAGACAAGCACCAAAGAGCCCCAGATTCAGAATTTGAATCTGCAACCTGCAGCCCATTTTGACTATTCTTTACTGCAACACTTAAAACAGCACTACCGATAACACCCAGCAGGTGTCACCATTGGATAATGTGACAGTCTGGCTATTTGGCGCTTTTGTGTGACAAATTAATGTTACTCAGAGATAAAGTGGAAATGACTGTCCTCTTCAGCCTGGCAGAGAGATCGGCCTTCCAGCAGAATTTTCCCAAAAAATCAAAATATCTTTAAAGGTCAAAGAACGAACAATTAGACCAGACTTTTAGTTCCAGTATTTGTATTTTTGTCTCTCATTCACAATTATTTGACCTGTTGGGTATGTGTCTCATGAGTCATTTATATATCTTTGGGTGTAGTGAATATTTCCTGTGGTTTTTGCTCTGTAATTTCCTTCTTTGGGAAGTTTAGCAGTGGCACAAGCTGTGGCAGCTCCATTGTTCACTTTCACTGACCTATTTCCAGCTGTAGAAATGTGTCATAGTTATATAAGTCATTGGATGATTAGAACACATATCATGATACTCGAAACAGTAATAAAACAGCATGATCAGTGTTTCTTTGTGTGTGTTTTTGCTCCTAACTGTTTTATTCTCATATTACATTAAATTTAGTTTTAATATTTTATTCATATACATCAGCTCTTTGTTGTTTACTAGGTGTTTAGTTAATTTTTTTTGTCTCTTTTGGTCGTACAGCTCATTGTATGCTGTTTTAAATGTGCTGTATAAATAAATTTTCTTGCCTTGTGTGGGTGGGTGTAAAGTCACTGTACAGGAAACCTAACTTCAGCTGTTACAGAAGACGTGGGTGTACTCTGACCCCCATCGTCTAACCTATCGGGCCCTTATGCTCCTGTGGAGGTGTGTTTACCCTGAGCATACCTTCGACCACACTGCTGACAACAAAGAGCTCCAGACCTTCAGTCCAGAGTGCATCATGGCAACCTGCTATGGCAGCACACTCAGGAATAGCATCAGGCAGATACATGTGACCCTGCGCTGAAAAGGCTTGTGTGCATTGATTGTAAAGCCTTGACATTTTAAAGGGTCAAACACTGTGTATGCTTACCATAAAACTTCAGTTAAATGAGCTTATAGTTACCTCAATCTGTGAGATTACCCTTCTTTAATTGGGAACATATGCTGAATCTTATCCTAATTTTCTGTCTTCCTGTTTTTCTCCCTTTTGATACACAAATTAATTTCCAACTAAGAGGCCCTCCAAATCAGACATTAATTTATTTGTCGAAATGTGCAGCAGCACCAGGCTACACTGAGCCTTAAATAAGGGTCAGCCTTTTTACAAAGGTTTCCTATCATTTTTAGCACTAAAGTGAAAAGCTCTTTAATTGAATAATATGAACCACTGATGTGAACAGGTGATGAGAACCTCTTCATAAAGCTTGGTGTATATTTCACAGTGTGCTTACACCTTTTTTCCAAGGTCAGATTCAAGCACTTTTACAGGGAATTTTCACACTTCTCCTGCACTTTACAGCATTATTAAATTATGTATTTATGCAAATACATAAAACTTATACAGAAACAGATACTATGCTTTAAAGGACTTTAAAGCAGTCTATTAAACATATCTGATGCAATTTAAAACATTTCTCATTTTACATGAATTTTAATCAATTCTTTATCAACATAAAGACAGCCCTTATTATAACATTGTGATTACTTGGTGTGAGAGTGAATAATAAGTGAACTGTTTTGTCAGATAGCTATTTTTATCATGGGTGGGATACAGTAACAATCTCAAGTACTGTACAAGAAATCCAAGCACTTTTTAAACCTTGAAACCAGCAGTAAAAGTCAACATTTACAAGGATTTCAAAACCCATAAGAATGCTGCTTTAAGTTAAAATTAATGTTTTATGCCATATTTTTGTAGATATTTTACATTTATTAGTTTTGAATAGAGAGGTGAGATGAGAAGAAAAAACTGAAAATGACATGTTTGCTCAGGTTTTCATAAGATATGTACAAATGATGAACAAATAATATACATTAATATATACAAAATATACATATGCGTTTGTACAATTACATATGTAATGCAAAGATACATAATAGGGATGATTAAAGGTTTTTGCTGATAGAAAATATGCCAATATTTAACTTATACTTATACTGATACTTCTTCTGATACCAATGGGCTAAATTTAGTTCAGACCTAAACCTGCAGTTGTTACACCTTATAGCTTAAGGTATGAGGATGAGCAAAGAAAAAGACGCTGATGTTGGTTTGTTGGTCTCACATCAAAATATACACAGACAATATGGGTGGATATTAGCCAATATATATAATTATAGCCAATAAAAATAATGTTTAATTCCAATTCATGCAGATATATGCAGCCAAAATATGCAGATATTTGCAGCCAACAAAGGCTGGCATTTTAAGCCAATATAAGAAGATATTTACAGCCGATAAAGAATGATATTCACAGCAAATACAGACTGATATTTATGGTCAGTATAGACCTATACTTACAGCCAATATAGGCCAATATTTTTGGACAGTAAAAGGCTGAAATTTACGGCCAGTATAGGCTGATATTTACCCTGATATAGGTTAATATAGCCAACATAGGAGAACATTTAGACTAATTAAGGCTGTTATTACTGCTGATCTAGGCTGATATTTACCTCTGATAAAAGTTAATAATTTCAGCCTATATAGGACAGTATTTAAAATCAATATAGGCATATGTTTCCAGTCAATATAAACTGATACTCATAGCCAATATAGGCAGATATTTAAAGACAAAATAGACTAATATATACAACCAGTATAGGCTTGTTTATTGCAGATATAGGCCAATACTTACGGCCAGTATAGGCTGATACTTACAGCAGATTAGGCTGGTAATTACAGCAGATCTCAGCTGATATTTTATATTGATATTTAGCCTATAATATTTGATATTATAGGCTAATATTTGTAGCTGAGATTTTTTACAGTAGATATAGGCCAATATTTACAGGCATATAGAGTGTTATTTACATCCATCCTGTAGAAAGTTATAGATAGTAGTCTTCTTGTAATTCACAAGAGTCCAAACTCTCAAAAACGTGATAAAATTCAAAATTGCTTGTTTCATCAATAAATGAACCAACATCCCATATTTTTTTTAACTTTTATATAAAGTCATAAAAATAAATCAAAATCCTTATAGTATAAGAAGATAGTTCGTCAAAATTTGATAATTATTTAACTATGTGTGCATATTCACTCATTCTATGGTTTATTAGTCACAATACACAAATTACATAAGAATCTCTGGAGAGCCAAAATTAAATCGTTCATAGCTAGAAGGGTAGAAGCAGGAATCCCAGAATAGGCCTACATGCTGCATGTTTTGGATAGTAACAAAACATTTGTCAAAATATAAATCAGCTACGATTAGAACGCAAGATAATTACGTAACATTCCCATAAACTTAATTTAAAATGAATATTGAGACCAACCTTAGCAAAGAGGAAGAACTTGCTCCATCATTATCACACTAAGGAGGACCACAGTATCTTATTTAACGGTCTTACTGTCCTTAATATTAACCAATTACAACCGTTAATGGGCGGGGCTTGAATGTGTTTTATTTTTTCAACCTTTCTGTAGTGGCAGAGCAGAGGGAGGGGTATGAGCTGTGCGTGTTGTTGTCTGTTGCTGCCGGGGACAAGTAGAGCTGCCAAGGTCGGTGAAAGTACGGCTCATATCAAGATTTCAGTCCATTACTCTTGAAAAAGTCCTACCTCCAGACACTTACAGGTGAGTTAAGCGCTTAAAACAACTTTTCTCCGCGTTTAGTGGGCGTTATGCTGAATTTACTGTACATGGTGTCGTGCCAAACTATGTATCCCCGTTAAATCAGTGACTGTCAAACGAGTTCACATGGGAAGAGATGCCGGGGGAGGAAACGCTAAGTTGCTAGCTTACATTAGCCGCTTTTTAGTGCTGAAATTTACTTATTGTGCATTTGGGCGTCCGATAAGTGCATTAAGACTGCCGTTTTATTACTGCCTGTGCTCATTTAGTGTCCCGGGCTAATTTATTGAGGAAGTACCTCTTTCTGAGTAGGGTTGACAGCGATGCCGCTCGTGTTACGCTTTAAACAGTGCCCGAGTTAAATGGCGCGTCTAGCCGAATATGTCAGTTGTTGTCGTACTTTCAACAGACCTAAGTGTCCCAACGAGTATCTCTTTTTTAAATTGTTGATCAAAGACATGGTTGATGAGCATAAATGAAATAATGATATTTTAAAAATACTCAAGTTCCTAAGTAAGCTTTCCGTTTTCAACGTCAACTGTCACAACGTGAACCACTGACGCATTCTGTTTAAAGTCGCCAGTCAACACGGTCGCTCTGTACACCGTAACACCACAGCTAACAGTAGAACCGGCTAGCCAACGAACTTAGCTTGCAAGTTGCAGCCGAGTTAAAGCCTCGTTATATTTGAGTTTTCTTGTTTGCTGTATGAGTTAGTTGTTGCTTTATATTTCTTTTAAAGCATTTGTATGACGGAGTAAGAGGGGTAGAATGCCACGGGTTAGGTTTTCATATATTTTAAAGCACATTTAATCTGCAGATTGCACTTTGTAAAGCTACTGTCTGTCTCTGTTTGACATAAATGACCCTAACTGTACACTGGCAGGTAGAAGGAAAATAACATGGGTGCTTTACATTCTAATGTGAGGATTTCACGGCTTGTTCAACTATCAGAAATGCCCTTTATCATATTAAGATAAGTATTTTCTAGACTGTCTGTCAGTGTAAATGCCAAACAGCTGTAGCTGTTTGTTATGTCTCTTTTGACATTAGTTGCTCATGAGTGACTACATTATGCCCCATGGAGTGATATAGGAGTCCATGCTGAATAAGACCCAGCAACTGCAATTCATTATTAATTTATTCAGCTCTAAACTATGAGTCATTGCAGTGTTGCATGTAGGTGGTGGCACTTAGAAAATGTAAGTACGTGGTAGGGGCTTTAAAGTAAGGTATTGGGTTGTTTTTATGCCAACAAATTGTAAAGAATTGTGTCCTAATTGGTTTGCTCTCACAAATACACCAAGACTGCATTGTGCATATCAGTTAAAAAAAACAGAAAGGGGTCTTAAAGAGTGTCAGGACTCATTCTATACACTTGAATTCAGCTTGATATACATTTTTTTTAATGTTCTGTGAGGAATGTGCTCTTTTGTGGCCGGCTATGCACTGAAATGGCGCTCTTTTGTGCAGAGGAGACGTACAGCAACAGCTGCACTCCTCAACCACAGTGTGTGCGTGCTCCTGTGTGCTTATGTGTTTTGTTTCACTTGGTATGCTGAGCTGTAATTGCAGCATTAATGGAATGCATGTTGAATTGTGTGACTGAAACATGTGGGACAATGGCTGTTGTGGCTGAACCTGATCTCTCTTGGAAGAAGTTGAAATGCTTTGCATGTTCTTTGCATGGCCTCGGGTAGTTGTGCGCCTCTTGTATTCAGTTAAACTCAGTATGGACAAGCAAGAGCATGCATGGCTTAATATAGCTCCAGAAGGAAGATGCCTAGTCATTACTGTGATGAGCAAAACATAAAAAGAATCATACATGATGTAGCACTTAGGTTTTGTAAGTCAAGTCATGTTCTATGTGACTTTAGAGAAGTATCAGACTTCTGCTTTCAAACGTCTGGCCAGGGCAAGGCGTATCAAACAAAGAGTGATAAATGATGACCTCTACATAACTCAAGCATAGCACCATCATCCTCCAATTGTCTGTATGGATGCTAACATTTTAAACATTAAACTAAGGAAAGTGAATGCATTGCTTTGAAATATGCACAACAGAGGCCTTACGCCTCATATTTGAGGTGCTTGTAAAGTATGTTAAGGTTTCAGATGCTGTGCTGGTGCATTGTGGTGCAACAAATGGAAGAACAAAGAAAAGAAGAAGGCATGCCAAGCTTGATAAACGTATTCTGGCAGAGTTTGAATGCAACATGTGTAGATGAAATCTGCTTGACCATCATTTTGGCAAGGCAGTAGATCTTAGATTCGAAGTGTTGCAGTTTTCTCATCACTCAGTGTTTTCTGTCTGTGACAGAAAAACAGGATATGGCATCACACACCCTCTCAAACTGTGGCATTTTCTCACATGCCGGATTGTGGTGTGTAACCTGTTGTTGCAATACAGAGCCAAGTCATTTTTTCAGTGGTTTGGTTTATTTTGTACTAATTTAGCACTGCCACAAAAATACATTGTGCAAAGATGACATGGATATCTTGGTCCACTGGCAAGAATGTTGGTTATCAAAAATTTCTCCTGCTGAAACCCACAAGTTAATTTAAACAGGTCCCAAATATGAAATATCAAACAAGACCTGGGTAATATGTAAAAATCACTTTTCTCCAATATTTAACAGATTTTTATCATCATACTATTCAAGAATGCTAAGTGAAAATGTATCTTATTTATGACTTAATAACGAAGAAACCAGTAAATTTGTAATGATATAATAATAAGATTGTAAATAAGAAACTTTTATGTTTGGCACCATCTCTGATTCTCTTAAGACTGTACAGGAACCTTAGCATGACTGTGACCAGAGTTTCTGTTATAGCCTTATTCAGTTTTAGGTGAGTGTCATGAGTTTTAATTTTTCACAAAGTTATTTCCAGATTTATCTTTCTTTCTCCATAAACAAAATGTACTTAAGAAGTCAGTGATGCTTTTCTACAAGTCTTCAAGGCTGCAATTTGAGCTGTTGCTAACTTAAACCAACTTTTCCTCAGCTGTCATCCATACTTACATTGACTTTTTTAATAGCTTTATTTAATATTGAGGGCACAGAGAACTTTTTGGGGACATGAGTGTGACTAACAGATCAAATTGCATAACCCCCATTTATATATTCTCAACACTGGCATCTGATAACATTCAGAGTGCACTTTAAGATTCTATTTTTGTTTATAAAGCCCTTTATAATCAGACACCTAAGTATATCTCTGACCTGCTCCGCTTCAAAATCCATAGCAGAACCTCAGATCAGAGTCTTTTTTGTTGTCCCTCTGGTCTGAATAAAAATCAAAAGTGATTATGCCTTTTAAAAAGGATTTATTGGAGTGATAGAACAGTGGCTAGAGTCAGAAATAGGAATGAGAGAGTAGGGCAGGTGTTCTCAACCTTTTCAGCCCGTGACCCACCCAACAAAGGTGCCCGAAACTGGGGACCCCCCAGTGTACCTGAAGGTGGTTCAATACAGCCATGAACATTCAAGAAAAGTCATGTGCAGACAAGGCCGCCCATAAGGGGTGTTAGAGGGGGGAGCTTTCTGGGACCCAGCCAGACTGGGGGACCATGTAGGTCAGCAAAATCATGATTCATTGTAAAGTTAAGCTCACTCTTATCAATAAACAAAAATCTTTTTTTATACATTTGTGTAGTAAAAGTCTTCTAAATAAAAGTAAATTCTTTTTGTTAAAACCAGAATTAAAAGGGGTTAAAATGGCTAAAATAGGTTGATAATGGTGAAATTGGACTTTAAAAGTAGCAAAAAATGGGTTAGAAGTGGCAAAAAGTAAGCAAAAGTGGCAACAAGGGTTTAAGTGGCAAAAACAGCATAGATTGTTGTGAAATGGGATTAAAAAGTGGCTGAAATTGCTTTAAATTGGCAACAAGGGGTGGAAAATTTGGTGAAATGGGATGAAAAATTGATGTAAACAGGCAGAAATGGATTAACTGAGAGAAAAATAGGCAGAAATTGGCTGAAATGGGTTAAACTGGCAAAAATGAACATATTACATAGTGAAATGTGGTTAAAATGGGCAAAAATGGGCGTAAAATGTGATTTTAAAAAAGTGGTTAATAGAGGCACTAATGGTCAACAAAGGGAAAGTTAGATGTGAAGTGGTAAGAATTGGTTTAGAAGTGGCAAAAATGGGCAGAAAAAAAGTGGTGGAACGGGCTTGAAATAGATAAAATGGGTTTAAAGTGGCAAAAGTGTGTTAAAAATTGGCAAAAATGGTGGGGAAAGTGTAAAAATTGGTGTTGAGTGGCAACAGTGTAATTTAAATATAATTCTTAGTATTTTTTCAGGCATCTGGAGACCCCCTCTCAGTGTCTCACGACCCCCACGGGGGTTCCGACCCTAACGTTGAGAACCACTGGAGTAGGGAATGACATGCAATGAAAGAGCCTCAGGCCAGACCTGAACCTGGGCCGCCCACGTACATGGGGCGTGACCTAACCACTAGGCCATCTGTGCCTCTTGATCTTGCCTTTTTACGTTTTGGACCAGACTCTCTGGATCTCTCAAACCTTTGCAGGTTCTGCAGGTTCAATTGAGGTTTCTTCAAAGCAGCTGAAAACACTAGATCTGTAGTCAACGAAAGAAAACCTTGGTCACCCGAAATTATACCCACACATCGACCAATTGGTTGGTCGTGCTGGTAAGGAAAAAAAATCTCAAAATCAGGCCCCTCATTACACCCTCTGACAGTCTGAATAACCTTAAAAATTAACATAACAAGCTTTATGTGGCACTATGAAGTATTTTTGTTCTCATTATGTGGTACTAAGTTAACAGCTGACTCAGAGATGATCAATGTGCACCTGCCTTTAACCATAATATTTCTGTGATTACGGCGGGATAACTTTTTAGTGTTGGCATCGTGGGTGGTGAGAGCTGGCATGGAGTGGGGTGGCTCTGGGACACTGGAGATCACTGTCCAGCCCAATGGAGGTGTCGTGAGACTAACTTGATGAAACACTGATGAAGAAGGGTTCCCACTTGACAACCCTGGTGAAGTGTGGGTTTCTTACTACCCATTGGTCTGCACGGTTGACATGTGGAGGCAAATAGTAATGAATTAGGGATTTCTTCACTGAGCGCTGATCCTCTTTATAGGGCACAAATATCTTGTGTTTTATTCAGAATTAGCATCTTATATCTGACAAAATATCCTTGGTTTATTGTTTGTATTAATTTATAACAATAAATATTATCAAGTTCAATTGTTCCAGTCCACACTGTGTCAGTTATGAGCAAATATCAGACAACATGCAGCTTTCATTTTGTTGGAGTTGTTCTGATTCTGATACCAGTATTGGAGATACGTCCGATACTGCATCAAATGCAGGTATTGGTACCGGCGAGTGCACGAGTTTATGCACCAATGCCGTTTTGTTTAACTATTTATTTTGCTTCATTTAGCCATACCAAATGTTAGCGTTATAAACTGGAAATCAGTTCTTCTTCGCTGCTGGAAAACACTGCATGCTTGAGCTACCGTTTACAGAGCAGCAAAGATGAACCAAAGGACCCACTGCAGCAGCAAAGTTTGGAGGCTGTGTGACAGTTATTCTCTGTGACACAGTTTATTTAAACGTTACATCCCATTGATGCTATCCATGCTTTTGAATCCCTTAGGGCAGCATTTCTAGTGAGCCTGGAATTCATGTGCCTTTTCAGAACTTTAAAGATTAAATCCACACCAGTAGATATTGAATGTTTTAGCCATTTTTAATCAGTTATTTGATCATTTATTACCACTAGCTTGAGTGCATATTTTTGCCTTTAGTGAAGGTCTTTCAACCAAGGGCAGACAGTTCCGTCATCACATCCTTCTACCTGAATAGAGCATAATGTGTCCCTCTGTGTTAATATTATATTAATATTTAAAGTAAAACAATAATACTGTGCGGACTCCATGGCAGATGCATCTTGTTGTGCTGCTCTGTCTGTAAGGATGATCAGACGCCTTTGGTTATTTTATGTTGAAAACTAGGTTTGCAAATTATTGTATTTTTGTCGATACTTGATTTGCTGATATTCCCAAACTCATTTTAGCCGATACCAATATAATAACACCTTTTTTTATAAAGACCACCAAGTGCCTCCAGTGCAAAGAGAGGCTGAGCCCAGCAGAGCTGAGAGAGAGGCGCTAAAAGCTGACAGTCTAGTGGTTGTTTTATGTGTGAAGCTTCATTCATAACGTTCAGGTCAATGATGGACCTCCTTGAGTGTGTGGTGCCCGAGGCAGTTACCTACACCTTGTGGTACAGCTGTACATTTTGATAATATTTAAAAAAACTATTCAAAATAACTGACACATACCAATTTACTTCTACATATCTCATAAAAATGGATTTAGGGGCTACTGCAGCACCCTGCACCCATGGTGAAGGCTATTACTGGTAAACTTGAGATCATTTGCCATAAGTTATCCTCCCCAGAAAGATTATCTGAAGCTGTGTTACTCAACCCTGCTCAACCAAATAGCCAAATCGTTGAAAAATACCTTTGCAAGAGCCACAATCTAAGTGTTGAAAAGTGGCAAAAATGGCTGAAGTTGCAATAAAAATAAGTTAAAGGTGGCAAAAATGGTTTAAAAGCAGCAAAAATGGGTGAAAAGGGGCAAAAAAGTGGAAAATGGTCAGAAAATAGCAAAAATGGGTGAAAAGTGACAAAAATGGGCAAAAAGCAGCTGAGGGGGGCAAAAACGGGCAAAAAATAGGAAATAAGAGGTATTGGCAAAGGGCAGGTTAAAAAGGCAAAATGTGGCAAAAAATTGTGAAAAGGGGCAAAAATGGGGAAAAAATGACAAAAGAAAGAGGCAAATATGTTGGAGTAAAGGAAACAAGTGGTATTTGATAACAAAACATAGCTTATTTGGATGACAAGTGGCAAAAAATGGTCAAAAAGGACACAAATGGGATAAAAGTGGCAAAAATGGGGGAGGAGGCAGCAAAAGGAAGTTGCCAAAAAATAGGAAAAAGGGGTATTTAGTGGCAAAAGGTAGCTTAAATGGGCAAACAGTGGCAAAAAATTGTGAAAAAGGGCAAAAATGGGATAGTGGGAAGTGTCAAAAAGAAGTTGCAAAATGGCCAGAAATGAGGAAAAAGGGGGATTTTTAATGAAAAAATGTAGCTTAAATGGATGAAAAGTGGCAAAAATGGTGAAAATGGCAACAAAGTTTTCCTTTTTTTCCAAGGTTTTTTAGGGTAATAATATTTAAAATGAAGACATAAAAGAGCCACAAATAATCACAAAAGAGTCTCATGTGGCTCCAGACCCACGCGTTTGAGTGTTACTGATCTAAAGTGTTTTTAAACTCTACATTGCCATAGATTGCATTATGTCCAGTGGCGGGCTTTGTTTGACTTCAGGGTAGACCAAAGCATGGTTCCATTAGTTTGAGCATGTCTAGATAATAAGCCAGTTTTTTACATGATTCATATTTAGACTCGTATCATTTACAGGAGTTTGTCATCACTGTCTTCAAACACAGGCAGTGGTAATGCTGCAGGTAATGGACACATTTTTAAATACTATTGGATACAATATTGTCATGTTACCACCCACCCCTAACTGGCCATGGTGTTTCTGTGAAGTGTTTGGCAGATTAATCCTATCACCAATGACATAATCATAATCAAACATTAACAATACTTGACCTCACTTTGGTTTGAATATCAGTTGTCATATTCAAAGACATATCTTATTAACCTTAGACACAGTTTTGATGCTAACGAGATATGTTGGAAATAAGATTTCTGCAGACAGTATAAAAGTATCACAGCTGCAGAGGTGCACTCAAACACTCAGAATAAGGACAGTAAGAGGGGCATGATTCTTGCACATAACCTGTCCAAATCTCCAGATTCATGTAGCAACTGTTTTTGTTTGTTAGATTCCTGCTTTGAATCCATAACTGCTTTATTCTACTAAATGAGAAATCTTTCCAGCAGTGGATTCTGCATTAATGCCAAGTCTAATGTTTAATCATAGGTTTTAGCTGAACAAGCAGTGGAAGTGTTCTTTTATCATTCTTTCAATGATGATGCCAACTGAGGTTAGCCTGCAGCACTGCAAAAATGTTTCTGGCACATTTGCTCTCATTATCTTTTATGCGTATCAGAATTTGGCAGAAGTTAGTGGCTCCCCTTTAAACAGTAGACTGAGAGTGTCATTGCTACACTGAGAAAACACAGAAGTACAACAGTTGGCTGAAGTTATGGCATCTGTTTACAGGTACGAGGAGGACAAAGTTCTTCTTTGAAGCCTCGTTGATCCTGTGGATTTTATTTATGTCTCCGTTTACAACCGTGACTCATGCACGTCTCCTCAGGAGAAGCTGAACACTTACTTTTTCTAAAAGAAGCAAAGTAGAATCTCTGAGCTCTTCAGCTTCAGGCTGTAGGTGCTCGTTTCCCGTCCTGTTGTCAAGCACTAATCATCCAGTATATCATGGACCACCGGCCACCGCTGACTCAGCCAATGCTGCCATCTGGGCTGGAACCGAAAGCACAACAGACTTCTCGCTGGCTCCAGTCTCAGATGCAGTAACAGATTGTGTGGGTGTGTGTGTATGTGTGACAGTTAAAACCAGAGAGAGAAACAAAGTTTACACAGAAATTTGATGTAAAAAGATCTAGAATTCTGGAAAAGTTTGAAGAACACAAAAGATGTAATCACACTGAACTAGCAATCAAGTTGTTTAATTTCACTGAGAGGGCTGGACAAGGTACAAGATTTAGTGTATCAAGGCTGGAGTGGACAATTGAAGCAGAGTTATTATTCAAATCACTGGCAGTAAATTCAAAATGGCTGCATCTCCCGTATGCATACAGACACAAAGCCTTATTCACCTTTGATCACCTTAAAAAATAAAAATGATGATATCAGACAGTGATGCACTAATATTAACACATTTTGCAGAAAACTGATAACAACAGAATAAAATAGGCTAATTGGAAAAAACAGACTTAAATAAGCTGTAATAGAAAACACAGATGGAGCAGGACATGTCTTAGACTGTTGCTAATACACAATGAAACTAACTTTTTTCCCTCACTTACTGGTTTTGCATTGGATTGCACTTATTTTACCTTCAGAAGTCATCTTTTTACTCAGTGTTAAGGAAAATAGATTATTTCTTGAGACTAGTGATGTATGGTGACACTGCATTACAACCAGACCCTGGTAAAATAATGAAAAAAAAAATTGTTAATATAATAATGAGTGTTTTGAAATACTCAAACTATTGCTCCACATTCCTGGATCTTGTCTGATAATAGTTTTGGATTATTATTTCTTATACTACCTCTGAGTAAAGGGGAAAAAGAGAGAGCACACACATGCCACTTTGCACTGAGGGAGAGAAAAAAAGACAAAAGTTAGTATGATCCTCTCTCCCGAAGTGACTGTTTTAAAGTTACGTTTTGAAATAATGCTGCAAGTATAGATCACTTCAAGTGCCCCAGTAAAAAACACCCCCTTTTTTTAAGACTCAAGACTCAAGTATTTTGTTAAAGGATAGATTGAAACGTTGCATGCACGCGCATACTGGAAAGTGCTTCATCTCACCTACTTGTTGTACAATGTGCTTTTCAAAGACCTGGCAGTAATACCCTATACTACGGGAAAATTGTTGGAAGGTTTATCAGTATTAAAATAAGGCATAATGCCCAATCCTGACACTGATGACTCATCTAGATTCAGACAAAAATCAAGAACAAGCTGACTGAAGATGCTACACTGAAGCAGGTGCTTGAGGATGATAAGCATGATAAGCTTTGTAAATTGGATCTTGAGCCATAGTGGATAGCAGGAAAAATGTGATTTGTGCTTGAATCATTCAAAATATCATTAGACTTTTGGTGGTCAGTATGTGAAGTATGTGACTTTTCTCATTTCTAACTTTTATAATTTTTTAAATATAGCTATTTTATGCTATTTTCAGCTATTTCTATGCTTTTTCAAGCATTGAATGCAATTGTCAGCTACTCTTAGGCCAAAATCAGCTATTTTTATGCTATTTTCAGCTACTTTAAGGCTATGTTCAGCTATTTTTAGGCTATTTCGAGCTTTTTTCAGGCTACTTTCAGCTATTTTTATCCTTTTTTGAGCTATTGAATGCAATTTTCAGCTACTTTTATGTCATTTTATGCTATTTTTATGCTATTTTCAGCTATTTTGTGTTTTTGGCTATTTTCAGCAGTTCTTCCACAATTCAGCCCCCAGCATCCCCACGCATTTTCGGCTGAAATTGCAATTTTGATTTAGTTCTTGTAGTCAAAATGTTTGTTTACAGAACTAACAAAGTAGTATCACCTTGTGCCAGACCTAAGAAGTATAACACAGTCAAGTACAAGCTCTGGGTTTTTGTCTTGTGCAGAACATATTTGATTTTATATTTCCGAAACTGCTGTGTGCCTATTACATACAGAGCTGGCCTATGAACTGTTGTTTGGAAAACCCTGATTTAGCTGCTCTAATTTCACAGTCTTAGTTTTTACCTTCTGGCTCTTTATCATGCCATGCTATAAGATCTAAGACCTGTGCTTTACACCTGTGCCTTTCCTACAAGTCAAAGTGTGCACCATGGAACGAAAAATCCTTTAAACCAGGGTAATAACATTTTTCAGTCTTATCAATCTGGCCAAGAAGGCCGAAAAAATCTCAGCTTTTCAATCAGTTTAATGTTTTTTAACACTTGAGCCTCCAGCAATGAATGTTCACTAGGAAAAATGTCCTGCAGTCAAATTTCTCAAATATTTTTATTCATTGTTGGCCGTCCTCGATCCCCTCCTGTTTTTATTCCTCTCAGGAAATTAGTTTTTTTGTGTGCGCGGTGGACCGTGGCTGTGTCCCAGTAAAACATCATGCGAATCAAACCGTGCGCTCCAAGTTCCTGTTTTACCCCAAACTACCCGTCTGCCTGTCTCTTTATCTGTCTGTCTGTGAGAACGAGAGTGTGTGGAACCGCACTGCTTTATGACCCTGCACACTTCCCGCTCACGTTTCACTTTTTATACTCACATCCTGTCAGAGGGACAACAGCTCTCTGTAAGTCTGTTTGCTTCTCACTCTTACTGTGCTCTCACTGGCTAGAATTGTTCAGAGGCTGCATCCACATTTTTTCATTCTGTCATTTGCTCTAGTCGTACTTCTACCTCATCATGTTTGCTCATGTAACTGTCATTCATCGACTTACTTACTTTTATTTCCCTACATTTTCTTTCTTCCTTTTTTAGTCTGTATTTTTCAGTACTTCAGTCTTGTAAAGTTTAATGCTACAAAATAAAGAACCTGTTGTTTTTAAAGTTCGAGTGGTGTTAAAACAGGGTCATTTTCATTGCTTACCATCTGTCCTGTTGATTTGTGCAAACTAATTTCATCTAGGAGCTTCTTTGCTTTGGCAGATAATTTATGCACAATTGCCCAAAGCATCTAATTTTCTAGGCCACTGGAAAATTGGAAAGCCTTGGAAAACCTGTTAGAGTACAAAGCAAGTTTGGAAGTTGCACAGCTAGAAGATAAATGGTAAATCAGACTGAATTATTCACTTCATCTACTACCATCTTTTGTGTTAGCTCCGTACTGACTCTTCTAAGTTTGTTTTATTACTTCCCAGAACTCAATACTATCTTAAAATGTTGTCACAGCTGAGCTAAATAAGCTGCAATCCTTTGTCATGTTGCTGTCATGATGCTACTACCAGATTTATGAGCCCAAATGCTGATTTAGTCAAATCTTAACCAGTTTTTGGTGTAATTTACTCCAATAGTAGAGAGCAACACAAGCTCAAATGCATTATACATTATATTTAACCTTAATAGAGATTAGTGAAAAGCTGTGCACTGCTCTACCACCTGTTTTCCTGCATTTCCTCAGCTGGTAGGAGGATCTTGGCTTCAGCCTGACTGCCTTTTTCGCAGTTCAGTAGCACTCTCACTGATCTCAGCAGGTGCAGGAATTCCAACATTTACAGCTGTTTATTGTTGTTAACCAGCTAATGGTCTGCCAGAGCCCAAGTACAAGGAGGTGATGGATGTCACACTTCAGTGAGGAGGGTTTATGAACACAGGACAACAGTGGAGCCACCAAAACAACAGCAGTTTGGACAGGGCAGGGTGCTGGATGTCCTAAAATTTACTGTTTTTGTGTGTGGGTGGGCGAACTGCAAAGCAATGGCTTAAACTCTGACCCTGATTATACTATCTTGGGATTGTGATTGTAGGACTTGATTTATGTATATTTTTATTTCGTGGTCTGGAGGCTGGTGTTATAAAAACAGATAATAATCTGTTACAAACATACTACAGCCCGACCAAAACTAAAATATACATCGTCAGAAGTTTTTATTACGCTTTGTTATGTCAAATAATGGTTTTCAGCCCATTAATGTGCAGCAGAGTGGAGCAGATGTTGACATTATCACATCTTTATGATAAATAAGGAATGTGTGTGATCAGGAACAGGTTTGAATAGAGAATCAATCCTGAATCAGATCGTGACCCCCAGGATCAGAGTCAAATTGAACTGTGAGATACCTGAAGTTTCACATCTCTACTTTTTGTTGCTTTGTTTTCTTGGAATGCATTAATGAACTGGTGTAACATAGGTTTCAATCGAAGTCAACCCTGTTGACAGTCCTCAGCTATCAGTAAACACTGTGGCACGAGCAGGTATTGGTAGCAGATGTTTATCATTTGTCCTCGTGCCACACCATTTCATGCTGGCATCTGGTGTATCTAACTGCTGAATCAAACGAGGGTTTCTTTTTACTAGGCAGAAGGAGTCACCTGTTGGAAAAAACTCTGATCTGTTTTTCATGGTCAGACATGGCAGGAATTGTTGGCACAGTGGGTGTGTTCCACCAAAAGAAGTGATGAAAAACATCAGTACTAATCATTTTGTCAAACATTGATGTTGGCGCTGGTCCTTATTTCACAATCGGTGCATCTCTACTTTTTCCTGTTGAATAAAATCATACCAAACTGTGACCTTCATGCTGAGGAAGTAAACCAAAATGGGACTTTTGTGAACCATTACAACTCTAGTCAGTAGGTCTTGTCAGGTCTCTATAGTTTAAGAGTAATAATCACTGTGTATTGTTTTAATGAGTTAATTTTCTCTGACATGGCGTTGTTCTTGTGCCATTTACAGTCTCCTGTGTCTCTAACCTTCTGTGTTGTGTTCAAGGCTTTGCTTACAAGGCAGTGAGGTTGTTTCTACTGCATGTACACTAGAGTAAAAAAAAAAAAATGAAGGCAGTGTAAGGAGAAAAATTGGCCTAGATATGTTGCATGACTAACTAAGCGAGTGCACTTGATCCTGTCCTTAGTCAAGCCTGGAGACTTGTCTGATGACAGAGACCAAAGGCACAGTCTGAAAAGGTCAAGTATCATCTGCTAGCTGGACCATTCAGCAATGATGACTAGCTCTGATCCTGCTGTGTAGAGTCAGTGTGCACAGAGAGCCATAAATAGGTTTGTTTTCATTAGGAACACCCCTCTGCCCCTCTGTGTTGGTACAGCCTGTTTTTACCCAGGGACCATTTCTTTGAGCCGTGAACAACGTCGTGTAGGAGACAGCTTGTTTTTGGCTCAGTGGCATTAGTAATTGTTCCATGCCAAATAAGAATTACTTTGGTAGTTAGTGAGGTTAGACTTTAATCTCCAGACGATGACTCCTGGATTGTTAAATGTTCTTGTAATGTGATTATTGTGGTGCAGTATCAACTGGAATAGTTTTTGAAATGGTTGAAATGCAGAAGTTCATGGCAGTGATCATTTGTCCTTTCCAACCCTGAGCACTAGGAGTTACAAAGGGAAAAGAGCTGACATGATGATTTTTCTGTCTGTGATATATTGACTTTCTAATGGAAAAGGGAAACTTGACCAGATCAAGGTGTACTTTTTAA
The DNA here is from genome assembly GCF_018320785.1 of Cheilinus undulatus. NCBI lineage: Eukaryota > Metazoa > Chordata > Actinopteri > Labriformes > Labridae > Cheilinus > Cheilinus undulatus. Next base: position 11,306,787 of record NC_054878.1, on the reverse strand, counting down.
CACTTTGAGAAAATTTTTAGGGATGCACAATGTTGGATTTTGCCAATATCCAATATGCCAGTATTTCCAAACCCATTTTAACTGATGCCACCTTTTCTTTTGTGAAGAACACCAAATGAGAGGCTGAGTCAAGGGGAGCTGAGAGAGGAGAGGTGAAGTTGACAGTCTGGTGGTTTTGCAGTGACTGGCTGTTTTTTTTTTTGCATCGGTGTTTTAGCCACTTGGATTTCTGTCATACCTGTTTGCATTTGGGTTTTCTGTTAATGTAAATTGTTTTGGATAATGTGTTTGTGTGAAACCACCTGGCCACTGTACTATGGGCATGCGAACATGCAATTGAAAATGTGTATTGCTTAGACCCAGAAGCAGTGTTGTGATCTATCTTCAACTGCTGTTGTCTCCTACTACAAAAAAACATTAAATAAAAGCTTGTTTTAACATGAAACAAGTCTGTATCATTAGCATGGAACAAATGGCTGTAAAACTTGTAGTCCCATTCAGGGTGTGACATATCACCCAGCTTATGATATCACAATACATGAAAATCCTGACCAGGGTATTATGACACGTATTATACCTCTTTTGTTTTTCTATTTAAATGCTTTATTTCCAGCAGTAAGAGAAAAAATAATAGATAACCTGACATGCTAGATAGTCTGTTCCATATACTGCATAGATAAATTCAATGTTAATCTGGGAAAGCTCCCATAGAAAATATTTGGGAAGAGCAGGACTTTTCAAAAAATTCTGGTAATGTGATTGGAGGAACCTTCTTTCATGACGGGCCAATCAGAGTAACAAGACAAATTGAGGTTGTACACGTGTGCTTCTCCTGAGCCGATGAGAATAGTCTATCTGCAGGCTACCACTGCCGTAGTTGTGAATGGCAGCTCCTCTGTGAATAAAATCCATGCCAAGGCCGGTCAGAAGACGTGCAAAAACATCTTTGCCAAGACAAGATTTCAGTGGTCCTCTTAGTAGCTTAGTAGCTTAGTTGGATACAACGGCAGACCTCACCTGTAACAATCACAAACCCATGCAGAAGCAGACCGGGAGAAGAGTGAAAACATCTTTTCCGTCATGAAAAGCGTTCAATGTGGCTTGAGGGTGGGACGCGAGGCTTTGTCTGCTGTGAGGCTGCCAAAAAAAGATTTGTAAATATTGACTAAAACCATGATGAAGCAGTTATTAAGTAGTTTATACAAAGGTCTTTTGATAAGGAAAGCATGCATAGGCCTTTTTTAGGGTTTCATCAGGGGAACAATTAAACTCTATGTTGATTTTTGGTGACAATGTGTCACTTTTTCTTCTCTCTTGGGTCCTGGGGGGGCTTCCCTTTTCTTAGGTACATGTAGGGGGGCTCCAAGGAAAAATGGTTGGGAAACACTGCCTTAAATGACGCTGATTGGTCTGAACCATGTTAGGTGCGGCACAAACATTGTAGATTGGAGCTTTTCAAGATGAATTTGCCTGATGACAGACGTAGTGTCTGGCAAATCCACATGCTTCGCAAGGTTAAATAAAGGACATAGTGATGTCAAACCTCTGGACGATATGGCAGTTCCCCAAAAGTCAAGCCAAAACATTTGGAGCTCTCTAATACATTATCTTCAAGTCAGGTCGTACAGCCTGCCCCCTCCATGATGACGAGGGGGGGGCATGGACCAAACTTGAGTGTCAAAGTACCAGTCATTGTTTTTTAACACACATAGATTCTGTGATTTTAGTTAGCTCCTTTCATGCTGATTTGTTTCTAAAGTAGGTTCTACAGTTTTTCCATGCTTGCACTTAAAACATTTCTCAGGCCACGGAATTCCTGCCTGGTCTCGTCTTTCTGCTTAACTAAGCTAACTAACTGCTGGCTGCAGCTTTGTGTTTAACACACAGATCTGAGTTGTTTGATCTTCTTATCCAGCTCTGACCAACAAAGCCTATAAGCTTGTTTCCCATATTGTCAAACTATTCCCTCAGCTTTAGAGAAGAGCGAAGGCAAGGTAAATTATTCCTTTACAGCTGAACCATAGCAAAAGATGCAACAAGCACGGTCAAAATCAATGCAATAAAATAAATACTACAAATTATCCAGCCACTGCAGTACCTAGACATGTCAAAAAATGCTCAATTCTAGATCATTTTTAGAATTTTTATTTCTGGTAGATTTGGATAAATGTAATTATGATGACTTCTTGTTTAAAAATATTGAAGCAGAGATGGTATCTTAGGTTAAATGTGTCACATTTTAGGCAGTCTTTGTTAGCAGCTCATCTGTTGAAGTGTATCAGTTGGGGTTGTCCTGTTGCCAGGATCAACGTAGCCTCTGTCAGCCTGGCTCTGACGCTTCCACCCAGCAGAGTTTGTATCTTAGCGGATCGTTTAATACTCCCGCATACACACTTGGTAACATTAGTTTCACATAAGACTCAGTCACACACAGACATGGTTTCCTTTGTATCTGCAGTGCTGCTGCCATGAAGGGGCTGACAGAACAGAAGTGGCATTGAGCAGGGATGTAGGAGGAATTTCTACGCCTGGAGTCCCACTCTATGCAGCAGTAGCAGCTAGTAGCAGCCAGCCACTCTGCCTCCTCCTCTCTAAATACCAAACGCCCTCCTTTACTCTCCTACTCGCTTTTTCCTTGATTTCTTTTCCTCCTTCTATTGTTCTCTTATGTGCCTTGGCAGTCTGTCTCTTTCAATCCAGCTTTTTCTTTCTCAGAACCTCTCAGTTGTTTACAATGTTAACAGACCCCCCCCCCTTCTCAGCTCCGTTAACAGAAAAAAAGATGACCACTGTGAGGACTTGTGCAGTTATCAGTGTCCCTGTCTCTCTCTACATCAGAGGCCAGATGTGGAGGAGGGATAGTGGTATGTTTGTAATGAGCAAGTGTAAAATTAGGCAGCAAGCCCAGCTGAGTGAACCACGGGGCACACTGAGCCAGCTGCTGAACACCACACAGTACTAGAGCAGGGGACTACACGCAGTATTGTGCTTCAACATTGCTGTTTCCAGTCTGCTAGTGGGATACATGCAGAATGATTTTGAGTAGGAGCAACAAAAGTACTTAAAAATGAACAGAGCTTAATGCACATGTCTTGATTTCTGAAGAGTTCTTCTGTGCTTGTAGAGTATTTAGAGCACAGTCAGTGGACCAAAACAGTTGAATCATGTGCTCTTATGTTGAGTAGAATATAAGAGGAAGGATAAAGAGTGTCAACGAGCACAGCAAGGCTGCCATTGTGGTGGTGCTGGGCAGGTTTCCCCTTCTTCACCCAGCCCACCCTTTTCCCTGCCTCCCAGCAGCACCCCGCTCCCCCCGGCCTGTGTCCATATTAGGGCAAAACTCAGCCAACCTCCCCTCAAGCTGAGCTCAACCCCCCCCCCCCAACAACGCCCTGCTGTCACATTTGCTCCAGCAAAGGGAGCCTGAGGGAGCCTGAGCTCCCCTAACCCAATTTGAAGGCCTGTTTTCCCGGCCAGTCAAAACAGCACGAGCATTTTAAAAATGGATGCAGAGCACTGAGGCCAGTGTTGTTGGTTTTTAAGTACCATGCTGGTGTGCCTGTTTGTTTTTGCATCAGGTTTTTATTGTATTTTTGTGCTCTCTAATTAATTAGCTTTATCTTAACACAGCTTGACCATATGCTGCCATTTTTCTCCAGAATGTCCTGAAGTTTATGTACAGTGCTGTGAAAAAGTATTTTTCCCCTTCCTGAATTCTTATTTTTATACATATTTGTCATACTTAAATGTAAAAAAAGTAAATTGGGCAACATTAACCTGAATAAATACAGAAATAAAGTTTTTTTAAAGTAAATAAAGTATTTTTATTAACTAAAGGACAAAGCCACCCAAAAACCCACTTGGCTCTTTGTGAAAGATTAATGCCCTCTAAACCTAATAACTGGTGGTGCCACCCTTGGGGGCAACAATTGCAAACGTTTGGAATAACTGGCAATGAGTACCTCACATCGCTGTGGAGGAATTTTGTCCCACTCCTCTTTGCAGAATTGTTTTAATTTAGCCACATTGGAGGGTTTTCGAGCATGAATGGCCTATGTAAGATCATACCACAGAATCTCAATCAGATTTAAATCTGAACTTTGACTAGGCCACTACAAAACCTTCCTCTTTTTTTTTTTTTTTTTTGTTATTTTATCAAGCCATTTAGTGGTGGACTTGCTGGTGTGTTTCGGATCACTGTCCTGCTGCATAACCCAAGTGAGCTTGAAGTCACAAACTGGCTGGACATTCTCCTGTAGGATCTTCTGGTGGAGAGCAGAATTCATGTTCCAGCAATTATGGCAAGTTGCCAAGGTCCTAAAGAAGCAAAGCAGCCCCAGACTATCACACTACCACCTGTTTGACTGCTGGTATGATGCTCTTTAATAAATTGTTGTGGAACGGGATGCACACCTTCCAAAAAGTATATAAATATTTTTTGGCAAATTTGAGAGGAGCCTTTGTGTTCTTTCTGGTCAGCAGTAGTTTTTGGCCTTAGAACTCTCCCATGGATGCCATTTTTGCCCAGTCTCTTTCTTATTGTTGAAACATGAACTCTGACCTTAAATGATTCGAGTGAGGCCTTTAGATGTTGTTCTTGGTTCTTTTGTGACCTCCTGGATGAGTGGCCGATGCACTTTTGGAGTAATTTTGGTAGGCCTGCCACTCCTGGGAAGGTTTTAAGTTTTCTCCATTTGTAGATAACGGCTCTCACGTGGTTTGCAGGAGTCCCAAAACCTTAGAAATGGTTTTGTAAGCTTTCCTGACTGATAGATGTCAATGACTTTGTCATCAGTTCATGAATTTGTGACATGACGTGTTGCTTTTTGGGATCTGTTAGCCTAATTCACTTTGTCAGACAATATTAGTTGAGGGATTTCTTGATTCAGAAGGTCTGGCTGTGATCAAGCCTGGGTGTAGCTAGTGAAATTGAACGAAGCTTTCCAAAAAAGAGATTAATCACAGTTAATTCATGATTTAACTAAAGGGTCAATTAATTGATCACATAGGGGTAGTCAGGTTTGGATGGACTTTTTCCCTTAATAAATGCATTTTGTATTTACCTGGGTTATGTTTGTCTGATAATAAAATGTATTTGATGATCTAACACATTTAAATGTGACAAATATGCAAAAAAAAACTTCTTCACAGCACTGTATGTGCATGCATGAATAGTCTGAGTTGCCCAATGATAATAAAACTTGTAACCGTGGCTGTTTTTCCCCCACACTGTACTCAGTCAGCCATCATTAATGTCAGTTTTATAACAGCCATGCTATTGAATACTCCATTTTATTCTCAATAGTTCACCATTATGGTCCTTCGCTGCTCTTTAAATGACTCCTTCAGGATGCATAACGTTCCAGAGCAGAACAGAAACAACATTCAAGGATTAACATGAAGGATTTTAGGGCATGTTTTCTCACTATTAGGAACAAAAGACCTCTAAAAAACAGCTGCAGTTGTATGAAAAGTATGCCAGCTATGGTACTGTCAAGGTACAGTGTGTAATACTGGCAGACGCAGTAGCTAAACAATTGGTTTTTGCCTGCCTGTCATTTTCCTAGAGATTCCCAAACAGAAGTTATTTTGGGTCTTTGGTGTTGACTTTGGTTTCCTTTGGTTTATACTGAGTCTCTCTCAAAGGAAATTGGTCGACTTAACAGACATAGGAACTACTGACTTAGTACAAAGACATTTCATACTTGGAACAATGTTGTATGTTCACTTGTCATAAAATCACACATGAAAGAGGAATGCCCTGGTCGACAGTAACCCATCATTATTGACAGATTTTCATTAGAAACATGTAAGCAGTAGATAGGAATTACTGCTCCTAGTTGCCAATAACCTCAACTGATTCCCTGAAGATAATGTTATGGTTTCTCTGACTGAGAGAAACTGTGTGTATGCATTGCAACAACTGTAAAAATTACATTTAAAGAAGTTTACAAAGTACATTTTCAGAGATATTGTTAATGGTCTGATTTTATCAAGCCAAGTTGCTAATCTGCTGATTGTTTCTGAATCAAATGGGATTCTGTATAAAATTTGATTTTGAAAAAATGTAATACATAATGCATTACCTGCACAATGCTCTTATTATTTTAGAAATTAAATAGATACATCTATGAGTGGGTCTTTCACACTTAAACGTTGCTCCACATCATTTTTTATTTTTGTATTTATTCCCGCTTTATGTTCACTCAGAGAACTGATGGGTCCACAGAGGAAGTGTGATTGATTTTTCTTTTTTAGCGATCATTTTATGTGACACTATAGAGTGACTATAAAAACATGTAACATGATCAAGTAGATCTGTTGTGAGCTGTTTGGCTACTCAGTCATTTTAAAAGCACATAAACAAGACATCTGATAACTTTAGCATCATAAATTTGTCATTTTGGAGCTCATGTTTTATCTGGCTGAAGAATTCACCTGTTTTACAAACTCTGATCAGTTTTAGTGTGGAAATTTGGGAGAAAACAAGCATTTTGGGAGGATAAAAAAAAAGAAAAACATCTGCATCAGTATCTGCAGTTAGCTAAAATGGTATTTTAAATATTGGTATCGATGCCTGCCCGGATTTTCACAAATAAAATTAACCCTATTGGGGGTGGGTAAAAATATCGATTAATCGATGCATCGCAGTACTTCCTCCCCCAATTCAATATCGATTCAGCAAATCCTCTAAATCGATTCTCCTCCTGGCCAGTGGGGGCCGCTGTGCATGTGATTCGCGTTGTATGGCAGAGGACGCACTCGACCAAACAACAACCGACCATAACCATGTTATGTGAGGTTTATCACAATTTCCAAGAGGACAGAAATATTAATTAAGTTTACATGCACTTTACTTTTTCAGTGTTTATACAGAACTGTCATGTTTTTTTACTTTTGTACTCCTTATGCACAAATAAGTTATTATTGTACAAATTTTTATTTTCAGATGTTTTATTGCTAAAAAATGTGAGGTGACCTACCACATATGTTCACATGGGAATGAAAATATTTATAAAAAAATTGTCAACAGGTTATTTGTGTATTTCTACTTCTTACTGAATTGACATTGAAGCATTTAAATCAAAATCGAATCGATATTGAATCGAATCACAACCTAAAGAATTGAATTGAATCGTGAGGTTCTTAACAATACCCAGCCCTAAACCCTATGTTTGCATCATATGCTTTTGTTTTTATGATTTGAGACTTGCTGCCTTTAATTTTGTAGAGATAGCCTATTGAAAAGCTTTAGAATTTTTCAGTCTGTTTGTAATTGCTGTAACTAATTTATACAAATTAAAATGTAATGATTGAATCTTTGCATCGTGTAACGCAGTTGTCCACACTGTAGGGTACTTGTTGCATTGCTTCTTGGGAAGTTTTTGCACGGCTCTGTTGGACCAAAAAAGTTAATTGTGTTGTAGATTGAAAAAGGATGACCTTTGTATTTCCTATTTCATATTACACTGCCACCTATATGAGGTCCTAGTACACTACAAGGCTAGGAGGCAGACCACCTGCTAACAAGCTGCTGTATCAAAACACAAAATAATAGGATAATAAATGAACTGTATTACTGAAGTGTGGACTCCATCCCACTCTTAGATGATTGTTATCTGCAGCAGAAAGACATGACTGGGCCATCCTTAACATGAACACACTACATTTTGGTTGAACTCTTGTCAAACCACTGTTTGAGTACTAAAACTTGTCATCAAAATGTTGGGATTCTGTTAGTGGTTGATGTGCAAATCAAGCCACTGGATTCCACAAGATTACTGTATGTTAAAGTCTTAAATCAAATTATCCAAAATATTGGAGCCACAATTACAGTTTTTAAAGTTTTAACTAAAAGCAAGGTGTGGAAGAACACTCATATTGTGAAAATACAGGAACTCAAACATTAAACCGAAACAGTAAACAAAAGTAGAGCTGACTTCATTGTCCAACACCATGCCTTCTATAGCATGGCTGTGCACCTGTAACAGTCCACTTCATTACCCCAAAGAGCTAACAGTGTCAGACCAGGGGGCTTTAACTAGACCGTGATGTGCCTTAAAAACAAGCATGAACACGTTTACCAAGTAATTCATTATGAATACTGTATGAGCACTAATTCAAGAGAGAAAGAACACATAGCAACGGATTTTATGTACTTAAACTAGGGCTGAACGATTTGGGAAAATAATCAAATTGTGTTTTTTTTAACCCAAAATTGCGATTACAATTTAATATGTGGTTATTTCTTAAGTTCCTCATCTCATGTATTTTCCAACAAAAACAAGCAATAATTCATTCTACATATAACCAAAACAATATTAGATTAAACTAGGGCTGGATAATTTGGAAAAAATATCTGATTGTGATTATTTTGACTCATTTTGCAAATTGGATATGAACTTTTGTATTAAAGGGAATTATAATTTTAATACAATTCTTATATACAATGAGAAAAACATAAAAAATTTATTTTTTTGTACACTATTCCAAAAATATGCCACTAGAATGATTGCATGATATGTAATGCATAATGTCTCTGCAAAAAAAAAGAAACGGTTTCAACTGGTGTTTTGATACAAATTTCAGGTTAAAGAAATATTGCACCTTCTGCAATATGAAAATTGCACCATATTGAATTTTAATCTAATTTAATCTAATTTGTGATTAATTGCCCCAGCCCTAACTCAGACTCCTGCTTTAAAACAATCATTTACTCTTAGTTAAAGATTCAGTTTAAGCATTGTAGTTTGAAATATGTGAACCAAGTCAAGGGAGAGGAAAGAGTTGATTCTCACTAGATATGACATTTCAAAAGGCTTTTGTTTGGCATGATCTAGTCTGAAAGTTCACAAATCACCTGTGTGTGAGAGGAAACAAACAGAAGCCAATTCCTTTTACTGTAAATCAGCATCAGCTAGTCTGAAGATTTCTGATTATAGAGAAAAAGCAACAGCACTTCCTGCTGACAAAGCACAAAGCAATACTTGGGAAAATTCCCCACTTCACTTAATTTTACAAAGAATAATGAAGTCCCAGTTTGATTGCCCAGTTGGACATGAGGCTGTACCTGCATGAGAAATGAGGAAGCACAGTTTTCACACTTTACGCTACAATGCGGTGTCAGCATGCGTGTGTCTTTTTGGTGCGTGGAAACAGACGAGACTAAAACATTTCCTGTTTGTCTCTTGATGATGGTGAATGAAAGGTTACTCTCATAGAAGCGGGTGTTATTTCATTCTCTTGTTCACTTGTCTCTCTGTGGTTTACCCATGTCAGTGAGTAGAATTTGCTAAAGTGCAACTCATCTGTTGAAGCCTGACTAAAACCTGCAGTGTTCAACACCAGTGCTCAATATTGCAAACATGATTTTTCATGCAATAATTCAATAAATATTGAGTTTATATTATCCTTTTTACTTCTGTTGGCACATTTTATCACTTTGTTGCCTTTTTGTTCAAACTTTTGTCAATTGACATTTGATAATACTCAAATTTTGTGTCAGATCTGTGGTTAATGGCTGGAAAGGAATTCATCTGATGCTTGTAAGTCTAAATGTGTAGCCCCTTTTAACAGGGCTCTGTCTGCTTATGATGACTACAGTCTGATTATCTGATAGAATAACATTTTTTTTGAACATTTCTGCACTTGTTTGTTTGGAACATTATGTGTTGATGTTGCTACCGCATGGACCTCCTTTTGTCATTGTTGATCTTGTCCTTATCAGTCTGATGAGTAGTCATCCAGCTTCTTACAAGGTTGTCAAAAATGTTATGCAAATACCTAAACTGCTTAATTTATTATCTGTTTTCAAATTTCCAATCTGCACACAAGAAAGGATCATAGAACAGTAAACACATCCCAAAATCTGACATGATTTATAGAAATTAAAGGTGAACCAGAAGTTCTTTGGGTTGAAATATGAGTCTCTCTGTTTTGCTTTCCCAAAATGTTTGTACTTTTGGTACTTTCAATCATAAAATGAATGGATGTTGTGTTGTGAATGATACTGCAAAGTGTCAAAGTATCAAAAATATGTACTTGAGTGATTTAGCGCCAACAGCAGTTGGTTTAAAGGAACAAACCTTCAATTTAGTAAGAACTGCTTCTCGTTTTTTAAATTAAACATCCAGTTAAATATAATTAAATGTTGTATATAGGCTGTAAGTTATATAAATATACTTTTGCAACACTTGCTACTTGTTGCTCTGTTTGTGGAACTTCCAACTTTACAAAGTTATCTACAGCAGTGTTTTAAACATGCTATTCCCTGTCTTCATGTATCAGGGATGTGTTTGTTTTGATATAAATTTATTATTAATTCTTATCACGGAATTTCAGATTTACTGAAAGGAAGAGTTGGCATAGTGAATCATAGATGTCAATGTAATTCACACATTACAGAGGGACCAGTTTGTGGAGTAAGAATATCCACAGCCTGCCATACTAAATTAAGAAATGTTAAAGCTCTGACTGAGCTCTACATCTCCTCTGAAGTCTATAAGGTTGTGTCCCAACTCCTTTAACAATATATGGCCATCTTTATTAATATGCAAATACTGTGAAACTAAAAATATATTAAGCTAAAAAAGTTAGCCAAATATGCTTGTGCAGGTTATTTGGGGTAATTTCTTCCTTTTGTCCACTGCAGGTAAAGATTGAGGAATGATAATTTTATCCTGTGGGAGGTGTAACAGGTGACGTGTACATGTTTTCATCTCTAAACCACTCTAATGATCATGATTAGCATCTTGTTTCTATGTAAAGTCGTTCTTAGACAGATGGATACTACATATATGTTCTTATCGAAAGACCTTTGTATAAATTGTTCAACAGGCACTTCATTACAATTTCATTTCACATATACAAATCTAATCTTGCGCCCAAAGCCATGCACTCTCAAGATCCTATGTGCCCCCTGTAGGGGGGCCAGGACCCCAGGTTGGAACCCAATGCAAGTTGATGCATCTCTGTCAGAGAGTGAGTGAAGGAGAGAGTTCCAGTAAAAATGACAAACACTTCGATTGAGAGAAATAAGATCTGCATTTCTATAGCAGTTATGCTCTAAAGAACTCTAAAAAAACATAGAGGTGCTAGTATATCCTTCTCTGGTCAAAACATCCCACTCTCACCCCTGATCACCAAACTAGGTGTCATATTTGACCCCCATCTCACCTTCAATTCTCACATCAAACACCTCGCAAGAGCTCCTACTTCCACCTCAGAAATATTGCTAGACTCCAGCCATCTCTCACCCTCCAAGATGCAGAGAAACTCGTCCACGCCTTTGTCTCCTCCAGGCTGGATTACTGTAACGCACTTCTCTTCGGGATCCCAAGCAAGAGCCTTCAAAAGCTCCAATACGTTCAAAACAGTGCAGCTAGGATCCTGATGAGAGTGCGTAAATTTGAACACATCACACCAATCCTGTAATCCCTACACTGGCTTCCCATCCACTTCAGAATCCAATACAAAATCTCCCTCCTCACCCACCAGTACATCTATGGCAATGCCCCATCATATCTCAAAGAACTGTTAACCCCCAAACCACCTCAAGACACCTCCGTTCCAGCAACTCAAACTGCCTCCTCACACCCAGAACCAAACTCCGCACGATGGGTGACCATGCCTTCTGCTCCTCCGCACCCCGCATCTGGAACACCCTCCCTGACCACATAAAAGCTCCACAGACAGTTGAATCCTTCAAAAAACAGCTCAAAACCTTTCTCTTCCAAAAAGCATTCACCAGCTAACAGACATTGGCCACTCTGCCTCTAGATCCCACCCTCTCGGACTTTGGACCTATCAGAACTCTGGTGTTTTTAAACTGTTTTTATTCCTGCTTTGTGCTATTCTTTTTCTGATTTTATTTTAATCCTGTTTTTATTCTATTTAATGCTTTTACCTTTATGCACCTACTGTGGCACTTTGAGATTTGTTTCTAATTGTAAAGTGCGTTATGGATAAAATGTATCATTATTATTATTATTATTATTGGCATGAAATCAGCAATGAAACTTAATTTCTGCAGATTTTTACCAGTGACATATGATATGAAAATATTGTCCGTATGTGTAAATGAGTTTGAGGAGTGTTATGCAGGACCAGCAGACCTTCATCAGCTGAAGTCTTTTTCTTTGTTTATCCTCATTCCTTAAACTTTCAAATGTGATTCAAGGACTGAAGTTTTAGGCCTGAGATGCCTTTTTACACCCAAATTGGTATTGCTAAATAGAATTTATAAACATTAGCATGTCAGATATCAGCAAAAATCCAAATTTATGCATCCCTAAAAGCAAATATTTTATTTTGAGTACAGCCCATAGTGTGTTGAGGAAAGATGTGTTCTTATCACCTTCCATTACCTTACACCTTACATCACTGTTGACAGTATGTAAAATTAGAGTTCAGTGACTCTTTATAATGCCAGGGTTTGAAGTCAAAGATAATGGAATCATACGGTTTGGGGTGCCAAGGAGGTCACTTTTGTTGCTGAGGTTTTGAAACGGGTATTGTTTGGTATTTTTTAGTATCACATTGAAATTCTGGTATCATAACAACCTCTGCCTCTTACATCAGTGAAATGTATCGCTTACTGTGATTGTTTTCCTTTAAAACACAGACCCATTAGCAACGTTTACAGGCAAGATTAACTTAGAAAAGTCAGTTCTCTTGCTGATGATCTAATTTGATTTAGTAGGTCATACAGAAGCATCAGTATTGTTATGTAGTCTGCTACTCACCAGCAGATTGTCTTGGGAGCTTTAGCAACATAAAATGATCACTAAGTGCGAGTATGCACTCCCTATCATAAGTCATTGTCAGATGAACAAAACCAGCGGTTAGATATGTCCTTGTTTTCCCTTCAACCTCCCTAAATCCCTAAACCCAGAGCGCATTGGGCTCATCTGAATCTATCATCCATTCATCAGCTGTTGCTATGCAGAATGGAAGAAAGATGCTACAGAGTTGTCACCAATGCATGCACACACATTCATTACTCATGGGAGGGTTGTCGTCTTCCAACCCATTGAACCTTTATTGAGGTTTAACCCTTGTTTGAACCCTTAGAGGGTGTCTGCAGTAGGACGACAGTCCTAAGCCAGATGTGTCACTTTACCCCCAGCCCCCCAACCCCTCACAATCTATTCTTTTCTCCCGCCTTGGACACGCCACAAAAGACTTGTGTGGTCAAAACACTGAAACACGCAATATGATGATACGTCCATACCCAGAATTCTCTGTTTCCTTGAAAATAGAAACTAAAGTAGGTCCCTGTGAGGGATTTCTGCTTATTGTATTCCTTCACTGATATACACAGACTTGCCTCGCGTGACCCAGAGTGTTGGAAATATGCGTTTTCCAGTCGTGGAGATGATGCTCATCCAAGTAAATAATTAATTTACAGGTTGAATCCTGAATGTCTGTGAACTCCAACAGCTGTCACGCCATGCAGGATTTGTGCTGAGCTCTCCAGACGGCTGTGTAAAGAAAAATACAGTAGAATGCATCCATATTAACTAATTTGACTGCCTAATGAGCAATCGTGTGTCTGGAAAATATATTTTGGGGCTCTTACACCTTTAGATAGAAGAGTGGATACAGTCAGGTTCTGGAATGAGAGAAAAGTGAGGGATGACATGTGGGAAAGAAGTCACAGGTTGGATTTGGTGCCTGATTCGAGGACAACAGTCTCTGTACATGTGAAGCGCTGACATAACCACAAGATTAGCAGTGCCCTTGATCACCATGCTTTACTTCAATAAAAAGTAGTCAAATTTTGAGTGTAGATTGTATCCAGTAATGTTACTTTATCATTAATTAAGATCCCCCAATTTAAAATAGAAGGAAAATCTTCATGTTTTGAGCTAAAACATTTAATCTCTAATAGACCATTTATATAAGAAGTCACACAATCTGTCTTGCCTAGTGCTGCCCCCATTTAGATGGCAAATGAGGTATGTCACAAAATGGTTCCAATGCTAAATAATACTCTTGTCCACAAATTCCCCACTGTATTGAACATTTTGTACACATTTTGTACAGTTTGAAATGTCTGCAAGTCAATGGATTGCTTAGATTACTTTCCATAATCAGTCAGATCCGTCTTGCAGACCTTGGATCTGATTCAGTCTTGTTCTGGTCAGAGAATGACCAGACCAGGCAACATCATTTGAGGATAATGAGGCAGTAGCTTCTAGGCTGCATGAAGCAGCACATGCTTTAGATCCGAAACAAGTTAGCAGCATGGACAAAAACTCTATTGGTTGCCAGCAAGGCTAAAAGGAAAGATACAGGATTATTCTGACTTTCGTCAAACACTGGAAAGTCAGGGGCTGAACCTGAGTCGTGCAGTATGCAAGCTGTGCCAAAAACAAGGTAAATACTGCAGCAACACCAGTCTTTATCAAGACACGACACATGTTATTGCTCCTCCAGCACCGAGTGAGACATCAAAGTTAAAATTTCTCTAAACTTCTGAATGGGATCAGAAGATCACAAGCTTTAGAACTACTAATAACAAAGGCTTCATGCAGATTCTTATTGAGTATGGGTAATGGTTTCAGATCCCCACTTATAAAAAACATTTCATCATTTCAGAAACCACAACAGCGTTTCATGCAAATGTAAAGCAAAAAGACTTCTTTCAAATTCAAGGGTCCTACAGTAAATTAAAACCTAAATATTATGGTATGATAAATATGAAAACAGCCATGATAGAGAGGGACGTTTTCAATTTAGAAAGTTAGATATTGCTGTAGCTGTATCTGTTAATAGCTTAGTGATTATTAATACTATATTTTAATTTACCTCTCAGATCTCTAAGGATCTGAAACAAAGTGTTTTAATTATCAGATCCTTAAAACTATAAAACTATCCCTTTTCTGTTGTTATCTACAATCAAGAGTTGCTGCCGTGGGGACTTATGTGTTGGCCTGAATCAACATATACGTATTGTATTATGAGGCTGTTGGGAATACCAAGCTATAGTAGCTACTGTCATGGTTAAGTTGTACTACAAACTGGTAAACAACGGCTGTCAGTGAAGAAATTCGCGAGGATGCAGGTATGGAGAAATGGACAACATTTCTTTATTATGGGCTTACACTAATGCAAGCAAATGTTGGTGTTACAGTCTAAAATGTGACCCTGTGTGCTGGTTACTTTCAAGGACATGAGATGTTGAATTTGGAAAGACTTCTTTTGAAAGCCTCTTTGCGTAGTGCATGAGTATTTGAACATTTTAATGAGGTACTTGTAGGGGCTGCTATGTAGAAATGAAGGCATTATGCTTTAAGATCAACGGTTCTCAACTGGTTGAGCCCCAATCCCATAATCAACCCCTCAATGTGAAACTGCGTATTTTGACCAATTTGATTTATTTAAAAACCAGCACAGTTTGGGTGTAAGACAGCTCAAAAGATGTGAGAAATAAACAAAAAAAGTGGAAACCAAGCATGTTTTTAAAGAGCTTCATAGATGTCTGGCATGTTTTTTTTTTCAAGCACACCTTTATGACCCATTGAAAATGTGTTTTGCACCAGTTGAGATCCACTGCTTTCATTTCACTGCCTTTGTACAGAGAAGTCAGCTCTTCACAAGTTTCTCTGTGAGTGCCCTTGAGGTGAGTCTTTTCATTTAGAGAATTTAGGGACATTTGTGTTGAGTCAGCTGATTCTCTTATGTTACTTTCTTTTATTTGTATGGTTCTGAAATACATTTTGAACTAAACTGTCAGTTTAAATGCACAGTAGCCTCATGTAAACACCAGCACTTCTGCTGTCCAATGTAGTGAAAAAGTCATAACAGTCATGTCTGTAAAAGTCTACAGCCAACTGATACTGTAATGTATACAAGACCAAAAAGTTGCATTTTCCCCAAAACACTGCACTTACAATGCCCATTATATTGGTAGGCTGAATGAAAATTATGGTTAATTTTGGATGGTTTAATGTATCATTAAGAAAACAACATGTCTCTCTCCTCAAACTGGGTCATAGCCTGTTCCTTCCCCCAGGACAAGAAACTGTTTTAGCTGACTGCAATCAAAAGACAGCTCTTCAGTTGAGTGAGTCTCAAGATCTCTCTACACTGAAAAGTCAAGAGGCATTTTGTCTTCTTTGTTGTCTTTTTAGGGGGTCATCATTATATTTCCAGTCTGCTGTGTTGGTCTGACCCTGAGCTGCAGGTAGTTTTCTGAAGATAAAGATCTCTGACTGACTTGGGAACTTTTGCTCATCTCTCTGCCATCAGATGAAGCGTAAATACAGAGGATGTTACCTCCCTGAATTTAGGAGGAGAGTTATTTCTGGCTGAATGGTAATTAACACTAATTACCAGATGGCAGCAGTCATCATATTTACCAGTACATTTTCAGAGTAACATCAGTAGCCAGATTAAGAACATGAAAATTAAAAGAAGACAGTAGTAGCTTTATTTGCAAGAGAGAACTCTTCTAACTTTTTTTGACCAGTTTGCATACGTTAATGAAATTTGATTGCTCATTTACTGAGACCTCAGTAAATAACTTATTTACTGTCCTTATTACAAAGTAGTGAGGAAAATTAGATTTTTATGGAAGTATATCCGTCTAAACTTTGTTAGATTGTGACATGTTCCCTTTCAGATGGTAACTGTGGAACTAGTTCTGGTTGACCTTGTCAGCCCGTTAACAAATAGTGAACTGGTTGTATGTTATGTTCTTCTGACCCACATCAGTCAGATTCATATAATCTCAGATCTCAGAATCTTTCCTCACTGTCCAAAGTTCAGAATTGAACTAGGGCAGAAAACATTTAAGTTTGCTACTCTCTTTGCCTGGAATGATTCAAAGACCTGAAACTTAGTGAGCTGGTCTCATTGGATGATTTTATGTGGAAGTTAAATGACTTGGAGACAGACACATCTGGCAGCAGATGTGTTGAATGATTTTGATTGCACTTGACCTTAACAAATACTTGCTGGTTTACTTGTAATTTCTCATCACAAAGCAATCAGGCAGGTAACGTTGTCCTGGCATCCACCAAACCCAGACTCGCCCATCTGAGAAGCATGATTCATCACTCCACAGGGCAGTGCTTCACAGTCCAGTGTCTGTCTGCTTTACACAACTCCATCCATCTCAGCCATGGAAACCCATGTCATGAAGCTCCTGCGGTACAGTTTTTGTTCTTACATTAATGCCAGTGTAAGTTCAGATCTCTTTGGCTATGGAACCAGTGGAGCATTGGACACTTTTAGGTACCTTGTTCCTTAGCAGTCGTTGACCACTTTTTGTGATTTTAATTGGTTTCCACTTCATAGCTGAGTTTCTGTAACCTGAAACGCCAGATGGGTTTGTTTCACACATCCATCTAGAAAACCTTCAACACCAAGCATTTGGGAAAGGGCAGAGGATTTGAAAAAAACCCAGAGTGTGATTGGATGAACGTTCTGTCTGTCACATCTTCACAGGCCAATCTGAGCAACAAAACACATGACGCAGATGCGGCCGAGGTGCACGTGTGCAGCTACCAAGGAATAACGTGAACCGTGGCGACTACAGACATGTCATTACACGACTTTTGTTGTTTTTGAAAAGAAAACAACTCACTGCTGTTCTTTGATCTTCTTTTAATGAAGAAATGTCATCAAGTTCTGATAAAACTGGAGCTTTAGCAGCATCCACGCTAATTTCATCTGCCATAATTGCACCTGCCTCTTGTTGCTGCCTGCTTATGTCACAACTCCGCCGTGCGTGAAAGTACTGTCCCTCGTCGCTGATTGGTCCTGTCACTATCTAACTGGGTCCAGACGGTTTAGATGGGAGCTTTGCAAGGTGGATTCGCCAGTGAGAAACATGGAAATGGGCATATCCATCTGCTTTGCAAGGTTAGAGTTGCTGTTGTTCCTAAATCCTTCCATTTTCTAAGCAATCACTTACAGTTGACTGTGGAATATCCAGCAGGGATGAAATCTCCCAAACTGTCTTATTGCAACGTTGGCATCCATCACAGTACCATGCTTGAAGTCACTGAGCTCTTCAGAACGACCCATTTAGTATTACAAATGTTTGCAGATGGAGACTGCATGGCTAAGTGGTTTTTATACACCTGTGGCAACAGGTTTGATTGAAACACCTGAATTCAACAATTACAGGTGTGGAAAAGTACTTTTGTCCATATAGTGTGTTTTTGTATCAAGTAGTACTTGAAACATTTACAAAAAGGCTTGCAGAATGGCCTTTAAGTTAGCAATACTGCCATTGAGTGAGTTGAGAACATTAGAACTGTCATTATTGTCTGTATTTTCCTTGATAACCATGCAGAGGTAATTGTATTGAGTGGCCGTCTTGTTCATGCATATCCATATTCACTCACCACCAGCAGTGGGAGCAAACTGGGGTTAATTATCTTGCCTAAGGACACATCGACATGTAAGACCTGGGGATTGAACCCACCACTGTCTAAATCTACCTAATGAGCCACCGTCACCCAAATGATATTGTAAAGATTAGGGACTGTTTCATTTAGAGGTGGGATAAAATACTAGTAGATCACACTTCATCAAAGTCTTTGTCATTGCTGTTTAACTTTGCTCCACTTAAGTCACTCCACTTTCTTTAGTCAGTTTATTCCCTTCACCATCATGAAGGCACTGTCACAAAATGATTCTTTCTTAAGGTTTTAAGATTTTTTCGGGATACACAAGTCTTTCTGTCATGGTTAAATTATTTCTGTGATTTCCCCTTGGATTATCTGTGGCATTTTCTACTTGTCTTCATCTCATGCCTGCAGTCTCTCTCTCCACCCAGTGGGTTTGGCAGCGTCTTTGCCAGGCATACAACCAGAAGTGACAGCGGCTTTCATCACACACCTTCCCCTTTTTTAAACAGAAAACCATGAAAGAACAAAGTGTGCGTGTTCTCTCTGGGGTTTTACTTTGCCATATCCATGTGCTTCCCCTGTTAAAACGAATGTCACTGCTGTCACCATGGAAACAGATAGCTTTTAGACACAGCCTTGCAGGCAAGGTGTGAATATGCACAGAGAACATTGTAAATGTTTTCATGCAAGACTGTCTAACATCTTTATTCTTTTGAAACCCAGCCATTCCTTTTTGTCCACTGTAGTAGACATTGACATTTACTATTATCTCTTGTACTATACATTGGGGGTATCCATTTTTTAACACTGTCATACCCTCCCCAAATCTCACCGGGGTATACGGTATTACCGCTGATATCTGATGTTTTTTATTTTGCCTGGCGGTGCTGCTGCTGCAGGATGCATGCGTGTGGTTATTATAGACTTTGTAATTTGTAATCACTGATCTACACTCAGAAAGAAGGATTAAAATGCTTCTAAACTCACGGTGTCATAGATCACAGTACAGCCAGCAGTGAACATTTCAGTTTGCCTTCACAGAAGACCGTGGTGCCATGCAGCGCTATGCGTATGCCATGGCACACCAGCTTCTATGCGCCGATCTGTATGCGCGCGTTCGTCGATAACCAAATTGGCCCGACTTCATTAACAGAAGATCTGTCTTCGCCTTTAAAGCATCTTACACACATGCAGTGGTGTTGCTGGTGGGAATGGACACAGACTCTCAAGATATTTTTAAATGTGCACTTTTTAACGCAGTACTGTCTTCATGATGGTAATTAAAGCAATAACGTGGATATTTATTAATACTCCCACATATGATATTACCACTCATCCCTAGCTAGAAGTGACTTAAAGTTGAAGCCTTTGTTTTCACACTTTACAGGTAAGCGAGTTACAAAATCAAATTATCCTTCGTCTCCTTTTTCCCTCCTCTCTCTCTCCCTGTCTCTGTGCATGATAGCTTAGCTGATCTCTTTACCCTATTGTATGAAGATAAATTAAAATAATAATCCACAATTATACTATTATACAGTATCTACGAATGTGAATCAATGTCCCGTGGGCTTCAAAACAGATAAAAATCAGCCTTAATTATTTATATCCGCATTGTGCAGCCTACAACATGCACTCATTACATGGCCCCGTCTTAATGACTGTAATTGAAGCAATACTGTGGCTATTTTTTAATACCCTGGCTTACGGTATTACCGTATTACCGCCCATTCCTACTATAGCTACATGTTTCTCTTCAAAGTCCTGTTATTCCTTGAAGAGGGCCTCTGGCCCTTTAAAATGATACCATATGTGAGGGGGTGTGGCTTTGCTAACTGCCTGATTTTGTCTTTTCAAAATGTCTGACATCATAGCTAGCACAATTTTGGAAAAAAGAAAGGAAAGTTAACTTCCAAGCAATATTTCAGCAAGTTTCCAGAGCTAGGGTTTGTTAATTTTCATAAGAAAAAACACAACAACATTTGTGAATATACACTGTAGTGTTAGTTTCCAGAGCTTATTTTGAACTGGTTGGCGCATTCAAACCAACAAAATTTGGCTCTGAACATGAAAAGTTTGTTCTTCTTTGCAAACCGTGACATCATCAGTGGGTGTGCCATACTCTAGGTTGTGAAGACCAGTGGAAAATGGAGAGTAAGGGGTCTGCTGAGGAGACAAAATGTTAGGTTGCAATCTGAGCATTGACAGAACTCTAGGTGAGGCTGGAGAGTAGTACAAGGAAGAGCAAGTTAGATACCGAACTTGCAGAAGAGAAGTAAAGAATATTTTTAAATTATTTCAATTGTATATTTTACCCATTTTTATGCAGAAAATATGCAGAAAATTTGTTAAATGTGAAATGAAAAACATGGTTATTTAGTGAGATTTACACTCTAATAAATGTAATGTTTCAAATGCTTAAGTCATGCTTAGTAACATGACTTCTTGAATTTGCACTGTTTTGCTCAACTATGCTTCAACCACCTTCAGGTACAGTGGGATCCCTGGTCTCCTAATCAACAGTTGGTGCGTGCTAAATTGTCAGATAAAAACAAATATCTGAAGTAACAGGACGAAAATGAAAACGAGCTGGTTCGCCAGAAAGCACCAAGATTCTGACTCCAGAACGGAGCCAGAACCAGAACCGTGTCTGTCTGAAAGCTCTTTATGTTTCTTCCTTAAAGAAAGAGGCTAAGTAAATAAGAGCTGGGAGAGGAGTGGGAAAGTATACAGTTTGGTAGTTGTTTTACATTTGGGGCTTTATTCAAAATGTTCAGTGTTCATAATGGGCCTTCTTGAGTGTGTAATGCCCAATGCAACTACCTATACTTGATGGTACACTTGTGTACTGGAGCCTTGTCTGTAGTTTGGTGATAAATGAAGATGATATAAGTAGAGAAGACAAAATACAAAGTTTATCTATGCTATTTATGTGAGACCCTTTTTCCACACAAATGACACAGCTTATAAGGTAGAATGGGAACAGCAATGCTAGAAAAAGGCTACATAATAGGCAAGATTATGATTATTTATTCTGTTAATTGGGCTTTATTCTTGAAGTTATTTTAGTGTTTATTCACTAACAACTTTAATCTGCTCAGCGAGCTGAAGCACAAGTTATCCAAATGCTTCTCATTCTGATGCAGCATTTCTGACCAGTCTGTCTGATGACCAGACATGCAAAGCTCAAGGGGAGCACTGGAGAAAGTTAAAGAGACTTCTGGATTCTCTAAAATCAGGATTTCTCATGAATACAATTTGTCAATAAGATTGACTCACTGACACAGCCTTTATTGTGTATTATATGCAAAAATGCTGCTCCGGGTTTCCTTTTGATTGCAAATTGAGGTCAACTGTAGGTGATAACAGCTGTTCCTGGTGATGAACTTTCCTTCCTGTTTTGAAATAAAAATGAAGACATTGATTTCACTATCACTGAGAGTAAAAAGTGTCACAAGCTGTCTGAGATTCAGTTTACTTAAGTGGCAAAGAACTGTGTTGACAACATGGTCAAAAAATACTGTTTAGTTCAAATGCATCATCCATGAAGAGTCTGTGTGAAACCTTATCACAATAATATTTTCATAACTCACTATGGGACATAATGATGCTGTATGTTTGTGTGTTATCCCTGTGGGGTCCCTGGAAAATTCCTCTCTGGCTCCTGATTGATGTTTCCTGAAAAAACATGTTTATTTTTCAGGAGTCTGCTGCACGTATCTCCCTGATTGCCGCCTGGCTCCACCACCTGCCGGGATGATTGACACATTAACTGACTGACTCATCTGCTCACTGTTTAGCTACATGTGTGGCTGGTCTACTGAAAGACTGGGTCATTGGGATAATTGACTAAATAGCTGGCTCATGGCTGTTAACTACTGGGGCAATGTAGGCTGATTTTGTAAATGGCCTTCCTGGATTATTGCATTAATCAAATTCAGCGTGATTGTGTTAATGAGTTGAGTGCCTGGTGACACCTGTCTCGCTGGCAGGAAGGTTGGAAAGCTGGAGAAATCCCAGATACCATTAAAACAGAAGGGAGAGAAGAAACATGAAGACAGAAAGGAAGACATGGAGAAAAGTAAAGTAGAGAAAGAGGGTTTTTGGCTGAGATAATGTTTAATGTGCAGGGAAGAGAAGTTGGATGTATAGTGAGTAAAGTGGGTGTTGTGTTGAAGTGTCTGCTCTCATCGGTGATCAGTCTGTGCTGTCCACATGGTGTTTTGGCAAGTGTGAGTGTCTAAAAGGTCCAGAAGGAACACATGAAGCGTGTTGTGTGTCTGCAGACCAAGTGTACCGCTGAAGTGAAAGCCGCTCACGCTCACATGCCCTTATAAGGAGTGTGTCTACTATCCTAGCGGGCCGCCATCCATCCATCCATTCATCCACAGCATCCCACCTCTTCTTCCATCCCTCTGTTGCCATGCAGGTTCTCCAGAGGAGGGATGGGGGTCAACACAGACAGATGAGGACTATTTACAGTGACAGATGGGACTTGGTTACTGTTCTAGTTCATGAGAGCTTGTCGTCTCAATGTACCTCTTTTAGTTCAGAGCAGATTTTTGCACTCAATGTCAAATATTACAGAAATAGTAAGTAGTAGTATAGTATAGTATAGTAGTTCTGTGTGAACTAGACATCTTGAGACAAGTGATGATTTTGTCAATGAAGGAGCTAAAAAAATATTTGATAATAAAAACTCAGACAAAAAGAATGCTTAGTTCGATTAACAAAAGGCGCAATTACATAAGATGTCAGGGTTTGATGGTTGGACACAAAAAATCCATGATATTTCTCCACTTGTGTATGGTCTGTCTGTCAGAATAAGCAGAGGTGATGGGAGTGAGCAGGAGGGTGTGTACATTGGTATGCAAAGCTGTATGACAGAGAGAGCACAAGCTGTTAGGTTGGCCGTATCTGTAACTCTTTGGTGTAGGCCTGAATAGTTATTGCATCAGATTTAACAAAACTACAGTACTTTTGATTGCCTGAAAAACTGTAGCTCCTACTGCTACTGCAAGAGGCATGTAGACTCGTATTCGCTGCTGCAGGACAGTCCTCCTTTTTGCTCAAAAAATCTGTAGTAGTTGCACCCAAACTTAGTTTCAAGTCCTGTTAGTTGAAAACATTACACCAAAGTTGAAATATGTGTTGAAATGGTCAGGATTAAAACTACTTAGCTAACTAAACAAGGTGGTAAATTACATGTTGATTCATTGAAGGTTGGCTAAAAGGTTAAAGGTCAGCCAAAAGTAGCACAACTTCTGTGATGTGAAGCTGAATTAATGTCAGAAGTTTTATTAGTATGATGCTTCAGATCAGCTTTTACTCCATATTTCAGTGATTTATTTAAGTCTTCATACTTAAGCTAATGTGTATAAAGATTGCTTTGGTGGTTGTTAACTTTTTTTTTTTTTTTTTTTTTAATTTAGTGTGTATTTCAAAACAAGGCCAACGTACCCCAGCTGTCTTACTCAATCTACTTTGATTTAAACCCCAGTTAAACCTTCATTTTACTTTAAAGTGACTAATTCACACAGTACAACTCCTAGCTTTGATATTAGTCGTATAAACTGTTATAGGGTTGGATCTGCTCACTTCATGAAGCATTCACGGAAATAACTTCAGCTTGATTTATAAGGCTTCTTAATTTAATCTGTGATAAAAATTGATGGAGATGAAAATTTGTGGTCTTTTCCATATAAAACCAGCAGTGTTAATTGGACACCACAGGACTTGCTGTACAGATATAAAACATGATCTGTTGTCATAAGATGCTTCACCTTAGATGTTGTTTTACTGAATGGTTGATCTGCTGTAAGGGGAAGGAGAATAGAATGGGGTTTAGCTTATGCTAATTGCAAAATGAATATTTCAGCTGAGGATCTGTACTCACCATGTGAAATATCAAAATCTCATTATTGAAAAGATAGCACTTTCCAGCTGAAATAAAGCTGTTAACTGTTTATTCCCTACTGATTTTTGTCACCGGTACAAACTTTCTGCTGCAAAAACATTTTTAAATATTATTTTAGTGTAACCTTCTTTAGAGTGCAACATAAGTTACTGTGTCCATTTACTCCACTCAGAAGTGAACCTCTGCTGTAGCCCTAAAACCCCGGCTTAATCTTT
Organism: Cheilinus undulatus; assembly: GCF_018320785.1. NCBI lineage: Eukaryota > Metazoa > Chordata > Actinopteri > Labriformes > Labridae > Cheilinus > Cheilinus undulatus. The sequence goes on along the minus strand of NC_054878.1, from coordinate 11,282,293 downwards.
TAGTTACCTTGTTAGCCCCAAATCCTGTTTCAGAGTGCAAACTCCTGGAGAGACGATATAAGCTGTGGCAGATGGAACAGAACAAAAACATTTGGATTCACAACACATGTAACCATCTGAAACTGGAGGGGAGTGATATGGTGGGTCGTCTAATTCAAATGATTCTTGATGTCATGACTTCATCCAGTATTGTCATTGTTGTGTTAGTCTGACTGAAATCTAACTCCTTATTAGATTCAAGCAAACTTTTGTCTGAGATTGTACTAAATCAAACCTCTCAAGTTCTAACACATCTAAATAATATGGTTGGAGAATGATTTACTCTTGCATTAATACATAGCTTAGCACAAGTTGCTTTGTTGTCTGCATTCAGATAGGGACAGCTTACACTGCATTTGTGCCTTAAAGTAGAGCATGCAATATATACAAAATGTGCAGAGCTGTAAAGTTTGTCTGTATTTTCACAATCTACAATACCTGTATGCCACTGACTTGACTTAACTATGCATGCAGATGCACTTGATCATTCTTGTTTCAGACCTGGATTGCATGTCTCGTTGGAAAAAGACTCTTATTATCATGCCTTAGAACTGGTGCAGAAACATCACTCATTCTCAGATCATCAGTCGGTTTGTTTAGATGAACAGATAATCAGGACTAAAGCCTTGTGATTGGAAACTGTCCACTAGGAATGAAATGTTGATCATTATTCTGATTGGTGTCCATGAACACACTTGATTGTAACATCTTCATGGTTGGTAAATCTCCTCTTTGTGTGCATGCCGACCTCTTTTTAATTGCACATGTCTGAGGGTCCTCCTGCAGACATGCACTGTTTATACTACTGACCTTTCAGTTTATTTAGGGAGATGAAATTAAAGGAAAAGAACAAACAGAATGCAGAGTGGAGAAGTCACAGAGTTGAGAGGGAAGGAGAATGAATTCTCTGTAGCATAGTGGGTGTAGGCAGTGGTAACTGTATTTATCACAACACAGGTGACTCTAATAAGACCTCAAAACACTCGATTGAAAATAATAGAGGAATATCCATGCAGTGAGGCATCCGTTCTGATTGATCTCTTCTCAGTGGGCTCCTTCCCATTACAAGTGGATCTGAAAAATCATCCCACCTCATATGATGCAGTAATTTGTGCAATAGGAGCTCCAACCAAGCACTGTGTGCATTAATGGGCATAGTTTTCTAGAGGGTCAACATTTCTTTATTGTAAATCATTTCTGTCTAGTGTTATGTGATATTTTAATATTTTGAGATAGTGGATTTTTGTCAGCTGTAAGCTGTAATCATCAAGATTAAAATAAGAAAGTGTGGGAATATTTCACTTGAATGTACTATAGACTGTTTACTTTGGAGTGTTTTTTGAGGATGGAAGTTTTAGGTCTGAAGTACAGCTGGTTTTATTTTATGTTTTTTTTTGCAATTGAAAAGACTGCTTTTTCTGTTATTTCAGGCTCTTTGTCATTATTGTCGCAGGGAACCTTAATGCAAACCTGCTGTTTCATTTGGAGAATTAATCTGTAATGATTGCTAGAAATTCTTCAAAAGTTTATCAAAAATAAAGTCCCAGCATCATTTAGTTTACACAGTGGTGCTTTTCAGATGCAAATTAACTTTCTGGTGTTGAAGAATTTGTTTTCACATCAAGAAAGCATCCCTTGTAAAATGAATCAGAAAAATATTTTTAAAAAACTGTTCAAAAGTTTGAACTTTTTTTAACCCCCTTGCCACAAATTGTAAACAATGAGCTTCAGAAAGTCCAGCAGATTATATCTCTGTCAGCTGAACGATAAATGTCACATTGGATATGCACTAACTTTATTTTGACTGAATGTGACAGTGGCTTCTTTTTATTTATTTTCTGCAGTCAAGCTGGAGGGAGTTCCAGTACAGTGACCATTAGCAGCCTTAGCTTGTCAGGGGACATTTAATACTCCAGTGAACATGGAGCAGACAGAGCCTTAATCAGCTTTATTTGGATGTAACGTATAACAGACAAGGGTGTAGATTTCAGTCTTTAATTATTCAGCAGTGTGTTTTGTGATGGGGGCGGGGTTGTGTTTGTTTGCTCTATGCTTTTATATGCCATGAAGAAAGAGGATGTATGTTAATGTGTGAAGGTGTTTACTGTACCTAGCTGGAGAGTGCATGAGTAGCAAGCACATGCACATTTTCAGATCTGCTGAGGGATTGTTTTTCCATCCTGTATCATTTATTATTGCTCAGTCTGTATTGATTTTAACCCAGATTCCTTCTCTTCTCTTGTTTCAGAGACAAAGAGAAAGCGGATGATATAGACAGCAACCCAAGGTCCTCCACCAGAGAAGGTACAGAATCATGCACACACGCACAAATCACTTAAACTGACAGTTTTTTAAGCAAGTGTAGTCATGCTTGAAAAACCACACTGTAAGCTGCTGCTAAGGTACATCAGCCCAGCAACAATGTCGAGGTTTACGTGATTACAGTGAGGATTAGTTTGCACTTGCTGTATTAAATCCAGAACTTTCTGCTCTGAAGGTGGTTGAGCTGTTTGTCCTCAGGGCTGTTAAAAGAAGAGCTGAACTTTTAGTCATTTCAAAGATACAGAGGAAAAGATGTTTGAATAAAATACAAAGCGCTAAAGGTTAAAAAGCAAAAATATTTTTTCTTTCTTTCTTCAATGTATGTTGTCATATTGTGGATTAAAAAGGAAGGTGAGCCAGATAAATACAGCACCGCTTCATTTACTTTATTTCAATTTTATATCAATCAAATGTATATTTTATTTATTTGGGTCTTAAAGTCAGTTTAGGATTTTATGTATCACACTCTGGTTCATGCCTCTGACAGCAGTAGGAGAAACAGGAAGAGAGAGACTTCAGCTGACATAGGTCTGTTTGTCCAGCCTAAAACTCTACTAACTTATTCGTCCGTACAGCTGATTTAGGCAGATGTTTACAGCTGAAATATCAGTTGGTAAATACCCTTGATTGTCATATCTGCCGATGATTCACTTTTTAAGCTAAGTTCTGCTGATACATCCCTACTAGCTATGTGCTACTGTGTGGTCAACAGAGGTGGAAGAAGTACAAGACTATTGTACTCAGGTAAAAGTACAATTACTGTGGTTAAAGCTTACTCAAATAAAAATAAAATTACTGATTTCAAAATAAATTGAAAGAGTACAAATACATAAAAAAGCCACTCAATTTTAGAAATGTGAGTAAATAAATTAGTTATTTTCCACCTCTGCATAAACCACAGGCACATCTGTGCCTTTAACACACAGTTTATCAATGAGAACTGGGACAAGATGCTGCTGGTAGAAGGAGAGCACTGCCTTGATCTGCCTTGTGTAATTCAGAGTCTGCCTCGAGTGTCATGACGATGTATCTGTGACACGAGCTGCTCAGCTCACTGATGATGATTTCAGACAGACCTTTAAGGAAGGTTAATCATAAAAATTTGAGAATTCAGTGTTGGTTTCCAACAGAAAACACAGAAGTGGCAGCATGTGCTTTAGGAGAGATGGCTAAAGTCCGATCCATGTTGCGTTGAAACTACACCATAAATCTATGTTGGCCTGCACCCTACATAGAGGTCTGCACATGTAGCTGACATGCACCTCCTCAAAAATGTTACTACTGGTATGTGTTGATAGAACACAGAAGGCAGGTCCTGTGATCAATCCACTGGTTTGAATGGTAAATACTTGAACAAGCAGGAAATGTTGTGAGAGGAGCAGGAACTGGCAGGTACTGCCTAGTAGCATTTGGGTGGAGTCAGCAACACGAATACAACAATGCAAAATTATGTAGTGTCACAACAGCATAATCTACTACGGAGTAGCTATGGCATAGACTGTGCAGAAGCATAAACCAGACATAGCATGTCTTATGATGCTCCTACTGCACATGCACATATCACCATCGTGCTTGTGAAACAATATATCTCCAGCCCTAATGTGGACTGTGCCAACATCCTTCTTGTGCATGTATTACTTTCATAAACAGGCAATAAGTGCAAGTTACAGAAGAATAAGAAATGGTTTCCATTTATAGCTCTACATCTACTGTAAAATATTGGGATTCTTCATTTCAGATGTGAAGACATATTTGCTGTTTGTTCTTGCAATATTACAGAGCAGATGCAATATAAACTCTTACCTGTAACTCTCTTCTTTATCTTGTGACACTGTGGACCATTATTTTACTGTGTATTGTCTGTTTGTTTTTTTAAGATGAATGTATTGACTGTGACCAGCTAAGTTGCACTTTTGTCCATGACAAATTTCCTTCAGGGGAAAGTCAATCCTTATAGAAAGTGTCCTTTCTTATATAGATTCTTTTTTACTCATGACAGAATTTTATTCTTAACAGAGATGCTTTTAGCTACCCAGGGAAACCAATCTAAATATGGTGATCACTTGTGGACCTTAAATTAGTCAACTTATTTTCTAAAGGAAAATAAACCTACTAAGTAAAAAGACATGGCGTGCCTTGACAGGCATATCTTTAAAATCTGAGTAACATTTAAATTGAGGTCAAGAAAGGCAGTTAACTTAATGTGCCACTGACATGTTGGCTACAGGCCAATTTGAAGTTGCCTTACTAATCATGTTGAGGGGCTTTACGTTAGTTTTTATTTTTCTCTTTAAATGGATATGATAATTCGTCAGCTATTTCTTAAAGAATCATGTCTTGTTCCTTTTTTGATCAAGACTTCTTGTAAAGGGTATCAAAATGGGAAATGTCTTTTTTTCCCTATACATCATGCACCATCAGATCCTGTTTTGTATGAATATCTTTATTTAGTCCTCTTGATTTTTAATTCCTTGTAATTTTTCTGTCCTCAGCTGATGGTCTATTCTGTGAAAAGGGGAAAGTCACAGTTTCCTTACTCTGTGACCAAGATTTACAGATAAGAGGTTATGAAAGAGGAACTACGCAGACAAGACATTTCCCTGTGTGCCTTTTCCTTCCCTGTCTGGTGTTGAGGCTAAAGGGTGTAGACGGGTCATGTAACAGAACAATTTCTTGTGTGGTGAAGTTTGACGGATGCTTAAACTTAATTATCAATGGGTAAACACAGAAAAAATGGATAAAAATACAAAGTACACTTTGTCTAGTCTCTAAAGATACTTTTATCAGTGTTGCCATTAACAGTGCACATCTTTTGACCAATTTTTAAGTTCTAATTTTATAAATTTCAATAGAACTGCAGGAAATCTGAATGCTTGACAGGTGTAATGGCAGTGTTCAACCTGGATGTCTCAGAGCATTGTGTGGCTGAAAGAAATGTGACTGGCTTGTGGCATTGGAGTGTGAGGCTTAGTGATAGGTGAATTAGGGGTATTGCATATACAAGCTACCAGAATGTTTTTTTTTAAGGTTTATGACCTACCTTAGCCCCACCTCTTTATAGTTGATAATTTTATTGGTCCTACAGGTTGTTGCAGTTGACACCACTTCACAATGAGGGACTGCATATGGGGGGCATGAAGTGTTTTTTTCATGGAGAAGCACTATCAAAATGCCAGTTTTGTACAGTCCAGTTTGGTTCAGTACAGTAAACCCTGATCTTGCTTGTTTTTCCACAGCTGATGTCTGTCCAGCCTTGCTCATTGTGATGGGAATTAGTCTCAGCTTATTGAACACCAGGACCTACCACCTCCTCCATAAGAGAGATTGCTACCAAAATTTGAAAAAAAATCCAACCACTGGAATTAATTCAAGAAAAATGTTGCAGTTTGAACCCTAAATGGAACAAAACATCAATGACAAAGTGACAGGACAAAACAAGCATGTTTAATAAGCACATTGTTACAGAAGGGTGGGCATGCATGTATCTTTGTTTACTCTGTTTTCCTTGAAAATTTGGTTATATTTTGAGGAATTTCCTTTTATCTGGGGAAAAAACAGCCTAGCCATTCAAAGAAAGGAGATATAAAGTTATTTCCTGGTACTCATTCGCGATCCACTGGAAAGAGTTTTGCATGCCGCTTCTGGGTCCCAACCCAACATGTGAGAACCATTTTATTAAATGACAACAAAAAATGTCTTCAAACTGGAATCAGCTTCTGTGGTTCACATGTAAAAGCTCTTTTGTAAGACGGGTTTGTTTGTGAACAGCACAATATAACTGGATTGTTCACTCCTCAGGGTTTATTTGGTTAATAGTACATGACTATTTTATTTAAAAGCACATTGATTATGACAATTTGAGGGTGAAAAGCTGTTAAAGAGGCACGGCTCTTGTTTCCCTTCATCTGGCTAGATGGCGCAAGATGCTACGAGGTCTGCAGGACAGGGTGATATGTGATATTTATTGCCTCTGCGTCAAATGTACAGGTCCATAACCATCTGTTAAGTTCAGACTTTCCTCCATTCCCATTTATTTCTCATGGCTGTCCCCCACTAACTAACCCCCAGTGGACATTCTGGATCATGTGACTGCAAACAACATAAAGAATGATATACTGCTTATGTTAGGAGGAAATACATAAGATGAGGAAGTTAGAAAATAATTGCATATTAAATATAATAGCTCCGTGACCCACTTTTAGGTCCCTACCCAACAGTTGAAAATCACTTTTTTACACATTCACTTGGTCACAGGTCAGATTATGTGCATGGAGCCATTCTGATGGATCAGAGTTGGCTCTTTTTCCTAGACTAAATAAGACTGAGTGTAATTAGAAGCTTGAACACGCATGCACAGTGGCATGTCATACATGTTAAGAACCACTGTTAGATTGAAGTCATGTTTTGGAAAGTATAAATACTGCATCTTTGCTGTATTTTATTTATCGTCATGTTTGGTTGATATATGTCACTATTTGCCTCAATGGTTTCATTTTTAGTGGTTCTATCTTTTATTTTGACAGAGGAGAAGTTGTATTCTCTTGCTTGCTTTTTTTATCAGATCTGGAGCCAGATTCCATTCATTATATGATCAAGTTAAAGAGTTTTTCTCAGTCAGTTCTCTCTCTATGAATAGAAGCTGTGGCATACAAGTAAGCTATGAGTGACATCACTGCAATCATAGACACTTTTTAGTGTTCAATAACTAGCTGGTATGCTAGCTATGTTAATATGAGAGTGCACACACCTAAAATGACTCAGAGCCATAAATTAGCTCTCTTGAGGTTGTTAAATGCAATGCTGGTGTTTTGTAGGAAATGACAAATTAATGATATCCCACAGAGTTACAGTGCAGGAGAGCTTTTCCTGCGGGCAAGACTTAAAAAATTCCCTGACACACTTTTTTAACAAGTACCAGAGCCCTGAATGAAAAGGCATAAGAAACAAAAGGGGCACTTTAAGCTTCTACTGGACCTTTAATGTCACAAGGTTTGCCAGAAAATCCAACAGTGAGGTTAAGTTGTTGTTAGAAAGCCCCTAAATTGGTGTATAATACAGAAGAGAGTGTTTTGAGTGGTTACCTGAGACTGGAATAACCAGAATTAGGCTGCTGATGAAGTGAGGAACTAGTTATAGCCTCAGGTCAGGGTTTGTCTAAAAAACTTCACTGCAGCACACGCACCAGTTTGGCACCATTACAGTGTCACTTTATTAGTTTTTAAATAAGCCAGCACTGCCCCCTTCTGGTGTAACCTTGTACTAAAAAAAGCAGCTCTTACCATGACTGCATGATATCAATAATCAGATGATTGATCAGATTAATGCTGCTGTAAGCAGACTCTTTATTTGGATAGCCCCTTGTGTCTGACTGTTTGAGAAGTTAAGATAAGGAATGAACAGAAAATAGTCAACACGTAGCTGGAGGCTAAGCTGGAAAAATGCAGTGTGATTATCATGTGCACATTGCAGCATAATGTCTCCTCTGTTGTCGCTTCACACTATGAATTATAAAAGCCAAGAGTGATGAGTTATGTGTCAAATGATGAAATTATAGCTTTGCAGTTTCTTTGAACAACATAAATCCATATTTCAATGGCTTTTATAGACTAAAAATAAACAAAACGTGTTTTTAAGTCAGTCTTTCTTGTGCATCTGCTGTTTCTTTATTGAAATGACTGCCAGATCGCACCTTCTGTTTCCCACCCAACATGATTGTGATGTCTGCTTAAATATTTTGAACCCACCAATGTAATGCAAGCATAGTTTTTCTCCCTATGATATTCTCTGATGTCTACCTTTTACGGTAATCATGGCCTTATATTATGCTGTGATTACAGAGTATATGACCACCCTCCATAGCTCAGGAGGCAGACTTTTCCCTGGAAATTGCTACCTACTCACTGCCTTTTGCCTCCAATAAAAACCTTTATAGAGTGTAACTGCCATTTAGGGCTCCATCCATGTGTTTGGCCAAGTTTAAAGAGGCCTGAATCCAGAAGAGAAGAGAAACTGGTTCATGGGCTGCAGGAGTTTAGTCCAGCGAAGGTGGGAGGAATGTTTTGCTAGCTCAGCACCTTTACTGACCACCTGGGAGGCCTAAACCTTCACATTTATACACCAACATGTGAAGACAAAGACACAAAGCCAACTGCTCTGATACACTTTTATGAAGAAGATAATTAACGTCATGTTTTGGCCACATTTTTGCAGTAAAAGTTTTCCTGCTTTTACAAACACAGTGAAAACTCTGCTTTCTTAACACAAAGCAAGATAAACACTAATATATGAGTTTTCATTGCAGTGCCTAGTTCTTCCCTCTTTGTGTGTATCGTATTCCCCAAGTTTTCCAAGAGCATCCAGTACTTTCTTTAAACATTTTTCCATCTAATTTGACCACATGGTGCGCAACCTTGCAAAGCTGATCAGCAAGTTTCCATTCTAGCTGAAACGCTTGTGTGTGGTCAGAGAGAGGTTAGAACAATCACTGTCGGCAGAGGACAGTAAGGCTGTAGCTATGTGGTTCTGTCACACTACAAGCCTGTAAACAATGGCAGCCACTGTCTGCTGAAGAGGTTAGCATGCAGCTATAGTGGTAGTTTTATCGGAACTGGATAACATACTCTAAACGCATAAATATATGATATTTATTTATATATAAAAATATCAGCATGCACAGTCATAAACATGCCCAGTTAAGAGCCAGCTCATCTGTGGTTTTTTTTGTTGTTGGATATAAGGCAAATCTGATTGATGAACATGTTTTCAAATGTTTTGTCAAGAACTTCATAAAGGCTAAATATTTGATGTACTTGTATTAAAATGTTTCTATTCATGTCTGTTTTTCACTGCTGTATTTTGACCATCAGGTTTGCTGGAATGGGTAACCTGCTAAAAGTCCTAACAAGGGAAATAGAGAACTATCCACACTTTTTCCTGGACTTTGAAAGTAAGTCTGGCCAAGGAGTGGAACAAAGGGAGAAAAGATGGATGGAGAAAGAGATGTGGGGATGGGGGAAGGTGTGACCAACTCAGCTGTTTCCTTTCTGTCAGCAGGTCTCTGCTCCCGATGACAAAGCCCTGAAGGAGTCTGCTTTCGCTCTTCTCTCTCCTTTTTCCACCTTTTCTTTTACTCGGTCATGACCTTCTGCTTCTTCAGCTCCGATCTGCTGTTTCTCCCATTTCCTCCAAACTTATCAATGACTTTTTAACATCACACTTTTCTTTCCTTCTCTTTCTCTTTTCTCTCATGCAGAAACCAAATGGGGAATCTGTTAAAAGTACTCACTTGCACAGAGCTTGAACAGGGGCCAAACTTTTTCCTTGACTTTGAAAGTGAGCACAGCTTCTGCCTGTCCTTCAGCTTTGCCCTCCTCTCTTGCACCCTTGATTCATTTCTCCTTAAACCTCTCTTCAGCTGCTCTGTCTGGTCAGGGGTCAGCCTATTCAGCCATTATAGTTTCAACCCTCTGTCTGTGAATTGATTGTAACTCAGGATTGATTCCAGCATGGTTTTAAAATCCATTCTTTGACTGCCATGTTCAAGAAAAATGGAGCTAACCCTTGACCATCACAGTCTGCTTTGACTAATCCATCTACATGCATGCCCTTGTATTTGTGCTTGTCAGATTTTTCTACATGTGCTAGTAATTATATTGTGCTATGTACTAGGGCTGGGAAATATATCAAGTTTTCAAGATATATTTATGTGCTTGCAAATCAGATATAGGATTAGATAATATCATTTAGATTGATAAAGTTTATATTGATTTTAAATATATATATGTATTTATATGCCAGGCCTAATGCTAAGTAGACAGGTTGTTTACAGTAAGAATCCTTCATGGTAATATGCTTAATGAACACATAATGATCTATTTAAGATTTTTAGTTTTTTTTCATGGGAATTATTTTATTATCAGTAAAAACCAAATGCTGTTGATACCAGTTTGATACCCCAACGACAAAAATCAGAGTCCCAGACACTCAATATCAGGCATTTTATTGATTTTAATATTTAAAAAAAAATGAAGCCAATCACTCCGCACACTGTCTGAATTTCACAAATATGTTGTCAGCATTTAGAAAACCAGTAACGAGTTTGCAAATCCTAACAGTGCTTTACTCCCTTGGATGAAAAAAATGACTGTAGACCATTAAGGATGTTTTCACATTAGTAATATTATCCCATGCCAGAACACACTTACATATTCACACAATCTTTGTTGGTTTGCAAATCTTCCAAGAAGAAGAAAGAAGAAGTTGCAGCCATTGCATACATTTCAGATTACATTTTTAATGCTCTGTGTGGACAGTGGAGTCCATCCTGCTTCTGTGGATGTATTTATTATTCGTAAGACAGCAACAATTCCACCTCTACCTCATTGCTCAGAGGATTATCGGGCTGTGCTGTGCCTGATAATCATGGATAGCCCCTTGTAAGCATGCAGTTAATCATGTAAAGAATTGGGCACTGATTGTAGATTAGAGTTTATCATGATAAATGTGATTAATCTTGGCAGCCCTATTCTTAAAAGAAAAATATCAAGATGTATATCCTGTATAGACTCTCAGGAAAAATTAATTGAGATCTGATTCTTGGTCTATATTGCCCAGCCCTACTACATACATACAGAATGATGTGATTAGGAATTTATTATTATAAGGTCAGTGATGTAAAGTTTTAAATGGTGTCCTTTTTTATATTGTGATTGTTTCTGTTCCTGCGTAATCCTGTGATGTGCACTTAGAAGCCAGTATTATTTCACTACAGTTAGAATAAAGAGCATTTGTTGCAGTAAAACACTTAACCCTCTAAATTACTGCTCTGCTTCCTACTGTTCATGCCAAATAGTCAAATGAGCTCATTGTAAGGGCTCTTTTAAAAAAAATCCTACAGAGAAAACACAATACGCCTCCACAGAGGCATTTCAGCACTCTGACAATGTAGCCAACCTCAGGCTTTGTTTATTCAGCAGAGAGGAAATGATGGGAGTGGAAAGGTTTTGAAATGCAAAACAGACTCCAGTTTTAATGTCGATGATGCTCTACATTTAGAGCTCTTCTCCTCTCTGCGGTCATGATAGCCAAAGTTTGTTAACGAAGCATCTTTAGTTTCCTGTGGAGTGATTACTTTAGTGTTTTAGACCTTAAATCTGCTACAAAATTGTTACAGTATGTCCAAGACACTGCAGCTATGATAATTACATTCATGCCTGCAGAGCAGGGTAAATAATAAAGGCCATGCAGGAAATATGAAACAAACCTTTGACTTAAACATGACCAACAACAGCAGAACCTGTTCATTATTTTTACACTTAATAATATCAAGCCATTTGTGCTCATCTCAAGGTGCTGCTGTGGCTCCATGTCCATCCAAGAGATTACTGCAGACATGCTTGAACATTTTCCTGTACAGTGCCTATGAAAAGTATTCATCCCCTTGGCTGTTTACCTTTTTATAGATTTTATTAATCAGTCTTGGTCAATATAATTTGGCTTTTTAAGAAAACATGGGAGATTGGCAAAGAGAAAGCCACTATTGGGGAACAGTCAGATTAAATCTTGGCTAGGGTTTGCCAGAACTCATGTGGGAGACTCCATGGTCAGGTAAAGTAAAAGTTCTTTGGTCTGATGAGACCCCTATGGTGCTTTTCGGCCATCAGACAAGATGGTATGTTTGGTGGACACTAAACACTGCACATCACCACAGACACCCCATCCCCTCTGTGAAGCATAGTGGTGGCAGCATCATGCTTTGAGGATGCTTCTCAGCAGCCCCCCCTAGGAGGCTTTTTTAAAGGCAGAGGGTAAAATGAATATGTCAAAATATAGGAAAATCCTGGAGGACAATCTTATTTAGTCTACAAGAGAACTACAGCTTGGGAGAAGATTTATTTTCAGTTACCTGAAGCATACAGAGAAAGCTACGCAGAAATGGTTTAAAGACAACAAGGAGAATGCTCTGGAGTGCCTGAGTCAAAGCCCAGACCTCAATCCAATAAAGAATTTTTGGCTGGACTTGATAAAGGTTGTTCACACCTGATCCCCATGCAACCTGACAGAGCTTGAGCAGTTTTACAAAGAAGAGTGGAGTAGAATGGCAGTGTCCAAATGTGCAAGCCTGATTGAGACCTATCCAGGCAGACTCAGCTGTGATTGCAGCAAAGGTGGATCTACTAAATACTGACTTGAAGGGTGAATATCAATGCTGTCATCACGTTTTTATTTAATTGACATTGCTTTGTAGAAATCTGTTTTCACTTTGACATTGAAGATGATTTTTTTGGAGTTTTATTTTGTTCAAAAAAAGCCAATTTACATTGACCATGATATATTTATAAAATCAATAAAAGGGTAAAACATCCAAGGGGGTCAATAATTTGTATAGGCAGTGTAGTCCTGTACAATAGTACTTGAGTTTTTTTACATTTGTCACACAGCTCCATCTTAGTTCCTCTACGATCAGCCACAAATGATTGCTGCTTTCAAAATGCACTCTGAATACTTTGTTGAGTCTATTTCTATATTAAACTGAGGCTAGATGCTGTAAAAATGTCCATCTCCTGATGCAGAGTTAATGCTATTTTGGAAAATAAACTAGTTGTTTAAACTGAAAACTGAAGTTGTTTTGTCTACGATATGGTGCCTTTTCATCATTTATTCTTTCCTCCAGTCTTATCAGTCCTAATCAAAGCTTGGAAACTGCATTTTAAGCAAAAGGCATCATTACTCATGAAACTAAAGGCAGCAAATATTATTGGCTGACTGTTGATGGATTCATGTGGATGTGCTGTTTTATGTTAGCTTTGTCCCAAAGTTCCTACAGTACCTCGTGCTGACTGTTTCTGTTTTTACCTGTGAATAAAAGTTTGATAGAAACTTTGATGAAAACCTTTAGTGGTGGCAAAAACAACCAGCACACCTGCCCACGTTCCCCCACTGACTTTCCAACATGATTTTAAAATGTCATTATTACTTACTCAATTAAAGCTTTTCACATCAAGTTAATACATTGTAAAGTCTGTTTTATGTTTAGATATTTATGTCGTTAATCATTCTCTGTTTAAAGTGAATCACTTGATGTGAAAAGGAAAGACTTATCAGTTCTTTATGTAAAAGATTTTGTGTTCAACTGTGATGGCAGGGAGCTAACTGCTGTGTTTGTGTATGTTTATGTGTTACTCGTGTATCTGTACTTGACTGTGTGTGTGTTATTGTTAGATGCACAGCCGACAGAAGGAGAGCGAGAGGTGTGGAACCAGGTGAACTCAGTCCTCCAGGACTCAGAGAGCATCCTGTCAGGGCTGCAGGCATACAAAGGAGCTGGTCAGGAGATCAGAGATGTAAGGAAATGCATGCATACACATTACCACATACAGAAATAGCCACAGACACTATACACAAACACTGTACACAAGTCGTTCAAAATAGAAAGAAAAATCTTCAAACACATATTTTTCCTTGAGAAACCATAACTAAGAGCTATAAAACCCACACCAGTGCTTCCCAAAATGTGAGCCACAGCCCCCTGGAGGTACTGCAGATCTGCTGTCAGAGATCCTTTACATTAAATAAAAACCATAAGCATCATTTTATATATTGAAATCATATTGTAAAAAAGTCTCAGAACTAACTAAACACAGCCGGCAAATTTAACTTGCATGCCACTTTTTTATCATTCATTTTTTCTGACGTAAAGAACCAATGCTATGGTTTAACTGGTGATATTCTACTGTACTGCTAGCTCTGAGATTATAATCCAACATGCCTATGGAGATATTTACATTCCTAGGAAAGAGATTACAGAGCCACAAAGACATGTTAAAGATATAAGTATTTGAAAAGAAAATCTAGTTGACTTTACAGGCACCTGATCAAAACAGTACTAATAGCAGTTATGTATATTTCTCTGAAAACAAATTTTTTTACATTGAATTTCTCAGTTTATATAATAGAACTATGGAGGTATAACCTTTGAGTTGGATTTTGTTTGATATTGGGCCTCAGCATAATTTAGTTTTGTAAAAGCTGGTAAATTCAGTCTATTTTCCTGTTCAGATTTTCAGCCCAAGGTTAGTGTCATTTCCTTTTAGTTTTTCCTGATTCTACATTGACCTCTTAAAATGAACTTCTCTCTCAGAGCCTTTGTTAGATGTTACATGCTATGCTGTCTTTTACTTTTGCAACAGTGAGTAGACACTAGTAGCAAACCGTTGCAGAGTCAATGAGAATGTAGAAAGGTGTGATGACAGCAGTTTGGTTATAAAGCTGTTGCATAATAGCACGATGAAAGGACAATTTCTACATGTTCAGTGTGATGAAAATGTGCAGCACAGGGGACAAGTTAGACTGAATCAACCACATACAACTGTGAAGCAACTGTTGCTTTATGTTAAGGGTCAATATGGTTCCAATAGCTGATGATTTCTGACTTTTCTGCTTTATCTGTTCATCCCCAGGCTATTCAAAACCCAAACGACTTCATGCTGCAGGAGCGAGCCTGGAACTCTGTCTGTCCACTCGTCATCAAACTCAAGAAGTTTTACAGTTTTTCTCTCAGATTAGGTACACTCTGTTTTTTATCCCATTGTCCCTTAAGAAGCAGTAGGTAGTCCTATTTTTTAACTTGTGTATTCAAGTCAGAGTTGAAGCGAAGTTAAAGGCTAGTCTCCCCCTGGTTAAATGAAAAATTAGCTACATTTAGAAATATTGCTTTCCATCACTGCGGGTACCTTCAGATGCATAATTTTTCTCCTGTTATTGAACAAAGAATAGTGCTATAAACTAAAATTTTTCTTTTAACATTTTTTTCCCACAGATGTCTTTAAACCACTTATGCAGCTAAAAAACTAATCATTCTGTTGACAAGAAAATGTCCCTAATATTCAGATATTAAATGAATGATGCACTGTTCTCTGCTTAAATGGGACTGCACACCTAAGCTTGAGCACCATTTTCTAACAGCTAATGTCATTTATGAGATGCATTTGTCTTTGATAATTTGGAAAATTGAGTGCAAACAAATATTTCCCCAGCCTCTGTTATTAAGCAGTCAATCAAGTAGCTTTTCCATGTATAGTGCCAATTCATAATATGTATTATTTCAAGACATGTTTTCATTGAGCAGGTCTACACCGTACTCTTCATGTGTTATGTTATTGTGTCTTGTTGTGTGCATATATTAGAAACAGGAATTAAAATGCAGGAACTTGACACACACAGACAGCAGCTGAGCTCTGATCTCTCTGCGTTTGCTTTTCTGTGTGCAGAGGAAGCTCTGCAGAGTTTGTTGGAGTGCCTGACCTGTCCGCCCTTCACGCCCACTCAGCACCTGGAGAGGGAGCAGGCGCTGGCTAAACAGTTTGCTGAGATCCTCCACTTCACTCTGCGCTTTGATGAGCTTAAGGTCTGCTGGAAACTATGAGCAACACTCAGACAAACAGTTTCACTTACTCCACCTTCACTCGAGTACACTTTTGGTAAATTGTTGAAGAATAAACGTGGTTTAGTTCCAGCTTTGACAGCCTTGTCTTGCTTCCTTCAGATGAGAATTCCTGCCATCCAGAATGACTTCAGCTACTACAGAAGAACCATCAGTCGAAACCGGATAAACAACATGAATGTGAGTGCTGCAGAAGACTCCACATTTTACTGATTTCCTTTTCCTTGTAGCATATGTATATCTACAGTACATTTTATTCTTGGGTCTTCTTTTGACTCTCACTTGTGTTGTTTCCCTGCATCTTAGCTTTTCCATACAATAGAGATTATGCACAAACTGGCTCTACAGTTGCAAATATTTCCATGGAGACTTCTTGTCCACCAGTGTAGGGATGCTGCATCTTTCCTGATAACTTTATAAAATATGTGTTTCTGTGCCTACAGTTGGATATTGAGAATGAAGTCAACAATGAGATGGCCAACAGGATGTCATTATTCTATGCCGAGGCCACGCCCATGCTGAAAACTCTCAGCAACGCAACCACAAACTTTGTGACAGAGGTATTACTGTTTCTTTACAGTCACCACATTATCCAGTGATTTCTGTCTTTGCAGTTTTATAAGTAGAACATGATCAACTTACTCTAAGTTCAACAAATATTGCAGTCAAATGATGGTAGTATAGTCCTTTCAGTTGGGTCATTTTTATGCTAAAATGCCAAACCACTGATATTTCTTTCTGAATAAATAAGACTATATTCTTGTTTTCTCATTTCCAGTATCATGCCAAAAAGAGTATCGTGTTTTAATAATGTGATCAATAATGATGAATAGTAATCGTCAATAAGGCATCATTGTTTGGTGTGTGTTTGGTAGAACAAGACTCTTCCACTGGAGAACACAACAGACTGTCTCAGCACCATGGCCAGCGTGTGTAAAGTCATGTTGGAGACACCGTGAGTCATGAATTTCCTTCATAACCACACAAACACAATCCTGAGGTTTCTCACAGATCCTGAGTAGACTGTAGAAACAAATGAGTTGTTGAAAGTTAAGATATTAAACAGGGTCATTGTTATTGACCCTCAGCAATCAAAGACCTTATCCATATTGATACATTTCTATTACTCTCTATTACTGTGGAAAAGCTGTTTGACTGGCTGAAGCAATGAGTTCTGTTTTAAAGGTGCAGTGTGTAAATCTGGGGGAATATTGGCAACTAACAGATTCTTTATAGGGATGCTGACTTCTGATGGTAACCGTTGCAACCAGTGGGATTTTAAAAAATGCATCTCTTTTATTTGCTCCCTTCTGTGGAACTGTAGAAACATGCAAAATGAAAAGAAAAAAAAGTCCAAGATAAATGATGATAAAAATGCAGTTTATTTACATACTGTTAAAACACTCAAGGTCACCTTACAAGGCAAAGTAAAACAAGACGTATAAATAAGTCAACAAAAATATACTTAAGGTTAGTTAGTTAAAGCATTGCATAAAAACAGTGTGTAGGTTTGCAGAAAGAAATCAGTCAGACAGGATATGCAGGTTTGAAAAGATGGGTTTTCAGACAGGATTTGAAAATGGAAAGACAGTTAATGTTACAGATGGCAGAGCCCATGGAGGGGGGCCTCCCTATGTTTTAATAAAAGGCTTATTCTAGGTTATTAAAATATAACTACCAAGTTATTTAAGTAAATTCTACTTGGATAGATATTACACATTGCACCTTTAAACATAACTTGTATATTTGTTTAATATTGCTAAGGAAACAAACATATTTCACCTTCAAACAGCTGTTTTTTTTTAAGTTTCTCCATGAAACCTGTTTTTTCTTTTCACACATGATGATGTTTTCCTTTGTCTAGTAGCCATTGTACTGACCTGACCATAAACACATACAATATGCCACCTTTTTAAATCAGCTCACTAGTTTTAGCCGGCATTTATGGATTAATATTTAAACTAATGGGAGGTTGAGGGTGCTTATCATGCCCGCTTTAAGTGGAAGAGTTTGATTGACTCGCAGTAGCAGGTGTGGTGATGCAGTTACAACTCAACAGTCAAATGTGCTGCGCTTCAGTTTAGTTTGATTCAAAAACTCATACACTAAATAGGAATGCACAATATTGTCAGCCTGATATCTGTATCAGCAGATATCAAAATTCCTGCCATCCAGTATTTTGGCCATGGATTTCAGCATATATCAACTGTAAAATTTGGCCATATATGCACAACTCAGACCAATAATTAAATGGTGTGACAAAGAATATTGTGCAAAGTGGAAAGATATAGAAAAGACTGTGACAGATATCCCAACCCAATCCCTAATTGGTAGCGCTAAATCAGTTAACTTACTGCAAGGATCAACAGATCCAATAACATTTCACACTTTGAATATTTGGTCGGACTTTATTAAAAAATATAAATTAGAAAAAGAAGTAAAGCTACTAAGCTGGTTTGCCTATGATGACAGATTTAAGCCGGGTTTAAGTGACCACAATTTCAGAAACTGGGGTAATAAAGGGATCACTGCAATGTGTACATTAATCGATAATGGAAATATAATGAGTTTCCAACAGCTGAAATCAAAATATGGACTAGAAAATAAGGATCTGTTCAGATACCTCCAGCTGAGGGACTATCTAATTAAGGACATACAGAGTCTCAACACCTTGAATGGAGTACTTGACGTGATGATCCGGACATACAAAGGGACAAAATTCAAGGCAGTCTCGACACTGTACCGAGGCCTAAGAGACTCAGAAACTATCTCCACTTTATACATTAAGGAGAAATGGGAGAAGGAGCTGCATATTGACATTACACCAGAGGAATGGCACAACATGTGTGAAACACAACAGACAACTACAAATTCAAGGACGTGGAGAGAATTTGCGTGGAAAAACGTGACTCGTTATTTCATCACACCTAAAGTGAGGAGTAAACAGACTGGATCACAACAATCATGCTGGCGGCTGTATGGAAACAGGGAAGCACATCATACACACATTTTCTGGGAATGTAATAAACTCAATAGATTTTGGGAAAATATACATAGCATGATTAAAAATATTTTGGGATATATAATACCCAAAGAATGTAAAGTCATGTACCTGGGGAACTTAAATGATTCTGTTTTAGACAGAGATAGATACTTAACTAAAGTATTATTGATCGCATGCAAGAAGGCAGTAACACAAAACTGGTGCAAGACTGAACCCCCTACTGTAAACCAATGGCTAGAAATCATAAGAGAGATCTATACTATGGAAAGAATGACCTATCATCTTAGACTGAAGGGGGATATTTTTGTGAAAAAATGGAAAAAATTGATAATTTACGACACAGTGAAAGATACATAAGGGATCACTGATATGTAAACTACTTTGACTATAGCTGTTGGTAACCATGACTGTTTTGTTTTTTTTTTATCGTCTTTTTGCCTGTTTTCTGTTTAACACATTTACTCAGAATGTTGTAAATATATGGCTAAAATGAGAACTGTTCTCACTATGCTTCAAAATGAAACTTCAATAAAAATTAAAGTATCAAAAAAAAAATTTGGCCATATATACTAATAAATTAGTGGAGTTTTAGGCTGGACCAACAGACCAATGTAAGTTGAGATCTTTTTCTTTATTTATCCTCATTCTTTATTTTTAAAGTGTGTTTTAAAAAAAAAGTTTTTTTTTTCATCCTCAAACCTTAAACTGTCTTCAAAGAACTGAATTTTTAGTTATGTAAAACATATTTAAATACCGATATCGGTATCGGCTAAAGGAATTTGTAAATATCGGCATATCGGATATCGACAAAAATCCAATATCATGCATCCGTAACACAAACTGCTTGTTGACTGACATGCAGCAATATTTAAAACTTTATGAGGGAAATTTTTGTGTATCAGAGAACAGATTGAATAGATGTGGCCTGACTTGAGATGTAACATTGAATAAAAGGACATGTGAAACTCAACAGAAGTATCAACAAGCACAAACATAAATGATTTTTGGGTTTTAAAAAATGAATCAGGTGTTAGGTTAGCTCAGTGGGCAGAGCAGGCGCTACAGAGGCTACAGTCATCAACAGACAGCAACAGACTGGTTGCAGGATCTCGGCACTGTTTAATGGATGCCTTCCCTCACTGTCCTGTCTCTCTTCTGCTGCCCTGTCAAGTGAAAATAAAAAATCCAAAAAAGTAGAATATACGGAAACCGTATTTAAACTCCATGCCTGTTGAAAGCTGTTGGAAAAAAAAACACAAATCGCCTTTTTTTTTATTTTGCAGCCCTTTTCTACCATTTCCAAAATATGAAATTTTGAGCAAAGGTTATGATTATTATTACTATGATTCACAGCTCTTAAAATTCCTTTATTTTTACAAAAGCATATCATATCCTTTGATAGAGGTCTGTGTTGATACACAGTCTTTTCAGTTCATCTTTAGCTCTGTGCATCGTTTGTTAAGCTGGAGATATGCTTGCTGTTTCACCTTGCATTTGCACGTGTCTGGCTGCTTCAGGAACGTTCTGAATTATACCTTCCTATACAGACGCAGGTTTCTGGAGGATGCCTCTGGAGGGCACACCAGTGAGCTCGGGCCATTTACAACTAAATGATGAGCGGGATGCAAACATGGCAGCAGTGGATATGTTGATAATTCTGAACTTCCTGTCGTTGTTGTTCCTGCTGCTGTATTGACTGTCATATCCAGTCTGTCTCCACACTGTCCCTTCCAGACACTGCAGTTTGTGTCTGTGTCACGTTAATTTTTGAGGGTGTGCACATCCAGTGCACCAAAACAATACAAGAAATACATGGCAGCCATCATGTGTACACTTAACTGTAATTAAACTGCAAGTTTAACTCAGGCTGATGGTGAAATTGGACAAGAGGAGACTGAAGGGGAGCATTTAGTGACTCCCAGGTGTGACAAGTACAGCAGAAGCTGTGGCCTACAATGATAGACTTGTTAGACTCATACAGATTGCTTAAACCAGTCAAGACAACCTTTAACTTTCTTACTTTATAATAAAATGAAATAAAAAGCAGAAATCTTGTACATTACTGTAATTCAAACGAGTGTAAAGGTATTCAAAGGAAAAATCTTACTGCCATACAGCTCCCAGGACTGCTTCAAGCTTTAAGGATGACTGCAAAATGGATCACTCCATTGATATCATCAGTCTTTTTACTGATTAAGATAGTATGGTCTGTTTGATTTGGGAAGAAGCAGAGTTTATTCTATTCTCCACATTTCAAGTTAGTGAAATTATCCTCCCTTGAAATGACCATCAGTCTGCTGCCACCCAAAACAGAGAGGGACACAGGAGAAACAGCACCACCCTCAGGCAGAGAGTGGAAGCAGAGAATTAAAATTCCAATTGAAAATGGGCAAAGCCGCATGTCAGACATTCACATACCTCCAACATAACAACATATGATTTGTGAATAGACCAATACTGATTATGAAAAAACTTGATTTATGCTGTCTCTTCTGAATAGATTTAAATTCTTCTAATTCAACGATTCCTCTCTTTTTTTATCTTCTTATGTATTTAGGGAATATTCGAGTCGTTTCAGCAGTGAGGACACACTCCTATTTTGTATGAGGGTCATGGTGGGTGTCATCATTCTTTACGACCACGTCCACCCAAACGGCGCCTTCAACAAGTCCTCAAAAATAGACGTAAGATACACAGCCACACATCTGTGTGTGATTCAAACTGTAGAAAAAGCAGCATAACTGTTGGTTTGTTTTGTGATAGCGCTCTTGAGTTGCTGACTCTGCTTGTTTCCTCTCAGATGAAAGGCTGCATAAAAGTCCTGAAGGATCAGCCGGCAGACAACGTAGAAGGCCTCCTGAATGCTCTCAAGTAGGTCATGTTCTCTACATCTTGCGATGTGAAGGGTTTCTGTGTTGAGATGGCGTTAGTTGAATATTATAATCTAGCAAGAATTCTGAGCCTAACAGTTGAAAAAACTAATTTCAGTCATCTCTCTTTCATTTGTAAGTTATGGAAAGTTATGCATTTCAGTGAATGTTCAAAATGCAATTTATCAAAAGAACAGATATTTGTAGCTCACTGCTATCTGAAAATCAGCTGCTTTGATAAAGGATGTAAGTGGGCTACGGGCAGTTTCTTAAATCAGTAATCATTTCTTAAGTTTTTGACATGTTTAGCTAAGTAAAAGACTTGCCAGCACATCTTGCCCAGGCTTGTATCAGTTAGCATCTGCACAGGTTGAATGTGAGGCAGAAAGAGAAGAGGCTGGAAAAGAAGGAGACATTCTGCCTTGTTGTTATCACTGTCTGTGTCCCGCCTCCACAAAAAAAAATGTTTTTGTCCTCCTTAGATTCACGACAAAACACCTGAACGACGAGTCCACTCCGAAGAACATCCGGACGATGCTCCAGTAATGTTTCTTTTTATATAAATAGATATGAAGAGGATCAATGCTCTGACCTCAAATAAGATGTAAATGTTTACAATATTTAAAAAGACTCGATGTTAATACTTGTGTGTATTTGCATAGTCATTCCCTCCAAGATTAAAATCTGCAGAACGTGCACCCTCTACTTAGCAAAAAAAAAAACAAAAAAAACAAAAAACGTAAATTTGATAGAATCACATGAAATGCCTCGACTGTTAACAGCTGTTAAAGCACAAATAACAGACACCTATCAGCCTTATATAACGGAGCTTTGAGAGCAGCACTTGGAAATAAAAGAACAAGGCAGCATTAAAATTGCCTTAATCAATCCTTTCAATCTTTTATTTGACAATGGAGCAAGGTTATTGAACAGGTGTTAATCAAATCAGCTTAAATGAATGAATCTGTTTTTGGAAGGTGAGGTTTTAAAATCTGACATGATCTTGTTTGTATCACATTTATCGAGAAAATTTAACATGCATTCAGACAAGTGAAGTTCTTCCTGTGTTTTCACTTCTTATGTAAGTTGCACAGGTGAGCTCAATCATTAAAATGCACATTTTGTTGCAGTGAAGGGCTAAATATTGAGAGCAGATAAGGGATGGGTTGGTTTGTATGTTTTGCTCTAAGCATTAGAGTGTTTTCTCTTTTATAGTTAGCCTTTGTATTTTGTCTTCTTTTTTTCAAACTCTAACCATGTGCAACTATCAAAAAATCCACTGTGAACATCGTAAATGCACATCAGGCAAGATTCACTATATTGAAGTCTGAATAAAGGGATATTTTGGTACTTTTGAAGTTGAGTTCTGTGAGGTACTTGGGGTTAGTCTCCAGAGATTTAAGTAAGCTTTGCAAAAAAATTTTGAAGCCTCTGGCACTATTTTGCAATGCGAGCTTTGGCTATGTCCCCTTCTGCCTCAGGGTATCAGAACAGCTTTTTGCATCTGTTGGCTCAGAAAAAAAAAAAATTAAGCTTAAACTAGTAATTTCAGCTCGATTTTCCATTTTAACAGATGACACGTAGTTTTCAGAAGGTAAATATATTTTGTCCTCTCATTATCACTCAGAGAAATAAAGCAACAGCCATAAACTTATTTGGATGACAAATTTTCATTCAGCTTTCTTTATCGGGTTTGGTTTTCTCCATCTTATCTTCAGAAAGTTAAAGAAGTCGGGGAACTCTGGATAGGTATTGATGCAGGCTGTTGCAGGCATCTGTGTGCTGCTATCATTGATCAGAAATGTCCTTTAGAAGGGTTGATGAGTCCCACTCCATCTGTAGAAGTTCTTATGCTTACTCCTGCTCATAAAAGTATCCCCGTATATCCACAGTAAACGATGCATCATCTTCACTTGAGTCAAAATTGCTAATTTTAGTATTTTTTAAGCTTAGTTTGTTGTTGTTTCCTCAGATGAAGCCTGAAGATGCAAAAGGCTGATAGTACCAAACTCAGAGGCTTTCTGGGTGAAAAATAAAATGCTTAAAACATTTTTGATATAGTGTGCAGTTGAGCCAACATCGTTTTTGGCTCATTTTTAGCCAAAACTCACTAAATTACACAGACGATTGTACCTGTCTGTGGTGTTTCATAGTCTGCTTCTATTTGAAGGGGCAACGCTCTCTGAAATCTCTGAAGGCTGATGACATGACTGTTACCAAGTACCTCATACAACCCAACATCCAAAATGCTGAAATATCCATTTAACTTAAAGGTTTTGCTCAGTACTTTCACATGCACATAGAAAAAGTTAAATAATAATCTGAGTAAAACAGGGCTGCAGGGCTCTGGAGTCATACTAAATTAAATTCAAAGGCCGACTGACACATCTTGCCTTTGCACCAGGTTTTTGCCTGCATAAAGTCAAGCAGCATAAATGCACGGTGGAAGTGGTGCTGGAGTCTATCGACAACACCATTATATTGATAACATGCATTATATCTGTTCTATAAGTGAAGTGCAGGGCATGTACAAAATGTACAGACCTGTAAAACTGTTCGTTCTTTTGCTTTTTTACTTGCAGCTGGTAAGCTACTGAAACAAAGTCCTATGGTAACTAGCTGAAAGGACCTAGCAGAGCAGATTGTCATGGTAGTGTCCTAACAGCATGCACAGACATTGCGTCACATTGTATGCTTACTGTCAACACCGCATCAGTCAAAAATGGAATTCTCTACATGATGAATTTTAAGCCCCCTTTGTAAACAGTATAACATCTCCTGCTTTTAATTTGAATGCAGACAAACAGCAGTGTGGCGAGCCTTTGAAGGTGTTGAGACAAATACTTGAACAGTTTTCCTCAGTCAGAGTGTAGTGTTTCAGTCACAGATATGGATATTATGAAGAGTGTGTTGAGTGAGCAAAGTGAAAGAAAATCAAGAAAAATATTTCTGTCAGACACTCCTGATGCCTCGTCATCAACATTTTTCTTGGTTCCTCGTCCATCTCAATACAAGTGTCAGAGAGGAAAATGACAAGAGCTAAACGGCACACCATATCACACTGCATCACCTGCAAGTTATGTTGCAGTGTGGATCAGTGTAACAGAGCTTATTCCTCGCTCTAGTATGTGCTTAGAATATAGAGTCAGGAATACTTCCATCAATAAATCCTCTGATGCTTGTTTACTAGGAAAAAGAACAGTATTCCAGTTAACTGTATAAACTTAACTGTGCATGTAAACGTACTGACTAACTGAAAAGGCAGTGATGGTGGAACATGAAGTCCAATCAACCCATGAAATGTTGAATGAATTGTTTTGTGGCAGTGTTCTCAATGATAGTTCATGTTTGCCATGTTTTTAAGTGGCTTTTTGTGGCTTTTGTATTAAACAGAAAACCTTTACTTCTCAACAAATTGTTTGTTTTTTCACTGAACCATTCTAAAGAATATTGTCCTTCCTTAATTAACATCTACTTTCTTTAAAATAAGGAGAATTGGTTTAACTTTTTATTACCAAAAAGGCTGGAAAGGAAAAGTTCATTTCTTTAAGTGGTAAGATAATTATTACAAAGTTGTTTCGTTTTTTTTATGTTAAGCCAGTTTGAAAACAAATGACTCTGTATTTTGTGTTTGAACAAGCTTAAACTTAGTATATCAAACTATTCCCAGGATCATTTCCTGTCATCACAACAGGCTGCTTAAACTTACAGTTCAGATTTGCCTTAAATTGGACTGTTGAAGTATCTTTAAATGATTTTGTTAATGATCCCAACATGTAAGGATCTAGATTGTGTTCTTATGATATCCTCACTCATCCTTCTAACATAACACACGTGCGACAGCAGCTTCTTCATACTTTAACAAGCTCAGAAGGTCAGACAATCTCTGCTGCACGCTGCTTTAAGTTAGTATTTTATAAACTTTTCTTAATATTTCTTCTTCCCAGACAAAAAAATGATCAGATTTCTTTTATTTCAATATCTACATTTATAATTATAAACTCACTGACCATTTTATTAGGCATACTTATGCAAATATCTAATGAACAACAATGCAGCAACCAATGCATTCAGGCATGTAAATGCCATATCTACATGCCTAGACGCTTTGGCTGCTGCCATCTTATTGGCTGATAAAATACTTGCATTAGCAAGCAGATTAGCAGATGTACCTAATGAAGTGATCTGTGAGTGTACTTTGCCCACCCTGTGAAATCAGAACATGGAAATGTCAGTGGCTTGTTGCCTTAAAGACCTGTGAAACCTTTAAAGACAATATTTCTATTTTTCATTCACAGCACAGATACTTTAATTTTATTTGAAACATAAACCACACAGTATGTACACAGATCCATTCACATTAACATTTAGTAGGTTAACATTACAATAACAAGTCGGGTATCTACTATTCTTTACGTCTTTTTATGTTCTTATTGTATTTAGTAATATATATCTGTGTGTGAGCCATAATTTGAATGCAACGTTTTGTTTTGTTTTTTAATGCAATGAGTGAAAACTGTTCATGGACGAGACGTCGAGCGAGGTGTATGCGTGATACTGATAATTCATATCTGACTGAAGTGGCTTTAAAGATGAAAATGAGTCTTCTGTCAAGTTTGATGTACACAAAGCTTCTCTCTTAGCCATAGATATGCTACTGTGTGTTGTATGCCAGATGTTTTGAATTCTGAGACAAAAAAGTTTTTTCTTTTGTCTTAAACTGACAGTTCTGTTTAATATTTTGGAGTCCAGACTCACTGTTTGTATTAATTGCTTTGGCTTTGTATTGAAATTTGAATGGGACGTGTGGATTGGATAATAAAGGTGGTACATTTCTTATACAGCCTGGTTTTTTGGTTTCTTCTTGACGTGTATAGCCTTTATAAAGCAGTGGTTCTTAACTGTGTAGCCTCAGGATCCAACCCCCACCTTTATGATGAAAAACCATCACCCAAATGTTTGAAGTAATTTCAAAGGCTCAAACTTTGAAAGGATGATGCTAGTCAGACCTGAAAAAACATCCAGTGTGAGGCCTCTTAACCTTTAGCTGAAAGCAACTGTAGTGAGTAAAAAATGTTTTAAAGCATTTCTTTTAAGTTGATAAGCCACAGAACCAGAGTACATACCCAAATGCATGTTATAAATACTCAAATGACCAACATTACTTAAAAAGCATTTTAACTCAAACTCACCAAAAAAAATTTTTAACATGTCTCTAAGCCAGATGAAAGTGTGGGAATTATTGGGTGTAAGCAACCTATGCTGTGTGCTGCAGCAGAGCACAGAAAGCATGCTGATCCTTCTTGGACTGTTATTTTTCATGTAAAATGACAGGACCTTAGATTGTATGTTAGAGATGCTTCTGCTTCCTTGCAGTGGGTAGTACATAAGTAAAACATGTAATACATATTAACATGCACATTTAAATATGTAGAGGGGCAGACCCTAATCATACATGTGAGACTTTATGCAAATCAGAAGTTTGATGTAAGTGTTTCAGTGTTTATGCGTGTTTATGAATTGCTCGCCAATGAAGAAATGACCCAGTTGTATCACTTCCTGTTGCCGGTAGAGGTGCTACATCAAGACGAGGAAATTAACATTTGAATATGTAGAGGGGCAGGCCTTGATCCTACATGTGAAATTTGAAGGCAATCAGATGTTGGGTATGTGAGTTGCAAATACTTCCTGCAAATTGGCAAAATATTGAAATGCTCGCCATCGCCAGTGAGACATCCGTCAATGAAACATATCTGTGTTGTGGCCAAACAGTGGGGCCTTTCTTTCAAAATCAGAGCTCAATAGGTTAAGCACAATAAGAGGAATGAAGATATGACCCATTGGTGTTGCATCTTGTTGTCAATAGGAGCGCTATAAAAAGATGTTTGCATGTGAGCATGTTCAGTGTGATACTGTAGGACCAGAAGATCACAGATTATTTTTTAATGAAGTTATAATAGGTTAAAGTCATTTGACACCATCAAAAATGCCTTATTTTAAAATTTAGATGAAGCTGGTTGACTTCCTGTTGGGATTTTTTACATGGCTCCAAGTGGCTTTTTTGAAGGTCTTACGATGCTCCATGTGTCAACCAAATATTGGTCATATTTGTTCTGGAGATACTTGGGTGTTAGCAACCTGTGCAGCTTGCTGCAGCAGGGCAGGGAGACCAGTAGATCAATGAGCACATTGCCCTTTGTATATGCGGTAGTACTCACTGTCAACAGTAGGCGGCATTTTGAGAAAGGAAGATGCAGGTATGTAGGGGTGACCGGGGCAGGACCAATAGTTATAGCGTAACATAAAACAAGGTGGGACGTTAAGGTGTTTCCTATCAGAATTCCTGTGAAATTGGCGAGATATTAAAATGCTCCCCATAGGCACTAAGGCATCCTTGCACAAGACAGAGGGCGCTATGATGAGCTGTTTGCATGTGGCTGTGTTGTACTGTTGTCTGGGCATTAAAAAAAGAAAAAAGAAATCGTAGAATAATGTTCCCCAAAGCTATGACAGAATTCAATAAATAATTTTCCAAAAAGAGGCATTATCTGGAAATTGAGATGAAGCTGGTGGTCTTCCTGTTGGGATTTGTCATAATGAATATGCACGCCAAAAATCATATTTGTAGTTCAGAAGTAGATCAGGGGCTGAATGCTGTAATGTTTTACAGGAGAAACATACAAGAATGAAATTCTTGTTACCAGGCTTGGGCCCCAAATATAAATTTTTAAATATTTTTAAAATAATGAAGACATTTGGAGGCTTCTGAGGTTCTTAGACCTTGCTGTTTGGGCTAAGGATCCTCTTCAGGGACTTTTTGGATAATCAAAATCTATTTTATAGCTATTTTTCATTTATTGCAGCTTATTCATGTTCAAAATACCAAATTTATGTAAGACATGAACCACATATATATTACTACTGCTGTTTCCATCAATAGAAATTTATGTGGAAAATCTGCAAGATACAAATGGAATGAAGACTCGGTTATCAAACATTTCTGGAGTTTAAAAACTGTAGAGCACCTTTAAGAAAAAAAAACATCTTCTGGTTTTTAAATAGCACCATAATATGTGTTATTTTGAGACATCCTTATTAAAAATGTTGAATACCTAAAATAATTCCCAGTATAACCATGATCACAAACAATGTACAGCTGATGCAACAGACTAACAGACTTTTTTTTTTCTTTCCAAGTGCAAAATTCAACTCTAAAATTAAAAATCCCATCATCTCTGCATATCGCTGAATCTCCACTCAGTACTGTGCTGGTATAAAACCTTTTAGTTCATTACATGTAAAGTTAATTACACTACTGACAGTCTGTAGCTCTGAAGCTGTAATCCTGACATCCTCCTGATGGTGGCGATGTGCTTCACCTTATGTCTTGCGCGTGTGAAGTAGGAGCAGTCCATGCCTTAAACAACGGCTTACCTGGAATTGACAGAAAAATAATTTCTTAAATAAATTGTCTTCTATAGGTCGAAATGACAGTGGAAATCATAAAATAACATTTAGTCAGAGTTCATTATCAGGATGATTGTTGTGAGTGCTGCTACAGCATCAGAGTCTGAGGAATCTGGAGTATACAAAAGTTTCATTTTTTGAATTATTATGTGAACTTTTAATTATTATTCAATTTTTTTAGATGCACCGGTAAAAACTTGTGGTTACCCCTGTGTTAAATAGGAACATTTCAACTTGATGTAACTGAAAGACTTTGCCTTGACCTGAAAACCTTTTCAACTACAATAATTTTCCTCAAAAAGGAGAATATCAATCATCTGAACAAAAAAAAGGTCCTACACTATTTTAGTGCCACAGACTGGGTTCATGAAAGACAGTATTTTCATGGACCGGCCATCAATGTGTGAGGGATAATGTGCTAAAATTAAACAATACAAATGAAGTACAGAAAAATACAACTCACCATAATCACCTGTCACATTAACCTTTAATTTAAGTAGAACTACAGGTATTGTCTCTTAATGCAGCTGCAAAGGAGCTCTCCAATGACATTTGTTTTCTTTTTCCCTTTAGCTTGCTTGTGTGCTTAATTTTTGGGTGTCAAGTGACCTATGTTGTAACAATGTTGTGTCATTGACGTGACAACAGCTCAAGTAGTACAGATGCATGACATTTTTCAACCTTTTTTTTTTTTTTTTAATAAAACCTCTTTCAGAATCTGACAGTCAATAAAATGAAAATAAAATACGTTATGCATTCTTTCTGAGTGCCAAATGATCATGACCCAGCTGTTGGGGAGCGCTGTGTTAAAGAATGACCATTATAAGCGTAACTGCATGCTTGAGCTCCTCCTCAGTAATTAGAATCAGAATCAGCTTTTTGGCCAAGCATGCTCATGCAACAAGGAATTTGACTGTGGTTAGCTTTGCTCTCAATGGAATACAGGAATTAAACATTAAATAAAAAAAATATATTGTGACATAAGTATAAAAAATTAAGATTTAAATATGTTCAAGCTTTTTTTGGTATTATTTCTAGTATAGACAAGTCTGTGAGCATTGATAGCATGGTTGCAATACGGGCAAAGGTTGCAAGGATGCTGACTAGACATGATCAGAGTATGAAACATGCAAGAATGTGGGTAGAATTACATGAAGGAGATGAGATAATTTAGGATAGTTGATTAGTGCAATGTACATAAGAGGTGAGGCGTTTTACCAGAGAGCCTTCTTACAGCATTTTAGTTGCATTGAGTAGATAAATTACCAGCAATTTTTAAGTACAGTAAAAAGATTAATTAGTTATTGCTACAGTAAGTAGATTAATTAGTGCAAATATGCATAAGAAGTGAGTCAGACATTTTTTCTAATAGCAATTTTTAAAGTGAAACAAACATTTTAAGGCAGAGTAAAAACTAAATAATCCTCTTCAATCTATGAAGGCAGGAAAATAGTGCTGTGGTCTGATGAGTCCTCAATTCAGGTCATTTTTGGCCATTGATTCCTCCAGGTTAAAGAGGAAAAGGACCGTACATATGCTTCTATCCAGAAGACGTCTTTTTAGAGACATCACTACTTATTTCAGTGAAACAATGCCAAGCCATGTTCTGCATGAGTTACAGCAGGATGGCTTCACAGTGAAAGAATATGGCTATTAGACTGGCTTGCATGAAGTCCAGACCTGTCTCTGATTGAAAATTGGGGCCCAGTGTATACAAAATTTGACCATGGAAAACCCCACACTGCAGCTTAAAAAAGTGCATTAAGTAAGAATGGGGCAGAATTTCGCTTTCACTACTTCAGCTGTTAGGATCTGTGGTCCCCAGACTTTTACAGAGTGTTGGTAGAAGAAGAGGTCACTGACACAGTGGCAAACATGCTCCTGTCCCAGTGTTTTTGAAACATGTTGCAGGCATCAAATTCATGACATATGTTTTTTTTTCTAAATTTAACAAAATTAATCAGTCTGAAGATCAAATATATTGTCCTTGTGCTGAATTCAATTGAATATAGGGTAAAAAGGATTCTCAAATAACTATTATGTTTTTATTCACATTTTACACAACGTCCCAACCTTTTTGGATTGGTGTTTTTATTTAAATACAGCTAAAATAACTTTAAATGTCTTGCCCCTATCAACTTAAATGTTAAGGATAATATTTTAGCTTCCTTCATGATTTAGAAAGCACATAGAACATGTCTAACAGGGTCACGAACGACACTTGGGAACTTTTCCTGCAGAATCAGTCTTTCTATGCTCTTAATTTGTCCTCAATACATTTCTTACTATAGAGTTACATCATATTCAGCCCTAAGAACTGCAGAAGCTGGGATCACTTACTGGGAGCACTCCGGTGGGAGCGCTGAGATGCCCTGAGCGCCTCCACGCTAAGGCGGGGAATCGCTGGCCTCACCGGGCCTGGACGGATCCCAGCATTCCACTGGGCGAGGCGCAGCGTGTTCTCAGAGGTGTCATTAGAGATGGGGTGGTCATAAAGAAACCGAGTCTGGGTCTCATGAGATGGAGGAGTCTGAGGCCTGCAGTTGGAGCTGAGGAACATCTGATGAAAACAAGGAAAAAGTTTTTAGAAAACTGAGGATACTTTGAAATAAAAATCTTCAAAAGATAAAAATTGCGTAAATTGAAAGAGAGTGGGAGTTAGATTTTGGTAATCTGGATAAGCTCTTGTACCAGGAGATGATATGAATTCATAATGGTTTCACCAAAGCCAGAATAATAAATGATCCAGTGTCCTCCATTTCACCCTTTCCTCTCCCCTCCCTCAAACATCAGCATAATTTGGCTTCCCCCCTCTCTGAGCAGCTCATTATTAACATGCGTCTCTGTGTAAATGCTGCTCCATTATACATGATGCCTGCTGGTTGCCAAGTCTCCAGAGGATCCTCCACGTTTACCAACTCCCTTTGAATCACACAAGGAGGTCACAGCCACAGCGGGATGATGGCGCTGATGATGAATGGAGCGTGCGTTACCAGCGATTTGGCTTTGCGTAGTTTGTAGTTTGCCTCAGAGAGTGATGTCTTAGTCCCTACGTCTGGCTTCCATGTGTTCGCTCGGCAGGTTGAGGATTGAATTTTCATTTGTCTGCAGAAAGAAAATCAAATAGAAAAACATCATGAACACTTAGGCATATTTATCCTTTCTAAAATTAAGTTTGGAGTCAGTTTAAAATATTAGAAAGCAGTATGATTAAGATTTCTATTTGAAGTTTTCTTTTAAGTAACCATCACTTTAATACAACCCCAATTCCAAAAAGGTTGGAGCGCTGGGTAAAATGTATATCAAAACAAAATGCAGATATGTTCAAAACTCATTTTAAACAACAGAACATAAATAACATATCAGATGTTGAAACTGAGACATTTTACCATTTCATGAACAATATTTGGTCTGAATTTAATGGTAGCAACACATCCCAATAAAGTAGGGACGGATCAATATCAGAAAAGTGTTCCTCAACGTAAAATTGTGAAGACTATGACTATCCCACCATCTATAATATATATCATCAAAAGATTCAGAGTATGTGTAGAAATCTCTGTGAGGAAGGGACAAAGCTAGAGGTAAAACTGGATGTTTGTAATGTACAGGCCCTCAAGTAGCACAGCATTAAAAAACAGGCATGAATGGAAATCATTGCATGGGCTCAGGAACACTTCCAGAAATCACTGTCTGTCAACACAGTTCGCCATGCCATCCACAAATGACACTTAAAGCTGTATCATACAAAGAAAAGGCCATATGTGAACATAATCCAGAAACACCCAAGCTAATTCAAAATGGACTGAGGCAAGATGGAAAACTGTTCTGTGGTCAGATGAATCAAAATTTGTTATTCCTTTTGAAAACCACAGATGTCGTGTCCTACGGACTAAAGACGAGAGGGACCATCCAGTTTATTATCAATGCACAGTTCAAAAGCCTTCATCTTTCTGGTGGTATGGGGTTGCCTCTGGCGTGGACAGCTTACACAGCTGGAAAGGCACTATCAATGCTAAAACTATATAGAGGTTCAGAGCAGCATATGCTCCCATAAAGATGACGTCTCTTTCAGGGAAGGCCTTGCATATTTCAGCAAGACAGTGCTAAACCACATACTACATCCATTACAACAGCATGGCTTCACAATAGACGAGTCCGGTTGCTGAACTGGCCAACCTGCCGTCCAGAACTTTCATTTTTAGAAAAAACTTGGAGCATCATAAAAGGAAAAATCCAACAAAGAAGACCCAAGGCTGTTAGGCTAGAATCCTACATCAGACAAGAATGGGACAACATTCCTTTCCCAAAACTCTAGCCACTGGTCTCCTAATTTCCCAGAGGTTTACAGACTGTTGTTAAAGAAGAGGGGCTGCAATGTCAGTGTCTCTGTCCCACCTTTTTGGAGATGTGTTGCTGCCATCAAATTCAAAGCGAGCTAATATGTTCACATGGCATAATAAAATGTCTCCGATATATTGTTTAAGTTGTATTGAGAATAAAACCTGGGTTTATGAGATTTGCAATTACATTTTGTTTTTATTTACATTTTACACAGTGCACCAACTTTTTTGGTATTGGGGTTGTATATCAATTTTAGCGTATATTAACTAGCAATTAGTTAACTGTTCAGTAAGCAGAAAACAGTTACAATTCAGTGAAGGTTAGCTACTTAGCTACTCACTTATTTGTTACTTAGTAATTGACAATTTAAGCATTGGTTAACCAGAAGTTATTTCATCAATTCCTGGTTATTTACAGTTAGTTACTCATTTGATCCTGTTAATTATCAGTTAGTTATATTTCTTATATTTTTATTATGCAGTGGTCAGTTTTAAATGCTCTACAAGCCCTAAAATCTCACCCTTGGTCACTGGGATCGGTGTTGTCTAAGTAGTTGAAGCGTAGCGTGTCTTTAGGGTTTCTGTCAGAGTCTCTCCATGGTGGAGGGCAAGTCAGCTGCTTTTTCCTGGAGGTTCCTCTGAGTGGCTGAGAGCTCGATGCTGGACGCTCTGCACTGACTAAATCCACCTCTGACAGATCTTCAGGTCTACCGCTGATGTCTGATAAATTAGGAGCCAATAACTGATGCTGGGATGCAGTGTTCTTGTGGAGGAAAACAGAGGTTTTAGCACAGGTATCCCTGCAGCATCATAGAGGTTTGTTCATTTCACTCATTCAGTTTTACATAGACTGCTTTGAGTACTAAATCCTGAGATCCTTCTGATGACACTACAAAGCTGCATTCATGAATCAAACGAAGTACATTTAAATTATGTCTGTATATGGACCAGATGTCATCCACCACTGTTAGAAATATACTTATTGTTCTCCTTTGAACATTCACATTAATAGATTGTCAAAATTAAAAGAGTAACTGTTATTTTGTGGTAGACCGGTGTTATATAGCCTTACTTTTGCTGGTTGAAAAATGGTTAAAATCAAGTCTCAGACACCTACCACTGATATCAACCTGCTTTTAACAAAATTTCTTTGTTGAAAACCCATCTGGTGTTCACTAGTTAAAGTAAAAACCCCCTGTTAACTAATTCTTGATCTGATCTCCAGACCTGCAACAAGGCGTGTCTCAGCTCCTGCACCATCTGGATGTAGTGTCTCTTCCAGACGCCGTGCTCGAATGGTGAGGGTAAGAAGTTGATGTACCATCCGAGCCTAACACACTTTGGCATCCACAGCTGGTCCAGCTCCACTATGCTCTTCCAGTGCCAGCTCACCTGCTCACAGAGAAGAAAAACACTCAGAATGAGGATGTATGACAGGGCAGAGGTTTCAGTAGGCTCAGTGACAGGGAAGTCATTCATGTTAACACAGACATATAAGTGTGCCATGATCAGTGTGAGTGTACCTTGGCACATCGACAGAGGCTGCGTGGGTCCAGGAAGGAGAAGAGGTAGAGGCAGAGGGCTCTGGGAAGCACGCATGTGAAGTCTGCGGCCTGCAGGGGGAGCCGTCTGCTCACACTGAGACTCAGGAACATCAGCTGATCTACAGAACAGCTCAGCACTAAATCCTGCAGCACCGCCCTCCTCTGGCTGTCAGACCACCTGTCAAACTGATGAAGAGATGAAAGAACAGAGCAGAATCCTTAACTATTTACTGCTTTAGCTGAACAGTGCTTAATGTCATGTACTTCACAGAGAAAAGCGCAGTCATTTCTAACATCTACTTCTCGACACAGTCCACACTAAGCTCTTTGCAGATTAAGGAAGCATCAGCTCATTCAATGGATCTTCTCTCATCTTCTTTTAGACATACCCACTTTGCTAGAAGGCTCCGCCTCTCTTCAAACACCTGAGAGAGTGGAGACATGAAAGATTTCAAAGCATAGAAAAGCACAAAAATGTATCAAAACCTTGTTGTTCTTGTCTTTAATCAAATCAGTTATCAAAACACACCTCAGTGTTTTCACCAAAAGGTCATTTTTGAACTATTTTCTTATTAGAGCATCACAGTAAATCATACATTTATTAATATCTAAATATGAGCTTCAGCACTAAGCATGTCACAAAGCTCTGAATTTATTTCAGTAAATAAGAATATACATATAAATACACACACACACACACACACACGTATGTATATACAGTGCTTAACAAATTTATTAGACCACCTGTCATATTTGTCTCAAAGACCATCCAGCATCACGAAGTGATTTAATGCGGACTCTCTGAGCTCTCCACGTTTTACCATTTTGAACAGGAATGAGGGATTTCAAACTGAATTCACCCAAATTTGAGCCATCTCACTGGGCTTCTCTGACAAGTCAGAAATGAATGAAGCATAACATTCAACCACTAAAACTCATTTTTCTGTTCAGGAATGCAAGTAAATAACTATAATTTGACATATTAATCAAGAAATAATAATGTGCTTTACTATTTTTTCAGTTTTTTTCTAAATCAGTAAATTTGAAAATTCATGGATAACAATAATAATTATATTTCAGCATTAAAAATATCATTTGGGTTAAAGAGCTTCTACATATTGGTGTATTAACCATTGCAGAAACATAAAAAATGATTCTGGTAATCACCAATGCTGTTAATTTAGGGCAGCTGTGGCATAAACCTTACTTTGGTTAGGGTTAGGGTGGTCTAATAAATTTGTTAAGCACTGTATATACTGTATATATATAAATAATGTAATGCTTAGAAATTTTCAAGGAAATTTGGGGGATGTTTGTATCTTCCAGACAGTTTCAGCTGATATTTTTTTTATTTGTATTTTCAGGTAATTTGGAAAAATTAGAAAATTTGCTTGGATGCTTGGGGAAATTTGTTTAGAAATTTTTCAGGCATTTTCATGGAAAGTTGGAAATAAATTTGTAGTTTTGGGGAATTTGATTTGCATTTTTGTAAGAATTTGATTTGGATTTTTGGGGGGAAAGTCTGAAATTTTGAAATATTTTCATGGAAATTTGAGAAATTTTTTATTAAATGTTTCAATTTGTTATTTTTTGAGGGGGTGTCCTTTGAAATTTCAAGAATTTTGCTGGAAATTTCATGGAATTTGTTTGGATGTCTGGGGTTTTTTTTCTCATTTTTGTGATTTTTTTTTGTGAACATATTTGTTAATTTGGGAAATTTGATAAGAAATTGAGGTAAATTTGTTTTGACATTTTGGTGAATTTGCTTGAAAATTTTCAGGAAAATTTTAGCAAATGCTTTGGGATATTTTGTGGACTTGCTCATAATTTTTTGTATTTATTTGAAGAAATTTAGGGGACATGTTTAGTTGAAATGTTTTGGTGTTTTCATGTGGATTTGCTTTGAATTTCTAAGAGAATTTGCTTCGATTTGGGGGGGATTTGCTTTGAAATTGTTATGATATTTTCAAAGAAATTAGAGATTTTTTTCAGTACATTTTGGGGAATTTGGGATTCGATTTTTGGTGTGGGTTTCCTTTAAATTTTCTGGCATTTTGGGCAAAATTTCATAGAATTTGTTTAGGTGTTGGGATATTTTTCTTCATTTTCATAGTGTTTTAAGGAATACACTCATTTATTTTTGAGCATTTTATACGAA
This sequence comes from Cheilinus undulatus, assembly GCF_018320785.1. NCBI lineage: Eukaryota > Metazoa > Chordata > Actinopteri > Labriformes > Labridae > Cheilinus > Cheilinus undulatus. The sequence goes on along the minus strand of NC_054878.1, from coordinate 11,245,105 downwards.
TTTTTGGAAGGAATCTGCTTTGAATTTTTGCTGAATTTCTTTTTTGGGGGATTTTTTTTAACTTTTAGGCATCATGAAAAGTTTCACTTAAATATTTGGGGAACATTTGAAGACATTTTTGGTATTTTTTATGGGATATTTTAAAAATTGTGTAAGAATTTTCAGAGAATCTTTAGGAATTTATGTGGATTTTGAAATGGAAAATTTCTATGAAATTCAGAGCTTTTAGTTATATTTTGTTCATGCTTGACCTTAACAAGTCCTTGTGTTACTCGATCAAAATAAGAGGAAAAATGTCTCTACCATACCTCTCTCAATAACTGACAACTTTTCTTACTGACTGAAAACCCTCAACAACTGACCAACTGGTGGACACACAGCTAAAACATAACCAGTACAGTACTTTTTGCAGATTCAAGACCTTGATGAGATTTTGTGGAAATTATTTTTGGTATAGACTAATTCCAGTTCAAAGAGCTTTTAAACTTATTAGGTCCCACTAATCCCAAACAAGTGGGAGAAATGTAAAAATGCATTTAAAACAAATTCTCAGGTCTCTGGAGGTTATTAGTATCATCATTACTTCTCCTTACTATGTTTTGGCTGTTTCATTTTAAAGCTTTTACCAAAATAAAGTTTCCCACATCTTCTCCTATCAAACTTTACCATATGAAGGTTTTTTAAAAGGGGAACCTTTTTCAGAGAGGGTGATTGAATCTGACCTTGCTGTTGGACAGTGGGTGGTTCAGTGGAGTCCAGGTGCTCATTGTGGTCTTCATTTTAGCAGAGTGAGCAGATGATCTTGGTGCTAGTGTCATCTTTTGTTGATAGCTCTGTAAAGCTGCAGAAAGATAATACACATGACACATTTGGGGCTTTTACCATAACATTTTGGGTGTGTGTTCAGCAAATAGTGTCAGCTTTTCCATAAATCCCTCCATCAGAGGAGCTGTAAGCCTCCTGTCAGGATCTACGCTGCACGACTGAGCACCACAGGAGGTAATTCCTGCCTATTGCCATTAAACCTTATAAATCCTTCCTTTGCGAGACAAAATTTTAGCCTGGTACCGGACTTATTTCACATTCAACTGCTGCACACTTCTCCATTCTATTATATTTTCTTTCAATTGTGCAATCTGTATGCAAATCAGTCAGCAATCGTCAGTCTTTGTTGAGCTTTATGTGCAATACTTGGTGTACATTTCTTGTATTTAAATTAGATTGCTTATGCCTGACATTGCCTGTGGTTTTGTTTGTAACTTTACATACTATTCACTCTGGGCTGGTACTTAAACATATCAAAATAACATGTTTTAATGCATGTTGTAAATAATATTACTTTACCTTTTCTCATTAACACCTTACTTCAGTTGCCCTGCATTGATGTGATGTGGAAATAGAAATCATTCTTCACTATGTGAGACATAAACAAAGCATATCCTTACTAAAATAAGCCACTATTTAAAGAAATTAGAGCATGTTAAAGTCAAAATGGCAAACAAATGAAGCTCTGTACTTTTATAACAGTTAACATCAGTGCTCCAAACTGTACTACATTCTCCTCTGATATTAAACTCACCATCAGCTCTCCTCTGCTGGCAGAAAGAAACAAGTCCAACCTCTAAATAAACTCTCTAAGTGCATTCTCTGGATGCTCTTTGAGTCCAAACTCTTCTAATTCTTCTCTTCTTCTTCCCATTTCCCCTGCACAGTTTACTTGTTTCCATAGTTACCATGAGTGTACTCTCCATAAATGGACTGGCTGTCACAGCCTGTCACACACAGAGGGGGGTGCTGCAAAGCAAACCACAGTGGAGTGAGTGCAGCGTGCAGGAGTCACGAGCTCTAATGATGACAAATGTGGTGCTGAAGGCCTGACGATGCAACTGCTGGAGGGACCATCTGCCTTATACACTGATTCTGCAAAAAAGCTCAAAGATTTTAAGCCTTTACTGGTTAAACATTTGAGAAATGTTCACAGCTTTTGACAACCACTACTTTGCATCATGTATCTAGATCCACCATACGTTTAATAGATAGCACTTTAGCACTGAATGCATTTTTTTTAACTAACTGTTGCTACTTTTTACCAAAATAAAGCCACAGTAACCTGAAATGAATGTCAAGCAGGAGTAGTGGAGCAGCCTTAAAGTGATAATTGGATAATCAGTGTAGGCGTTGGCTCATTTTTCTTCAATCTATGCGCCTGTGGGCCCACTATTATGTTATTCTTTTACCTGTTTTCACCTCTTCAGACCTCTTCAACAGGCGCACAGCTCTTAAAAACTCTGAATCACCAGTATGACGACATTTCAAACGCAGAAAGCCTGCTCGTCCTCGGATGGGCGGTCGCGCTCAAAGAAGACAGAAAACCTGCTGTGAAGAAAGAGCGAGAGCTGCATCAAGCTAAACCAGCACACACTGCGCAAGACAGGAAGCTAGCGAGTTCACCTTCAAAATAAGTACAAACGTTCTGCTGTGTTTTTCCCCACAGCAAAAAATAAAAATAGAATACCGAAATAAATAAAAAAATAAATTGATAAAATGCATCAAAAGTTGAAAAATTATATTTTGATTTCATTTGGATGATTATGTTAAATTTTGTTTAACTTACACCCATAATCATGAGTCATCTTGGTAAAGGCGGTACGAGATTGAAAAAAATTGCATTACTTTAACAGTCAAACTTGAATTTCAATTTAAATGTGATATTATATTGCATTTGAATTGAAAATCAAACTCGAAATTATTAAAGTACACATTTTACAACTGAAATATTTCTGTTCAATTATATTGTGAGGGTTATCAGTTAACACTCTATATTGCTTGTTATTCACGCTATCAAAATAATTTTTAAGTTAGATAACTATTGAAATTGACTTATTAATGAAGATGAGGTATCTTGCAGAAAATCTTACAGAAAAAAATAAACGTGAAAATATTTTTTACGGGAATTCTACTGGTGTCATTTGGTGCGTTAGTTCATGAGGCTTTTATTTTGACAGTTTTAACAGGAAGCTTTCCCGCGAGAGTAGTGGGCTTGATGCTAAGTAGAGCGGGGGGGACAGAAGCGGGGAGGAGGACGGAGGAGGAGGACAGGAGCTGCCGGGAGGAGGAGGAGGAGGTGGTTGTCGGTAAAGGGACATTCACTCATTGTTACAACTCGAGGAGCGGTGGCGACTCCGTTGTTTCACGTGAAATCGGGACAACATTCAGGTAAAGTTGCCTGTATTTTACGCTGTTTTGCTAACATTTACGTAAGGACTGTTTCTGGTGAATAACCACCTCTGCTGCCGCCCGGCTCGGTGTATATGATAACACCGGTACGCAGGGTGCATTATGCTGCCCCGGTTACCATCATTTAACTAACCGTCATCTTTTGTCTCCGCTGCGTTGCTTGACATTTCTGTTTTATAAAACAGTTTCACCGGTTTGACTTATTTACAGTGGGTAGAGACATAAACAAAACTGTTACAAGCTACTCGGTCAGGTTGGTTAACCGTACTCACATTTTTATGTATCACTTCATTTGAGTCCTTGCTAGGAGGAGCCGTTATAAGTGACGCACAGGTAGGCTAATGACGCACCTATTTTAGCGTTCATAATCATCAGCCGTTAGAGCAGCTGTGCCTCTTTGATGTTTAGGTCTAGCAGGTGTAATAAAAAGTGTTGGTGAATGGAAATGCTGCTTTGGGTGTATACTAGCGTTACTCGGAGTAGCTTACATTATCATCACGATTATTTTATTAATATTGACATCAGGACCATCAAATTCTGTTAGCCGTTGATTCGTCAACGTCTGCATCACATACATTTCTAACTTGTACACGATTTACAATCTGAAAAGCAAGCAATAAATAAAAAATGATAAGTTAAGAACAATAAATGTTGAAGTTCTTACATGAAAATGGTAATATATTAAATTGTGATAAAAGATAATGGTATATGATGATGATAAATGAACACATTACTTATGTTTGAAGTGTTGCTGATGCACTATTGTACAAACATGACAGAAACTATGGACAAACCAAGCCCAACATTATATGCCATAATAATGGTTTAATCCTGACTATCTTGTTTATATGAAACTTTGAATGGACATGTGCAAATGTTGAAATCCCCCTCTTAAAATGCTGATTATAAAATGCAAACAGTGATAGCTTAGGATGCTTCTGGAATTTGAAAATTCAACATTGATATAATCCACCAAAAACAGCTAATTTCTTTCAGTAAAATACCACAAATGAAATTCAAGTAGATGACAGTGAGAGACTGTTTCCCCTATTTGTGATTTTTTTTCACCATTATGATGTATTGGTTTGTAGATAAATACAGATTGTATAAATTGTCATAACACGGACCGCAATAAGTGACCTGAAAAGCACTTACTAACCCTCCTGAACCCGCCCTTTGTGTGATATTCCTTGTATGGTATATCTTGAAAATGCCTTAAATGGTCTGCTATTTTTTCATATATACTAAGGATGTGTAAACCTCTACTTGAGACAAAATACCGTGCGCAAATTTTAAAAATTGTACTATTAATTTTCAGACCGCGCTCAGAAGATCATCTCCCCCATTGTCCGTCTTCAAAAATTTTCCAAGGCACCATCACTGTCAGCGGAGACATTGCAGGGAGGAGTGAGAGCACTTAGGTCACAGCACTGCATCTTAAAGGACCACAGCATCTCTCAGGTGATGGCGGCGTTGTGACAAAGTGCCGTTGCTGAGTGGTACCCCAAGGTGATGGATGCGGCCAGCTCCAACCATGGCTGTGCTGGATTATGCTGCACAGCCCAGACTATTCCTCTGTGACCTGAAGAGGAGGAAGAGATTGCAAGACAGCCCTGGACTATCCTTAAACCTTGTGATTTCCCTTTTCTGGTGAAATAACCAGATGCTAACAGGGGCCTTTTTCTAATCAGCCATCCTCAGGGTCTTTCTTCACTCCTGCCCAACGGACTGGTCATGGATCTCCTCTGGGTGCTGTCGGTGTCCATGCTGACGGCGTGCGTCGCCATCCCTATGGATGCGGCAGCAGGGAGTCACAGTCTTTTTACCTGTGAGCCCATCACCTTACGTATGTGCCAGGGGCTGCCCTACAACTCTACCTTCATGCCAAACATACTGAACCACTACGACCAGCAAACTGCCGCCCTGGCCATGGAGGTACAGTACACTGCAGTCATACCAAAGATGTGCTAAGCTTTTATGTTTAAAATCCAGTATTTGTTACCAAAAACAGGAATAAGAGGGAGAGGTATTTTCTGAATCATGGGATTATAATAACCTTGTCATGACTTGTTATTAGGGTGGCATCTTAAGAAATAGAGGTCGGACATAACAGCTCACCATGACTGCTCATAACAGCAGAAACATTTTAGAAAAAGAATAACTCAAAAGACTGTCTTTGCTTTCATTTCTAGGTCATCTATCTAAAGCTAATCTAATACACAAACGGGTAATTGCCAGTATTAGATTAGCATCTACCTGATTACAGTAATTTGAAGCATTGAAGCATTTTAGGGGCATGATTTGAAACATAAGTAGGGTTTCATACAAGAAGGGAAGGATTTTAGATTTGTTATGTTTTAGTGAAATACCATATATGTCTTTGACTTTAAAGAAATACAGATAACTAATAAGTAGTCAACAACATTTATCTATTCTTTTGAAGTATGAGCCTGTCAGCAACCCCCCCCCCCCCCCCCCCAGAAATGACCTCTTCAGTTTACTAGAACTGATGCAAAATCCCGATTTAGGGTGTGATGTGTCCTCTCCTATTCTCTCTGTTTTTCCTTTTATTTGTAATTCTGGCCATTTTAAAGCATTTTAATGCCATGTGTCTAGAGCTGAAACTGTTATGCTAATATTTCCAGCACAAGAAAAATAATTATAATTCTTAAAAAAAAAATTTAAATGATGACTATTTTGGTATTAGCTCATTTCAGTGTGAAAATGCCCAAATTTTGTTCCACTTATGACTAAATATCCTCATTTTATTTAATTGAAATAGAGTGCACATTGTCGTGATTTGCACCACTGGTCAAAAAAACATTGAATACATCACACTTTCACAATTGTTTTATAGCATTTATTATAAAATGCTTTTGAACCTTGAATTGATTCTTAAATTGTGTCCCATTTTTGCAATAAGTTAGAAGAAATATTTTATGCAAACAAGCAACGCATTCTCACTCAGCATGTGTACATTTTACACGCTCTTGCACCATTGTCATGCCATCAGATTAAACTCAAGCTAGCTATCAGCTACCCTCAGTCATTGTTGAAAATATATATGCTTGATTAATATTTGATTCAAATGAAACATCTTGCAAATATATAAAAAACAAACGCATATTATTTTGTTATGTTTATGTATCACACTTCATATCATTATCATAATATCAAAAAACAGTTTGTTGCATCTTTTTTTTCATCACATAGCAGGGGTCTTACATAAAATCAGACATAGCAGGGTGCAGACGGTCCAGCTGTTAGGTCGCGCCCCATGTAGGCGGGCAGCCCGAGTTCAAGTCCGACCCGTGGCACCGTTCCCACACATCATTCCAACCCTCTCATCCCTGTGTCCAATTCTATCTACTATACTCTATAATAAAGGCATAAAAGCCCCCAAATAAGTCTTTATTTGAAAATAAAATAAAGACTTGACTTCAAAATAATTACAATATGATATGATAGAAGAGTTAATTGTCCATGTTGAAGTTTATTGAAATTAATTGTATTTATTTGAAATTATTTTCTTTGTTTTCATACTGCAGTGTATGCCTGAGAAAGAAAAGACTTTGTAATGTCAGCTTTGACCAGCTTTGTTCAGCCCTACTGAATATTAATTATACTACTACTACTACCTCTGCTACTTCAACTACAACTATTACTGCAACTGGTACTAATACTACCACTATTACTACTTCTAATAGTAATAATGATAATAATAACAACAACAATTTTAGTTACAAAGTACCTTTCAAACCTAGTGTTACAAAGTGCCTCAAATACAGACAATTATAATACACTGGGTAAAACCAAGCAAATATATCAACATTTAGATGTCCAAAATCCACAGTAAGACAAAATGCATAGAATTGAACAAGAAAATGGATGTAAAGTAACTAATACCACCAATGTAGATAAGATAAGAAAGAGCAAGATAAACTATGTCTAGCCCAAGTGATTGGACACAGAGCACAGTGCAAGAAAAATCACATCACTATCTTATGATCACACTAATGTTTTCTTCTTTTCAATAACAAAAAAAAAGAAGTTAAAGCTTAAATACACAAGTTATTTGTTTGTCAAAACCAGTGTTACGGAGTGCTTTTTAAAGCATCTGATCCCAACAATAAAAACACAAGGAAAGAATTAATGAGAGGTTTAAAAGGAAAACATTCTAATTAAAATAGTAACAATCGATATTTCAATACAGATATGTTTTTAAATGTAGTTTAAAAATGATACTAGTGTAGCTCGTCTGAGATCCTCAGGCAGGTCAAACCAAAACCAAGATGCTGATCGGTAAATGCATTTTTTGAGGGAAGTAAATGAATGATATGGTAAACCATTAGTGCAAGCTATGTTGAAGTCTTGTCCGTCATAAAAAGCTTTTAATATCAAAAACACAGAACCCATTGTCTTGTTAAATGGATTTTAAGGCTAGGGGTAAAAATTGGGATCAGCAAAATTGGGATCAGTATGAGATTATGACAATCAAAATGTATTTAATGTAACAAAAGTAAAAGAGGGAGAGCTAAAGGGGAAGACACACCTTACAGTGGAGCCAAAATAGCATATTTTTTCAAATAAATGCCCATATAGATAATCAGCCAAATGCCAACTATTGTCCTCAATAATCAGCCAGTCCAGTAATTGGTTGACCCCTAATTTACATATTGGGTTTGTCAGTTTGTGTAATTGAATAAAGTTTACCAACGAATCTACCCTCTAGCAATATCAAGGTTTTACTGTTGCAATGTTATTTTTAGAGCAACATTTTGTCTTGATATTTACCCCTCAGTACCCCTCCCACCTTTTGAAATCATTTTTCTTTGGTTCGTTCTCACTCTTCTTTGTTTGTTGTGACTCATGTTGTTGTGGTCAGATCATCTGCGACTACAAACAAACACAACAACAACTGTACACAGCTACATATCTCTTTTTCTTCTCTCTCCATATGTGTATCGGCAGGTCTACGGACATTTTTGCCATTGACATTTGTAGCCTAGATCACTTTCATGGAGGCTGACTTTATATCTACTTAGAGTCAGAGTTACAAAAGTCTAGCCTACTTTAATTTGGCTTCTTTAGCTTCAGGGAGTGAGACTGTATCACCAAAACATAAAGCAGAAAATTAAGTGTTCCTCCTCGTCCCTGGGGGCCATGAGCAGAGTGCATTATTAAACACCACTGATTTAGCAGGGCGTGTTGTCCTAAAATGGTTTCTGGCAGCACGTCTGGCATGTTGACAGACCAGGCGCTTTACAACAACATGCAGGGACTCTTCACTTCATTTGTTGTGCAGCTGAGCCATTTTACATAACAGGCTTTGGGCAGCTAAGGGCCTGATAGTAAGGAAACCAAACTACTCTCTGTTGAAGTTTGGGTCAGCTGCTGGATTAAGGCTCAGATTCTGGTGTTTAAGTCCATGTTTTATTGTTTTCTGGCCTTTAGATTATCTATAGATTTAGCAGCCACAGCATCCGACTGTTGTGGCTACGTTATCCTCTTTGAAACATCGAGTTAGGCATTTAAACACAATCATGGAGCAGATGCATCACCTCGTTAACTTAATCCCATCCTTTGTATAGGCTGATCCTTCTGGAAGCTCAATCTATCGAGTAATTACTGGCCAAACTGCACCAGAACATCAGATCAGATGCCTTTCAGCTGAACTGTTGGTGTAACATCATATCTGTCCATCCATCTATAATTATCTCCTGCATCATGTTACTATTGGCCTCTGCTGCCTCTGTCACTTTTACCCTTCAACACGCGCCCCACCCTGCCCCGCCTTGCACAGTGATGATGTCGATGTGTGGAGCCATGCTGACCATCTGTGCCTGCTCCACTTCTGTACTCTGCGAGGGAGAGATGGAGGGCGGGAGGAGTAGTGTGACATGAAAATCCAGGGTTATGTAACCTCTGAATGTGCTCTGCCCGACTGTGGGAGCATCACAGCTGCGCCCGCATTTAGGAACGATACAAACACTCCAGCATCCCAACCATGACACTGCTGAAATGTTCACTCACATCGTCTGGTTCAAATCATAACACTGTGTTTTATTCCTAAGATGTAAACAGTCGCATTCCTGTCAGGGGAACACATTTTGAATTTGAATGTGTAAAACTAAAATGTGAGAGGGGTATTTATGGTCTGTGAGAGTTGTTGTCTCCCTGCCAAGCAGTTACAAACCCAGTGCTGTGTTTTCTTGAACCCATGTTAGCTGTTTCTGCCTAATCGCAGTGTGTGGGTTGCAGTGAGCAGACAGGGGTACTTCTGGGTTAGACGGTGTTCACTTTGATTGGTCATGGACCCACAATTAAGTCTCTTTTAGTCTTGGAAATGCTTGTTGAGTTTATAAAACACATGGAAACCCGATAGGTTCCAAATAACAGAGACAACGCCTCTGTTTGGCACTTGTTTTTCTGATAACTTGCCCCAGATCCAGTTCATGGGAGAACTCAAAGCCTATAAGAAGTTGAGGGCAGCCAAATGAGAATTGACAGATGATTTTAAAGGGAATTAGGTCCTCTGAATAGCCATGATAATGATGATGAATGCCTTGCACCGTGGAGAAACTGGGAGTTGGATGAGGACCAACGCCTGCCGTTTTTGCAGTTTTGTCTTAAACCCCCTGAAGTGGTTTCTTGCTGGATTTCTTTCTTTTTGTCTTGCTTTTAGAGGTCTCTCTAAGGTTGGCCAATTTTGGGAAAGCAGGCACAATTTTTCATGAGAGCATTGAAAAGTTTTTAGTTGTTGTAACATGTTACACATACAAAATTTTCTTGAACTACCTTGTGATAGAATTTACATTTACATGTCCAACTAAGGCTGTTGTTGGCTGTTTTACACATGAATGTAAATTGCACTTACTGGATAAAGAAAATAATGTAGTTTTTCTAAATTTATTTCCTTAATACAGGAGACGTTTATGTCCTTACAGGAAACAAAAAGAATAACGCATTTCTACAACCAGAGGCGATTTCTAAAACCAGGATTTTCTGTTGGAGTATCATCCTCGCCCAGTCAGTCATCACTGACCGCTGAATGACCTCGCAGCTGAAGTGGGACAGCAGCCTCAGGGCTGGGAATCGGCTATTTCTGTGCCACAAAGATATTGTGCCATACTAACATAAGATAAGTGGAAGCGTGGCGGATTTGACTGGCATCACAAAAAGAAACGGGGTAATACCCCCTTCTTTACAGTAAGATGCATACTGTAGCTACAGGATGAATGTAAAGCGGCGTGGGTTCAACAAAGTTCACCAATTAAGCTGATAAAAACCTCCCTCATCATCCAAAACAGATGGCAGTTGGTGATGATAAACAGTAAGATGTCAGGACTGCTCGTTCTTCAAAAGTGGTAGTTGATAAATTTTCTGCTTTTTATTTGCATCTTTTTGACTTTATTCTTAAGAAATTTGAGGCATATGTACTTTACCTGTTATTTTTTTTACTGAACAAAAGGAGAAAGAAAAATCTATAAGCACATCCATGAGCAAAGATTTACATTTCCTGAATCTGCCCATTTTTCCTGATCAGATTTTCACATTTAAAAAAAACAAAAAACAAAAAGGGAAACACAATTTATGTTTTGTCTTTTGCTAGATAAGAAATCAAAACAATGCCCCTAACTACATATATCTTTCAAAAGGACTTCTCATTTTTAGCCTAAAAACATGCTCTAAAGAGAAACCAACAAAGAGTGATGAAAGTATTTTTCAGAAAGTTTGGACACAATATAATGATATTAAAAGAAAGGAGGACACGGGATGAATGTTTTTCTAAGACCAGATGGGATGAGTTGGGGTCAGGGCCAACGGAAGATGTTAATTATCTTAGATTGATCTCAGGGTTTGTTTACATGAAGCCAAAGCCAAGCCAGCAAATCATCTTTAATGGCCGTTGTCTTTGTGAATATTCAGTGAGGGTAATAAATCAGCCATGGCATCTTCACTGATATTATAGAATAAGACCTAAGGCTGCAGAAAATGGATCACAGTTTTATGGCAACATTTGCAACATACGCATTTATAATAACCAAATCACAAAAGTTTGAATTTATCCCAAGGAATAAGGCAACTTCTTATTTAAAGAGACAAGTAATGCATTTTCACTTTGCATAGATTTTGCCCATTGAATGCAGGCCCCTGAGTTTTACAACTATAAAATCAATCTCATACCATTTTATTGCAGTCATAGGAAGCTCAAGCTAGCCATCCGCTTCCCTAAGATTGATTTGTGCCAGCGTACAGGTGAAAAAAGGAGCCTTCTTAGATTAATTTTGAATTCAGGAGAAACATGTTTCAGTTATGGATTGTTAAATTTTAGTATGCTCTTCAAATCCTTTACATTTATTATGATCAACTCTCTTGAATCCTTTTATGACATGAATTAAAGTCTACTTCAACCAGTGGTGAAGTGCAGGGTGCAGGCTGGTATATGGTGCATATCCACTTATTTTTAGTGTCCGTAAAATTGAGTATACCCACTTCTAAATCCCCTCTTCTACGATGGTAAAGGCAACAAAAAGGTAATCTGAGTAGTGCTTGGGGAATACATAGGTTTCATCTATTGATCATGTTTTTGAAAAAACTAGATGCTGAAAAGTGAAAATAAAATTTTCTGTTGAACTTCCTCCGTTGCTCATCTTGGGCTTTGGATGGTTGAGAACAGACGAGTCGTAAACACAGCGTCAAGATGAACCACATTTGGATCATGTATGCACTGACTCATTTTTCTCCCTCTTCTCAGCACGTGAAAACACACATGCTTGGTGTATCTGCCAACTATAAAAGCATTTTTATTTTCTTCATATTTTTGCCCTGCATCATGTTTTATTTGGATTGATTCAGTACGCTGCATTCCATTTACAAGGCTCATTCACTGGCAGTTTCCACTCCCCTACACTCCTAAAGACAAGTTTACTGGGTACACTTTAACCCCAAAAAGGAAACACAGTTTACCTTCGTTAAATGTTTTTTTATAAAGTCAATATAAAATAATCTTGACTGTTTTTTAATTTGTAGTTTTTCAAGAAGAAAAGAAAATCAGTAAAAAAAATGTTAATTGGGATCGGCGTAAAAAAGTCAAAGATTTTATTTTTAGCCCATATCACCAGGCCCTGATCTGAATTAACTCAGGGGTTACTTTGTAACACATTATCCCCAACACTGTTAAGAATCATGGAATAGTTCATACAATATACATCGTGGTCTTAGCCTAGCGTCAGTGTGCCAGTGGTGATGGTAAAACCTGCTCTTTTGTGTCTCTTACTTTCATAATGATCCTTTCTCCACAGAGCAGAGGAGTCTAATTACAATGTGCAGAAACTAAGAGCTCATTTGTAGTAAACTGAATATGCATGATGGTCTTACACAGGCCAGCTATCCGTTGCTTCTGCCTGTTTGAAGAAATAGGGGGATAATGTAAGATATACGCACTTCTTCAAGCACTTGTATACCACTGGCTTCAACAGTGTCTTATAAACACACACTTAAAACTAGGGCTTAACAATTCGGGAAATGATTTAATTACGTTTTTTTCCCCAAGTATTGCAACTGTGATTTAATATGGGATTATTTTTTAAGTGTCTTATTTTCTGCATATTTAACAAACAGAGCATTCTGTATTATAACTACATTTTATTAGATAAACTAGGGCTGAACAATTTTTGAAAAAGAGCATTTCGTCTAATATTGCATTTTGTGTTGAAGGGAATGATCATTTTTGTGTCATTGTGATTTTTAAGAAAAAAGTATACAAAAGCAAGGAAAGTAGAATTTTTTTAAAACTATTTTAAGAAAATGACACCTGGATGTTTGCACGATGCACAGCATCTCTGGCAAAAAACAAAAGATATTTTGACACGTCAGGTTGAATGAATGTTGCAGCTTTTACAGTTTGAACTTCAGCAGGCCATACTGTGGTGGTATCTGAATTTCAATTAATTGTGCAGCCTAACTTAAAACGTATCTATTATTGCTTTTTTTGCTGACTCTTCTTCAGTGATTAGAGGACATTTTCAAGTATTTATTCCTTCTCCTATCTGTTGTCTCCATTTTATGCATGTTTTTGGCTAGTTTTTTCCTAAATCACATCAAGTCTTTGCTTGTCATATGAAATGTGCTCTATACATTTTAATTGATGCGAAATCGCAATACTGATCAATATTTTAGGACTATATTGCTTTATCATAATGCATAGTCCTATGATAAAATATATGTAGGTATAAGATAACTGAAGTACGACTGTATGATTGGAAAATAAGTTGCCCATATTTAATAAATCTGCTGCATGAAATTGTCATTACTTTCTATAGCTTTTCTAGGGCTAGATGTATTAATTCATTAGTCATGGTTAAAGTCCAATATCAGTGCCTTATTTTCTTAAATCATGTTAATTGAATGCTTATTGTCCCTTTCATTACACTTTGGTTAAGCCACAATGTCTCCCTGCAGCCTGAGCGATGTAAAATAAGTCCAGGACTAGAGCTACACAATTAACTGAATTTTAATTGAGATTTTAACCATCCCACAATCAAAAATAAAAAACAAAGAAAAAGAAAAAATTGCTGGTGATTGTTTGTGCTACAAATATGTGCTTGTCTATCTGAAATATACATCCAAAAAAATCCTATTTGAATCACATTTTGTAAATATTCTGTCATATAAATGTTAATTTTCAGATTTTCTTTAATCTAGTCAATGCCTCATTTCTTCTGATCCCTGCAAGTGAGAGCACACACAGCCACTCACAGATGCACACATCAGTCTGCATCGGCCTCTGCTTTGTTTCTCCTTTTCTCTACAGTGTTAACTGCTTTGGTGACAAAATTCATCAGTATAGGCACTGAAGTAACAACTCACATTTAAAAAGTTTTGCTCAATTCCACTGTAACATATGATCCGAACGAGATCAAACATTTCACTTTCTTTCATTTATTTTGCCATAGTTGAATTCCCAATACAACTGCTAGTAAACTGGAAATTATTTTTTCTTTCAAAATATTAAGCATTTTAAGACCAGAAGTAAAGTATGTTACCCATAAGACAGTACAAACATGTATTATATACTGTATGACAAATAAACACTCAGCAAAAAAGTTTGCTGTGAAAATCTCTTGGTTTAATCATCAAAAATGAATTACTTCCAAAAGTAGTCATAGTAAGTTAAAATATTAAGTACCATGTGATAAACGCATTCTGACATAGGGCTGGGCGATATCTCGAGATTTTAGTTTATATCGATATATTTCAGTACGAGATATGACACTGGACAGTATCATTTTATCTATATTGTTAGTTCTACGTTAAAATACTTAAACGCAAGTCACCATTTCGCCTCCTTCTCTTGACTCTGTGTTGCTCTTTGTCCTTCTCCTGAGATCTCCTGAGATATAGCTAAAATATATCGAGATATACATCTTGGTCCATATCACCCAGCCCTATTCTGAGATGAGGATTAAACACTTGGACTTATTCTTTGAGATTTATTTCTAACTCATCATACTATTTGATAAACATTTTGTAGCATGCTGATGCATTAAGGGGCTGCTGCTGTGTCATATTTGTCAGAATGTTAGGGCAATTGTAAAGCCTGGTATACATCCTGAGATTTAGTCGTGGCTTCAAAACGGTGGTCTTATGTCACACTGTAAATAAGGGTGACAGATGGCCACTTCATGGTCTTTTGACCAAAGAAAGCCTGGGATGAAATTCTGGGATTCCGAAATTTAGGATGACCATCTTACAATGTGACAGCAACTATGACTAACTAACCAGTAGGAATGCAGCAAGAAAGGACGAGAAACATGACCTTAGTGCTAACAAACAAACAAGTTAGCATGAGAATGGAGTTGTCATTGTACATTCTGCACACATTAAACTTGATGTTGTGTGAGATTCCTTAGTGTATGTAGCATGCCAGAAACTTAGCATGGCTAAAAACTCCCAGTCTGTAGGAGGCATTAGGGGCAAAAATGCCAGAGCAGATTTTTTTTTTAGTCCAGTCTAGCCGTGGAAAGAGATTAGTGTCAGAAAGGTTCCAAAAAATAAACAACGATAAAAAGTTGTCCTTTGAATTAAAAAAAGACTATGATCAATAATCGTGATCTCAAAATCAATCAAAACAATCGCAATTATCATTTTGGCTTAAATTGTGCATCCCCATCGACTACTGCTCCTTAATGTCTCATTTCACTTTAAAAACTCACAGACACTAAGTTGACAAGTCAAATGTCATCTGCTCTTGTGTTATCTAACTCTTACCTTTTCACTGTTCCCTATTTCCTTTTTCAATCCATAACAAGTTCTTTTTGCAGTTTTAAGTGAATGGTATAATCTTCAACCCATCCAGAGTTCTCTGTTGTCTTTCAAAATAAAAGCAGGTCTGAAACCAAAGAGAATCTCAGTGACCCTTAGTTTAATGGAGAACAAAAGTCAAAACTGAAACAACAGCAGTTTTAATGGCAAATAGGGTATTTTAAAACTGTGAACCAAAGGGAGTTTAATTGTGATTAACAACAAAGATTCTGAGATTGATTGCCATTAAAATCTTTAATCGATTAACAGCCCTAATTTTCCAAATTGCAGTCATTATTGCAGAAAGGAAAAATACCCTAATGCTGCTTTTTCCAGTGTGGTTCAGCCCTAATATGACCTGGTTATCTTGTCTATGAAGGTATATCGATGGTATTGTTATATAAGCAATCTGATCTCATGCCAAGAGATTCTTATACCAAGAGACCCTCTTTCATCTTGATTGCATCTTTCCTTTGTTTTTAGGTTTTGTTTTGTATACCGTTCTCATTGCAGTAACACAAAGACTAATCAATGGTCTGTTTTTTATCTTCTTACTCCTGTTTACACTCTTTTCCTTCTTCTTTCAGGCCGTTAACTCGGCCTCTTGTCTCAGGTTTACAAAGCTTTCAGATAAACTGTGTCATGTTACAGCTGCTGTGTAGAATAACCCAGATACTCCACCCATGCTGTGTGAATAGATTTGTTGAGGAGAGGTGAGGTGGTTGTATGTGTTCGAGAGTTCTGTAAATGCTGATAAAGCTCTCTGATGGCTGCAAGTCTGTTAAAACCTGCTGCTCCAAAGTACACCATTTAAAATGTCCATTGTGCCAGCTAGTAAAGATGTATCCCTGCAAAGAAAGCTCACTCACAACATGGTCTGATAAATCCTACCCAGCGTGACCCAGACTATAAAAGAGCCTGTTGTTTTATTTAATGTCCAACACCGTGTTTATTGGCAGTAGTCTGAAAGAGGAGCACATCGAGAGAGGGAGTCCCTGGTCCACAACAGTCTTCCTGTGAGAGAGAGAGTACATGGACATTACACATTGTCAAAGCCCAACGTTTTCAAACATTTCTCAGTGCTGAATGACACGGCTGATTCGGTCAACCCATCCCTCCTCTCTCTCTCCCTCTCTCACCCACTCTTAGCCCCCCCTCACCCACGTCTTTTGTCCTCTCCCTCCCCCTACACAGGGCTCACCCGTTGCCCAGGAAACAGTCCCAATTGTGCTGTTAACAAAGGCAGCAGAGGCTTTTTTGCCTCCCGGGAGGTGGTCTCCTCCGCCCCGCACCCTGACCTCTTCGAACCCTGCTCTCCTCCCTCTTCCTCCTCCTCCTCCAACTCCTCCCTGGTGATGCATCACTCGTCGCCATGGTGCTGAGCTTGAAAATTTGGAGAATTGGAATGGCAGCAGAGGAGAAAGGAGGATAAAGAGGTCGAGAGAGGGGGAAAAAATGCAAGAAGGAGAGAAGCTGGGGGGATGATGGGAAGAGAGGTGACTAGGAGGTATTTATAAAAGAGCAAATAGCACCAACCAGTTGGCCATGGTGGGTTTCTTTGTCAGCAATTCATCAGTCACAGCATCGTAGCAGCTGACCAGGAGCCTTCATTAAAAACTAATTACTTTAGCATCAGGACGGCTCATACAGCCAGACACCCTTGGATGCCCTTCATTGGACGAGGCAGTGTTAATATTTAATAACATGACAATCTTAATCAGATTCAAAACACGCTTCCTGATCTCAGAAGTGTTTGGAGGTGAAACTGAGGTCAAAGATATGTCTTTTTTCCAAATTGCAGATTAGATGTTTCTCCTCCATAAGAATATTTAGCTATGTTCAGAA